>NW_023270513.1:5471522-5607001 GCF_011800145.1 Mirounga leonina | reverse complement strand
TTAAAATTAAATCACTTATATCTTTAAAAAATAAAGTTACAATAGCCTAGATTTAGAAGCAACCAAGTCCATTGATAGGCGAATGGATAAGGAGATTATATATATATATATATATATATATATATATATATATATATATATATATATAATGGAATATTATGCAGCTATATAAAAGAATGGGATCATGCCATTTGCAACAAAATGCATAGACCTAGAGGGTATTATGCTAAGTGAAATAAGTTAGACTGAGAAAGACAAATGCCATATGAGTCCTTTCATATGTGGAATTTTAAAAAACAAATGAATAAACAAACAAAAAGCAGAATCAGATCTATAAATAGTTAGAACAAACTGATAGTTGCCTGAGAGGAGGGGAATGGTGGGGGATGAATGAAGTTTCCCAGTAATGGAATCAATAACTCAGGGGAATAAAAGGCAGTGTAGGGACTATAGTCAGTGATACTGTTATATGGTGTCAGATTGTAGTCACAGTTGTGGGCATAGCATAACATATAGAGAAGTTTAATCACTATGTTGCATACCTGAAGCATTTTGTGTCAATTATACTGAAGTAAAAATAAATGAACAAATAAATAATAAAAATTCCTGGTCTTTTGTATTTTTCTCTTTATGTAAAGACTAAATCAAAGTTTTATGAAGTTAAAAAAAAACCAAGATACTTTTAATTGAAAAACTCTACATAGTGCAAAATTCAAGCAGCTCCAGATGATCATTTGTAGGCTGCACTATAATAATAACAACCATTATTGATCACTTCTTATTAGAAGAATGTTACCTCACTTAATCCTTATTAGAACTTATTGCATATCTGGTAAAACTGAACTTCAGTTAGTTAAAGAAACTTGCTTATGGTCACCAGGGATCTAAACCCCCAAGATTGACTGATACTAGAGTCAGTGACCTTGACTAACTATGTTATATTCCTCTCAAAAGCTTGCTAGAGATTTTCTACACATGAGGGAAAACCAGTATGTGGGAAAATTGGCCCTAAAAGAAATCGTGGGATAAAGAATGATGTTTACAGAAAAATGTATCCTGAATCTATCAAGAGATTGTAACTTTAAATTACAAGCAGTTCAAAAACTATTGATTAAATAAAAAGAGACTAGCAACTTATTATTTTAAAAGGATATTTACTAAAGGTGATTAGTTTCTTATTTTTCCAATGCACAGTACTATTTGTACTTTTTGAATTGTATTGAGAATTGTTATTAATACTTTTTCAGAAAATGAACTCCACCCCCCTTAACTGTCATTTTAAAAGAGCTCTTGCATTCTTGAATGTGTGTTTTTTAATTTATCATTTGATCCCAATTCTTCCTATTATGGAAGGCCATCTCTGGTTTTGTAATGAAAGGCATTGAAAATGTGATTTGATAGGGATTGTATTAAATCTGTGGATTTCTTTGGATAGTATGGGCATTTTAACAATATTGGTTCTTCCAATCCATGATAATGGAACATCTATGCATTTCTTTGGGTCATCTTCAATTTTATCAATGTTTTATACTTTTTGGAGTACAGGTCTTTCACTTCCTTGGTTAAGTTTATTCCTAGGTATTTTATTCTTTTTAGTGCAATTCTAAGTGGGATTGTTATCTTAATTCTCTTTCTGCTACTTCATTATTAGTGTATAGAAATGCAACAGATTTCTGTATATTAATTTTTTATCCTGCAACTGTACTGAATTTGTTTATCAGTTCTAGTCATTTTTTGGTGGACTCTTTGGGGTTTTCTATATATAGTATCATATTGTCTGCAAATAGTGAAAGTTTTACTTCTTCTTTACCAATTTGAATCTCTACTTCCAGTACTATGTTGAATAAAAGTGGTAAGATTGGACATCTTTGTCCTTGTTCCTGATCTTAGAGGAAAAGTTCTCAGATTTTTCACCAAAGAGGATGATTTTGGCTGTGGGTGTTTCATGTATGGCCTTTATCATGTTGAGGTATGCTCCCCCAAACCTATTTCATTGAAAGCTTTTATCATGAATGGATGTTGTACTTTGTCAAATGCTTATTCTGCATCTGTTTAGATGATCATATGGTTTTTTATCCTTTCTCTTGTTGATGTGATGTATCATGTTGATAGATTTGAGAATATTGTATCCCTGGAATAAATCCCACTTGATTGTGGTGAGTGATTTTTTAAATGTATTATTGGATTAGGTTTGCTAACATTTTGTTGAGGATTTTTTGCAAACATGTTCATCAGAGATATTAGCCTGTAGTTTTCTTTTTTTGTAGTGACTTTATCTGATTTTGGTATCAGGGTAATGCTGGTAGGAATGTCCATTGGTGTAGCCACTGTGAAAAACAGTATGGCGGTTCCTCAAAACATTAAAAATAGAATTACCATATGATCCAGTAATTCCACTACTGGGTATTTGCCCAAAGAAAACAAAATCACTAATTTGAAAAGATATATGCACCTCCATGTTTATTGCAGCATTATTTATAGCATCCAAGATATGGAAGCAGCCCAAGTGTCTATCCATAAGTGAAAGGATAAAAAAAGATGTATACACACACACGTGCACACACACACACACACACACACACTGGAATATTACTTGGTTATAAAAAGAATGGAAATTTTGCCTTTCACTATGACATGGCTAGAGATATAGTGTATAAGCTAAGTAAAATAAGTAAATTAAAAATAGAGCTACCTTATGATGCAGCAATTGTACTACTAAATATTTATCCAAAGGATACAAACATTGTGATCTGAAGGGGCACCTGCACCCCAATGTTTATAGCAGCAATGTCCACAATAGCCAAACTATGGAAAGAGCCCAGATGTCCATAGACAGATGAATGGATAAAGAAAATATGGTATATATACACAATGGAATATTACTCAACCATCAAAAAGGATGAAATCTTACTATTTGCAATGCCATGGATGGAATTGGAAGGTATTATGTTAATCGAAATCAGTCAGAGAAAGAAAATTATCATATGGTTTCACTCATTCGTGGAATTTAAGAAACAAAACAGAGGGTCATAGGGGAAGGGAGGGAAAAATAAAATAAGAGAAAATCAGAGGGGGAGACAAACCATAAGAAACTCTTCACTATAGGAAACAAACAGGGTTGCTGGAAGGGAGGTGGGTGAGGTGGTGGGGTGACTGGGTGATGGGCATTAAGGAGGGCACATGATGTAATGAGCACTGGGTGTTATATGTAATTGATGAATAATTGAACTCTACATCTGAAACTAATGATACACTATATGTTAATTGAATTTAAATAAAATAGGATTTAAAAAAGTAAAATAAGTCAGAGAAAAACCAATACCATATGATTTCACTCATATGTGGAATTAAAGAAAGAAAACAAATGAGCAAACAAGGAAAATGAGAAACAAAAAATCAGACTCTTACATACAGAGAACAAATTGGTGGTTGCCAGTTGGGAGGTTGGGGGATGAGTGAAATAGATAAAAGGGATTAAGAGTAAAGTTATATTGATGAGCACTGAAAAATGTAAAGAATTGTTGGATCATTATATTGTATACCTGAAACTTATATAACACTGTTAATTACACCTCAATAAAAAAAGAAAATTGGATTTAATTAACAAATATGCTTTGTGATAAGGCAGATTTTATTTAAAGTCAATATATTTAAATCACAGGTAAGGAAGACTTGATTTTATAGAACTACAAAATATTGGCATTTGAAGGAAAGTTAGGGGTCAGTGAGAATAATCCTGTATTTGACTCATGAATCAGATTATTAACTACAACATCTCTGACATTTTTCTTGGAAAAATGTTTTCTTGCTATTTGCTGTAGCCTTGATGCAGGTTCTTTAACTCACAGTAGATTTCATTTTAGAAGGTACACACTAATACACTTTAAAGCAATGTATCATTTTTTCACTCTTTTCAGATTAATTTTGCACTTACATAAGGAAACTAAATAATGTCTTTTTTTTTAATTTGCTAAAGCTAATTGAAGTAGATGCTTGTGGGGTCATTGGAAGGCAAATCATTTACTATTCAGCAAACTAATCATTGATATTGTTAAGTTATTTTTGGCTAGACCATATTTAAAAAAAGGAATTAAGGTGTTTTATTTTAACAAAAACAACCTTTTCTGGAATATTTTCCTTTCCTAAAACATATATATTTATTTTAATAAGAAATGAATATGAACTCTCAAATTGTTCACTTAGTGATGTAAGTGTATATTTAACTAAAATTTTAAATAAAAATCAAGTCCCTTTCCATCCATAAAACTAAAAATATTTTAGTAAAGAACTTGGTTTTCATCTTCAACTTTCTATTTGTACACTTGAAAGACTAATATTCTTTTTTTATATTTTCAAAATTCTCAAAAATGAAAATGTCTAATGGGAGAAAATAATCCCTCTTTATCTGTATACGAAGCTTTCTAGGATTATAACCCAGATCCATCCCCGTGAGCATCTGAATTCAGGTATGTATGGGCTTTCTATTCATTTGCCAGTGTGACTTTGCAGCAAGCCTCAACAGCAAGACTATATTGTTGAAGGATTGATCATTGACGAATATTTTCTGAGTGCCTGCTTTATACCCAGTGCTGTGCTGGAGGCTGGGGATGTAAAGATAATTCCAACTCAGATCCAATCCTTACCATTGAGTTCAATGGTGGGCCAGAGATGCTAAAAAACAATTATAATGCAATGTGCTATCACAGGATTGTACACAACATAGAGAACAAATTGACTACCTCTGCCTTAGGAAGTCAGGGAAGTCTTCACAAAGGAACTGACTTATGAGTTGAACTGATAGATAAATAGGAGTTCACCAAGCAGAGATAATGGACAGGGCATTCCAAGCAGAAGGAATAAGATGTACAAAAGCATGGAGGTATGAATAAGCATGGCATATTAGGAAACTTTTTAAAAGGTTAGTATGACTGGAGCATACACATGTGGTAATTAAGTGGTAGGATATGAGGTTGAAAGGATGGATCAGCTATAGCTTGTGAAGAACCCTGTTTGCTAAAGATGTAAGGATGCTTTTCCTGTCGGCATTGAAATGTTATTAATGGTTTTCAACAAGGAAATGATAGGATGAGTTTTGTAGCTTTTAAAAAGGTCACACCAGCTGTGATATGAAAGATTAAATAGGGTCAACAAGACTTAAAGTAGTGAAACTGGTGAGGTTTCTATGGTAGTCCAGAATGAGGGTTTGACCTAGGACAGTGGCATAAGGAGAAAAAGGGAAGGGAGCATACCCACAAGACATTTCTGAGGTAGAATAGATTTGGATAAAGGAGAGAAGGGAGACAAGGATGACTCAGATTTCCAGGATACAGGATAAAATTGTAGGGAGGGTAACAAGTTCAGTTTGAAAGTCCTGAAGGACAGCTATATAGAGAGAGCATGTTCTATACTTATTTAGTTCAGAAATATATGCCAGATAATGTTGTGGCAGGATGCTTGCTAGACATTTATGTCAGATTCTGTCTTTTAGTCTTGGCAAAGTCCAGTTATTGACAATTCTCTGAGAGAGAGAGCCACATATTCTAGTGTGAAGGTACTTTGTAAACCTTTGAGACTTGTTGATTTGCTAAGAACACTTTTCTAAGCTGTTTTACTATCATTTCTATTTCACATCAGTCTCAGAATGCACATAGATTGGTTCTCCAGTTCCTGTTGAATGTCTATTTTCTAGGCCAGGCCCTGTACTAGATGCTGAGGATACCAGGATGAGTGAGATTTAGTTTCAGCCCTCCCAATTCTCAGGGCCTAGTGAGAAGTATGTAGAAGTCTTTCTGATATTCCCTCAAACATTAAAGTCAACTACCTGTTCTTCTGGCATTTAACCCAGATTTGGGGAGAATGTGGGTAAGCTTTGAAAAGAGCAAGCCATTGTCTTTCTTTTTTTTAATTTTATTATGTTATGTTAATCACCATACATTACATCGTTAGTTTTGATGTAGTGTTCCATGATTCATTGTTTGTGTATAACACCCAGTGCTCCATTCAGTATGTGCCCTCTTTAATACCCATCACCAGGCTAACGCACCCCCCACCCCCGCCTATTGTCTTTCTAACTTAAAGTCATATTAAGGTGAAATTCCTGCAGAGACTTCAACTTCATCAGCCATTGCTTTACAATTTTACAGCAAGAAGTGGGCTATTGGTTTGTACTTACTTAGAAATGTTTCTGTCATATAGATTTTTGTCTTTATTTCGGGAGAACAGAATTCTAATTATAATGGCTAAAACACCAAGGTCATTAAAGCACTTAATTTTCACCAAACTGATTATATTTTTTTCTCACATGTGTACTTTATTTTTTCCTTCTGTGGGAGTAGTGTAAAGCCTCAAAGCAAAGAGGTTGTCAAGAGTATGCCTGTTGGGGCGCTTGGGTGACTCAGTCAGTTAAGTGTCCAACTCTTAGTTTTGGCTCAAGTCATGATCTCAGGGTCATAAGATTGAGCCCTGATATGGGCTCTGCAGTGTGGAGTCTGCTTGATTATCTCCCTCTCCCTCTGCCCCTCCCCCTGCTCTCTCTCTCTCAAATAAATAAATAAAATCTTAAAAAAAAGAATGTGCCTGCTGAAGCAGTGACTTAGGTTATTGTACTTGCTCTTATACAAAGTAGTATCTCTTTTTTTCTTTCCATTTTAAAAATAATGTTGATTTTCTCATATTTTTCTTTTTTTCTTGGATTTTTTATTTCATCTCATTTGATACAAAGAAAAAAGCTTTTTGGCAAAACCTAATACCTTTTCATGATAAAAAAAATTCATTATACTAGGTATAGGAGGGAACTTCCTCAACATAATAAAAGCCATATATGAAAAAGCCCACAGATAACATAATATTCAATGATGAAAGACTAAAAGATTTTCCCCTAAGATCAGGAACAAGATAAGGATGCCCGCTTTCATAATTTTTGTTCAATATTGGAAGGGCAGTGCTAACCAGAGTATTTAGACAAGAAAAAGAAATCAAAAACATCCAAATTGGAAAGGAAAATATAACACTATTCCTCTTCATAGATGACATAATATGTCTCAGAAACCCTCAAAATCCACAAAAAATCTATTAGAGCTAATGCACAAATTAGGAAAAGTTATAGGATATAAAATCAATGCACAAAATCACTAGTATTTCTATACAGTAGCAATGAACAATTCAAAAATGAAATCTGGAAAATAATTCCATTTATAATAACATCAAAAATAATAAAATACTTAGGAATAAATCTAAAAATAAAAGAAAAAACATATCTTAAAAACTATAAAACATTCTTATAAGAAATTTAAGAAGAGGGGCGCCTGGGTGGCTCAGTCATTAAGCGTCTGCCCTCGGCTCAGGTCATGATCCCAGGGTCCTGGGATCGAGCCCCACATCGGGCTCCCTGCTCGGCGGGAAGCCTGCTTCTCCCTCTCCCACTCCCCCTGCTTGTGTTCCCTCTCTCGCTGTGTATCTCTCTGTCAAATAAATAAAATCTTTAAAAAAAAAAAAAGAAAAGAAATTTAAGAAGACATAAAAAAATAAAACATCCCATGTTTATGGATTGAGATTTAATATTGCTAAAATGACAATACTCCCACTTTGATCTACAGGTCCCTACAAAATCCCAGCTGAATTATTTCTTTTTCCTTTCTTTCTCCAAATTTTTATTTAAATTCAAATTAGTTAACATACACTGTAATACTAGTTTCAGGTGTAGAATTTAGTGATTCATCACTTACATACAACACCCAGTGCTCATTACAAGTGCCCTCTTTAATACCCATCACCTATTTAATGTATCCCCCTGCCCAACTCCCTTCTGGTAATATTTAGAACAGTTTGTTCTCTATAGTTAAGACTCTATTTCTTGGTTTGCCTCTTTTTCTCCCCTATGTTAATTGTTTGTTTCTTAAATTCCACATATGAGTGAAATCATATGGTATTTGTCTTTCTCTGACTGACTTATTTCACTTAGCATAATACTTTCTACACATCATTGCAAATGGCAAGATTTCATTCTTTTTTGTGGCTGAGTGATATTCCATTGTATGTATATACCACATCTTCTTTATCTATTCATCAATCGATGGACATCTGGGCTCTTTCCATAATTTGGCTATTGTTGATAATGCTGCTATAAACATCTGGGTGCATTTATCCTTTTGAATTAGTATTTTTACACCCTTTGGGTAAATAACTGGTATGCAATTGCTGGGTCATAGGATAGTTCTATCTCTAACTTTTTGAGGAAACTTCATACTGTTTTCCAGAGTGGCTGCACCAATTTGTATTCCCACAGACAGTGTAAGAGTGTTCCCCCTTTTCCACATCCTCACTGACACCTGTTGTTTCCTGTGTTGTTCATTTTTGCCATTCTGACAAGTGTGAGGTGATATCTCATTGTAGTTTTGATTTGTATTTCCCTGATGATGAGTGATGTTGAGCACTTTTTCATGTGTCTGTTAGTCATCTATAGGTCCTCTTTGGAAAAATGTCTATTCATGTCTTCTGCCCATTTTGTAACTGGAGTCTTCTTTGATTTTTGGTGTTGAGTTTGAAAAGTTCTTTATAGATTTTGGATATTAACCATTTATCAGCTATGTCATTTAAAAATATATGCAGCCATCAAAAG
Source organism: Mirounga leonina (assembly GCF_011800145.1). NCBI lineage: Eukaryota > Metazoa > Chordata > Mammalia > Carnivora > Phocidae > Mirounga > Mirounga leonina. Next base: position 5,598,384 of record NW_023270513.1, on the reverse strand, counting down.
GAATGAAATCTTGCCATTTGCAACGACATGGATGGAACTGGAGGGTATTATGCTGAGCGAAATAAGTCAATCAGAGAAAGACATGTATCATATGACCTCACTGATATGAGGAATTCTTAATCTCAGGAAGAAAACTGAGGGTTGCTGGAGTGGTGAGGGGTGGGAGGGATGGGGTGGCTCGGTGATAGACATTGGGGAGGGTATGTGCTATGTTGGGCGCTGTGAATTGTGTAAGATTGTTGAATCACAGACCTGTACCTCTCAAACAAATAATACATTATATGTTAAAAAAACAAAAAGATGGGGCGCCTGGGTGGCTCAGTCGTTAAGCGTCTGCCTTCGGCTCAGGTCATGATCTCAGGGTCCTGGGATCGAGCCCCGCATCGGGCTCCCTGCTCCGCGGGAAGCCTGCTTCTCCCTCTCCCCCTCCCCCGCTTGTGTTCCCTCTCTCGCTGTGTCTCTCTCTGTCAAATAAATAAATAAAATCTTAAAAAAAAAAAAAAGAAAAGAAAGAAGAAGATAGCAGGAGGGGAAGAATGAAGGGGGGGAAATTGGAGGGGGAGACGAACCATGAGAGACTATGGACTCTGAAAAACAAACTGAAGGTTCTAGAGAGGAGGGGGTGGGGGGATGGGTTAGCCTGGTGATGGGTATTAAGGAGGGCACGTTCTGCATGGAGCACTGGGTGTTATACGCAAACAGTGAATCATGGAACTCTACATCAAAAACTAATGATGTAATATATGGTGATTAACAGAACCTAATAATTAAAAAAAAGAAAAAAAATATCTTCTCCATTCTGTAAGTTGCCTCTTAGTTTTGTTGATTTTTTTCCTTCACTGTGAGGAAGTTATTTATTTTTATGAGGTCCCAATAGTTTATTTTTGCTATTTGCTATTTATTTCATTTCTGAGTTTTTTATTTTGTTCCATTGATCTATGTGTCTATTTTTGTGCTAGTACCATACTGTCTTGATCACTACAGCTTTGTAATATAACTTGAAGTCCATAATTGTGATGCCTGCAGCTTTGCTTTCATTTTTCAAGGTTGCTTTGTCTATTTGGTGTCTTTTCTGGTTCCATATAAATTTTAGGATTGTTTGCTCTAGCTCTTTGAAAAATGTTGGTGGTATTTTGATAAGGATTGCATTACATGTGTAGATTGCTTTGGGTAATATAGACATTTTAACAATATTTTTTCTTCCAATCCATGAACATGGAATGTTACAAGCTGATCATAAAATTTATATAGTTTAATGGATGAAGAATAGCCAAAACATTTTTTAAAAAGAACAAAGTTAGAGCATTCACACTTGCCAATTTAAAAACATACTGCAAAAGGTATAGTAATCAAGACTGTGGTATTGGCTTAAGCATAGAAATATATATCAGTGCAATACAATTGAGAGTCCAGAAAAAAACCATACATTTATGTTCACTTGCTTTTCAACAAGTGTGCCAAGACAATTTAGTGGGATGGGGGAAGAATAGTATTTTCAACGTATGATACTGGGACAACTGAATATCCATCTGCAAAAGACCTAGGTTGGACACCTACCTCACACCACATAAAAATATTAATTCAAGATTGATCAGAGACCTAAAAGTAAATGCTAAAATTATAAAAATCTTAGAAGAAAACATGAATAAATCTTTGTGATTTGTAGGAGAGCTGACAACACTGACCCCATTTTGGCCCTCCATCTTATTCATGCCTGTGCAATTACCTCCCTTGAGGCTATGTGTTCCAGGCCCCTTGGAGGTTAATGCATGCCCTGAGTGGAATTTTGAAGGCTTGTTCTGATCTTCCCTAACATGGCACACAGAATGTGCCACTTTAGATAACTAGTAGAGATGACTGGCACACAGATGGCATGACATTAGATAATTACCCTTTGACCTCACTGCAGTGCAGCTCACTGTATAAAAGCTGTGTATGACAATCTAGACTGGGTAGACAATAGCTGCATGGCACCTGGATCCTTTGTCTGCTCATTCCCCCAATCAATACATTGCCCTGAATAAAATTGTGTAAATGGTATGGAGTAGCTTGCTTTGTTTTTCAGTCTTAAAGTGCCTTCTGGGTCTAGAGGATACTTTACCATCCCTCCTCCACCTTCTAACATGACTTTGGATTAGACATTAGTTTCCAAAATATGACATCAAAAGCACAAGTGAGAAAGCAAAAATAGATAATTTGACTTCACCAAAATTAAAATATTTTGGGTTTTAAAAGATATCATTAGGAAAGTAAAAGGATAACCCAATTAATGGGAGAAAATATTTGCAAGCTGCATTTTTGCCAATGACTTTAACACGGAATATATAGAGAACTCTTACAACTCAATAATGAAAAGACATATAACCCAATTAAAAGTGGGGAAAGAAAATGAATAAACTTTTTTTCCAAAGAAGATATACAAATTGCCAATAAGAACATTAAAAGATGCTCAACATCATTACTCATTATGTCTATGCAAATAAACACCACAATGGTATACCATTTCACCCCCTAGGAAGACATAATAACAAGTGTTGGTGAGAATGTGGAAAAATTGAAATCCTCATACATTGGTGGGAATGTAAAATCATAGAGGGAAAATGGAAAACAATCTGGCAGGTACTCCAAAGATGAAACATAGATTTTTTATATAATCAAGAAATCCTGCCCTCAGGTATATACATAGAGAAATGAAAACAAAAACTTATACAGGAATGTTCATAGCAGCATTATTTATAGTAGCCAAAAAATGGAAACAACCCAAATGTCCATCAATTGATGAATGGATAAATAAGATATGATATAGCTACTCAATGGAGTATTATTAATCAATAAAAAGGAATGACATTTTGATATGTGGCACAACATGGATGAGCCTTGAAAACATTATAGTATGTAAAAGAAGTCAGTCACAACATTGTATGACCCATTTAGTTACATGAAATATTCAGAATAGGTAAATTGATAGAGACAGAAAAGAGATTAGTGGTTGCCTAGGCTCAGGGAGGTTGGGGGAAATGGAAAGTTACTGCTAATGGGTACAGGGTTTCTTGTTTCTTTTAGGGGTAATGATAGTATTCTAAAATTGATTGCACAATTCTGTCAAGGTATTAAAACCACTGAGGTGAGGCTGGAAAGATGGTGGAGTAGGAGGATCCTAAACTTGCCTCATGTCATAGATACAACTAGATAACACTCACATCAGTGTAAATAACCCAGAAAATGAACTGAAGACTGGCAGAACAACTCCAAAACTAAAGGTAGAGAGGAGGCCACATCAAAGAAGGTAGAAAGGGCAGAAATTTAAATAGTAATGGTGAGAGTGATATCCTTGTCTTTTTCCTGACTGTAGCAGAAAAGCTCTCAGTTTTTCCCCATTGAGGATGATATTAGCTGTGGGACTTTCCTATATGGCTTTATGATGTTGACATATGTTACATTTACCCCTACTTTGTTGAGGGTTTTTATCAAGAAAGGATGCTGCACTTTGTCAAATGCTCTTTCTGCATCTATTGACAGGATCATATAGTTCTTATCCTTTCTTTTATTAATGTGGTATAACATGTTGATTGATTTGCCAATGTTGAACGACCCCTGCACTCAAGGAATAAATCCCACTTGATAGTGGTGCATAATTCTTTTAATGTACTGTTGAATATTCAATTTTCTAATACTTTTTAGTGAAACTGAAACCACCATCTATTTTTTTTTAGAATAAACAAATAATTTAATACCTGAAAGAATCATCAACATCAGTGAAAGTAAAAAAAAAAAAAACAAAACAAAACAAATGATACATTATATCAGTGAATATTTTTACCACATATATAACAGACAAAAAATTATTATCCAGAATATATAAAGAACTTCTAAAAATCGATAATTAGTCAACCGGCTAAATATCTGGTAAAAAATATTTACTAGAAACTCACAGAAAAGGAAGTCCCAGTGGATATAAACAAAGGAAGTCAAGTTCAATCTCATTAATCATCTGGAAATGCAAAAAATACACCACATTTTCATACATTGTTAAAGGAAAAATCATTCTGAGACCTGTTAAAACAGGAAGGAAGGCTATTCAGGAAGACTATTGCAACAGGGGTATGTCAATAGGGAAAGAGATCAGGCTGAACCCTGAATACCAACCACCATCTATTTTATTTTATTTTAATTTTATTATTCTATTCTATTCTATTCTATTCTATTCTATTCTATTCTATTCTATTCTCTATTGAGAGAGAAAGAGAGTGTGAGTGGGGACAGGAGCAGAGAGAGATGGAGAAAGAGAATCTTAAGCAGGCTCCACACCCAGCATGGAGCCTGATGCCGAGCTTGATCTCACAACCCTGAGATCATGACTGGAGCCAAAATCAGGAGTTGGTCCCTTAACCAACTGAGCCACCCATGCATCCCTTGATTTGCTAATATTTTCTTGAGAATTTTTGCATTCATGTTCATAGGGATATTGACCTGTAATTCTCCTTTTTAGTGGGATCTTCGTCTGATTTTGGAATCAGGGTAATTCTGGCTTCATAGAATGAGTTTGGTAATTTTCCTTCCATTTCTATTTTTTGGAACAGTTTGAGGAGGACAGGTATTAACTCTTCTTTAAATGTCTGGTAGGGCACACTTGGGTGGCACAGTTGGTTAAGCATCTGACTCGATTTTGGCTCAAGTCATGATCTCAGGGTCATGAGATCAAGCCCTGCATTCAGCTCTGTGCTGAGCATGGAGTCTGCTTAAGATTCTCTCTCTACCTCTCCCTCTGCCCCTTCCCCTACCCCCCACTCTCATTCTATCTCTATCTCTTTCTCTCTCTCTCTAAAATAAATGGTCTCATAGAATTCCCCTGGGAATCTATATGGACCTGGATTTCTGTTTGTTGGGAGATTTTTGATTACTGATTCAATTTATTTGCTGGTTATGGGTCTGTTCAAATTTTCTATTTCTTCCTATTTTAGTTTTGGTAGTTTGTAGGTTCTTAGGAATTTGTCCATTTCTTCCAAGTTGCCCAGTTTGTTGGCATATACTTTTTCATACTACTCTCTTATCATTGTTTGTATTTCTGTGGTGTTGTTTTGCGATCTCTCCTCTTTCATTCATGATTTTATTTATTTGGGTCCTTTCACTTTTATTTCTGTTAAGTCTGGCTGGGGGCTTATCAATTTTTTTAAACTCTTTTGATGAACCACCTCTTAGTTTTGTTAATCCGTTCTACTTTTGTTTATTTGTTTGTTTCTGTATCATTTGTTTCTGCTCTAATCATTATTATTTCTCTTCTGCTGGATTTAGGCTTTATTTGCTGTTTCTTTTCTACCTACTTTAGGTGTAATTTTAGGTTGTGTATTTGAGACTTTTCTTGCTTCTTTTTTTTTTAAAAGATTTTATTTATTTATTTGACAGAGAGAGACACAGCGAGAGAGGGAACACAAGCAGGGGGAATGGGAGAGGGAGAAGCAGGCTTCCCGCAGAGCAGGGAGCCCAATGCGGGGCTCGATCCCAGGACCCTGGGATCATGACCTGAGCCGAAGGTAGACGCTTAACGACTGAGCCACCCAGGCGCCCCGAGACTTTTCTTGCTTCTTGAGGTAGGCTTGTATTGCAATGTGCTTCCCTCTTGGGACTGCCTTTGCTGCATCCCAAAGGCTTTGGACTGTCATGTTGTTGGTTTTTTTTAAAGATTTTTTATTTATTTATTTGACAGAGAGAGACATAGCGAGAGCAGGAACACAAGCAGGGGGAGTGGGAGAGGGAGAAGCAGGCTTCCCACAGAGCAGGGAGCCCGATGTGGGACTCGATCCCAGGACCCTGGGATCATGACCTGAGCCGAAGGCAGACGCTTAACGACTGAGCCACCCAGGCGCCTGGACTGTCATGTTTTTAATTTCATTTGTTTTCATGTATTTTTTAATTTCTTACTTAATTTCCTGGTTAAGGCATTCATTCTTTAATAGGATATTCTTTAACATCCATGTTTTGAAGTCTTTCCAATTTTTCTCTTGTGGTTGACCTCACGTTTCATAGTGTTGTGGTCTGAAAATATGCATGGTATGAGCTCAGTCTTTTTGTACTTGTTGAGGCCTAATTTGTGAGCCAGTATGTGATATATTCTGGAGAATGTTCCATGTGCACTCAGAGAGAATGTGTATTCTGCTGCTTTAAGATGAAATGCTCTGAATATATCTGTGAAGTCCATCTGGTCCAGTTTGTCATTCAAAGCCCTTGTTTCCTTGTTGATCTTCTGCTTAGATGATCTGTCCATTGCTGTAAGTGGGGTGTTAAAGTCCCCTACTATTATAGTATTATTATTAACGAGTTTTTTTATGTCTATTATTAATTGTATATATTTGGTTATTCCCAAGTTGGGGGCATAAGTATTTATAATTGTTAGATCTTCTTGATGTATCAACACCTTAATTATGATATAATGCCCTTCCTCATCTCTTGTTACAGTCTTTGGTTTAAAATTTAGCTTGTTTGATATAAGTATTGCTACTCCAGCTTTATTTTGACATCTATTAACATGATAGATGGTTCTCCATCCTCTCACTTTCAAACTTCAGGTGTCTTTAGGTCTAAAATGAGTCTCTTGTAGGCAGCATATAGATAGATCTTATTTTTTAATACAATCTGATTCCCTATGTCTTTTGATTGGAGCATTTAGTCCATCTATATTCAGAGTGATTATTGAAAGATATGAATTTAGTGCCATTTTGTTACTTGTAGAGTTGGTGTTTTTTGTGATGTTCTCTGCTCTTTCTAGTCTTTGATAACTTGGGTCTTTTTTTCTCTACTCAAGGATTCCCCCTTAAAAATTTTGCAGGGCTGGTTTAGTGTTCATGAACTCTTGTAGGGTTTTTGTTTTTGTTTTGGTCTGGGAACCTCTTTATCTGTCCTTCAATTTGGAATGACAGCCTTACTGGATAAAGAATCCTTGGCTGCTTATTTTTCCCATTCAACATGTTGAATATCTCCTGTGACTTGCTTCTGGCCTGCCATGTTTCTGTGGACAGATCTGTTGCAAACCTGATCTGTCTTCCTTTGTAGTTTAAAGACTTTTTTTTCCCCTTGCTGCTTTCAGAATTCTTTCCTTGTCTGTGTATTTTGTGAATTTGACTCTGATATGCCTTAGCAAATGTTGGTTTTTGTTGAATTTAATGTGAGTTCTCTGTGCTTCTTGGATTTTGTTATCTGTGTCCTTCCCCAGATTAGGGAAGTTTTCAGCTATAATTTGTCAAATAAACCTTCTGTCCCTTTTTCTCTGTCTTCATTTTCTGGGATTCCTATGATACGAATGTTGTTATATCTTAGTAAGTCTGAGTTCCTAAGTCTACTTTCATGATCCATTACTTTTCTTTCCCTCTCTGTTTCAACTTTATTATTTTCTATAATTTTATCTTCTATACCACCAATTCACTTCTCTGTTTCATCCATCCTCATTTTTATGGCTTCAACTTGGGTTTGCATCTTGTTTCTAGCATTTTTAATTTCTGTCTGACTAGATTTAAGTTCTTTCATCTCTCCAGATTCTCTAATGTCTTCTATGCTTTTTTTCAAACCCAGCTAGTATCTTTATAATCATTGGTTTAAATTCTAGTTCAGTGATCTTACTTATATTTGTATTGACTAAATCCCTGGTCATGAGTTATACTTCTTGTTTTTTCTTTTGGGGTGAATTTCTCTATATCATCATTTTGTCCAGAAAAGAAAAGAAGAAGGAGAAAAAAAACAAAAAGCAAAATGCTTTTAAAGCAAAGATAAAAAAGAAAAAACAACCAAAAAAGCAAAAAACTAGGTCTTGGGTGTGTTTTCATCTGTTTGTTAAAAGAATCTAGATCCCAAAATACAATATACATGTGTGTGTATATATATACATATATATATATACATATACATATATATACCTATATATGTAATGAAAATAAGCAAAAAATAAAATATATATATGAATAAAAAATAATAAGGGAAATAAAAATAAAGAACTGAAAAAAATAAGAAAATAAATGAAAAAATAATGGTAAAAATAAAGAATAAAAGTAAAAAGGAAGCTATGTCCTGTGTCCCTTAGAGCTGAAGCTTTGCAGTACCATGTTCAGTAGACTTGGTGTGAGCAAGTTGTTTATCTAGTCCTCTGGAGGAGGGAACTGCTGTGCTGATTCTTAGGCTGACTTGTTTCAGTAGAAATATGCTCCAGAGCACAGGTGGGCGGGCTTGGTGTAAGTGGCTCCAGCCTCCACTAGATGGTGTTCTTTTGCTCCCTGAAGTCTTTCAGTGCTGATGGGTGGGATGAATATGGTGGTGCCCTGCCCTCTACCACTGGAGCTTAAAATTTGCGTCCTCCACTCTCCAGTGAGCCTTCACAGAAGAGCAATCAATCAGCTCTGTTGTGTCTCTGGTTTCTGTCTGAACCCTACATGTGTCCAAGCTTTTTTTTTTTTTTTTCCACGCAGGTGATTAAGTTTCAAAACTCCTAATTTTAGGGACTCCCATGGTGCAGAGCCACACTGTTCCTCCAGGGAAAGTCTGGTCACATGCAATGGTTTGCAGTTTATGGCAACACAGAACAGAAAATCAGCACCAAGCTCCCAGCTGGCTTTCTTGCTCCTATGCCTGGGAACAGTGCAGCACATTGGCATCATCTGATCTTCTTGCAACCCAGGGGATCTTCAGACCATGTTGTCACTCCTACGATTCTGCCCTGCTACATCACCTGAGCCCCTTTAAGCCAAGCAGGTCCCCCTCAGTAGCAGACTTCTAAAAGTTCAGATTTTGTACTCCGCTGCTTATTTTAATTTGCAGTAGCCTCCTTATGCAGACCCTCTCCCCACTGCCATATCCTCAGCTATATCACACTGGGTTCAAGTCTCCACACTTCCTACCTTCCAAAAAGTGGTCACTTTTCTACTTGTAGACTTGAAGTGTTTGTTTTCTCAGGTCTCTTATTGATTTCTCAGGTGTTCAGAATGATTTGATAACTACTAGCTGTGTTCGAGGGATGAGACAAGCTTAGGGTCTCTCTACACTTCTGCCATCTTAACTCCTCACTCTTAAATCCTGGATTTTAAAAATCAGTGAGCTTGGCTCTTGGAGAGCCAAGAGGGCATTAAGAAGTTGGGTGCCTGCCCTTAATAAGACAGCATGCCAAACAGCCCGTGTAAATACAGCATGGATACAGCAGTCTGAAAAAAGCCTGGGACACAAGGGAGGGAGAGTTATTTACTCATCACAGAGTATGGCCTAGAAAGGCAGAGATCCCAGGAAGATCCCCCCAGGAACAAAGGAGGTGACAGGCATCATCTCCCGCCCCTGCTTCCCAGCATAAATACAAGGCCACCTGCAGGAACCAGCACAGGGCCAACACTGTCTACCTAACTTGCTTACACTATGCCCTGCACTCACTGGCTTCAGTGGATCCACCCTTTGCCTCAGTCACAATTGCCTCAGTCCTTATGCTACAAGTCCCCTCTCCTAAAAGACTAGCTCTAGTCCCACCAGCACTGCTTCTTCCCACCTGGGGCCTCAGTTTCAGTAGTGGCAGAAGCAGGTCTCGTTGTGCAGGCAAAACAGCACACACCTTGTTAAAATGCACCACACCCAGCTGGGGACAAAACACTGCCCACAACAGGCAAAGACAGCCTCTGCAGATGACTGGACTGAAGGAAAAGTCAGTCAGGACACAACAGCAGGGCACATGCAACACACATAGAAGACACTCTCTGAAGTACTTGGTCCTGGAGAATAGGGGGCACTGTACTGCAAGGCACTACAGGACCTATTCCTCATAAAGCCATTACCTTAAGAGCAAGAGACATAGCTGGATTTCCTAACACAGAGAAACAGACTAAGAGTGTTAAACAAAAGGAGGAGACAAAGAATCTGTCCCAAATGAAAGAACAGGACAAAAGCACAGCAAGAGACCTAAGCAAAATGGATATAAGTAATATGCCTGATAAAGAATTTAAAGGAATGATCATAAGGATATTCAATGGACTTGAGAAAAGAGTGGAGGGCTTCAGTGAAATGCTTAACAAAGAGATAAAAAAGAAAAAATCAGAGATGAAGAACACAATAAATGAAATTAAAAATATACTTGATGTAATAAATAGCAGGCTAGGGGAAGCAGGTGAATGAATTAATGACCTAGAAGACAGAGTAATGGAAAGTAATCAAGCTGAATAAATGAGACAAAGAAATTAAGCAAAATGAGAATAGACTTAGGGAACTCAGTGACTCCATCAAGCATAATAACATTCACATTATAGGGATCCCAGAGAAGAAGAGAGAGAAAAGGGGGCAGAAGATTTATTTGAAGAAATAATGGCTGAAAAACTGTCCTAATCTAGGGAAGGAAACAGATATTCAGATCCAAGAGGCACAAAGATGCCCAGCAAAATCAACTCAAGGAGGTCTATACCAAGACACATAGTAATTAAAATGGCAAAAGGTAGTGATAAGGAAAAAAATTTAAAGCAGCAAGAAAAAAAGAAGATGGTTACATACAAGGGAAACTTCATAAGGCAATCAGTGGATTTTTCATCAGAAACTTTGTAGGCTAAAAGGGATTGGTATGATGGATTCAAAGTGCTGAAAGGAAAAAATCTGCCAAGAATACCCTATCGAACAAGGCTATCACTCAGAATAGGAGAGATAAAGAGTTTCTCAGACAAACAAATGCTGAAGGATGTCATGACCACTAAACCAGCCCTAAAAGAAATATTAAGGGGACTTTCTGACTAGAAAGGAAAGACCATAATTGAGAGTATGAAAAGTAGAAAACACAAAAGGAATAAAAATAAGTGTATCTGTAAAAATCAGTCAAGGGATTCAAAAAATAAAAGGATGTAAAATATGACACCATATACCTAAAACATGGTGGGGAGAGGAGTAAAAGATGGGTTCAAACTTAAGTGACCTTCAACTTACTATAGACGGCTATATGCAGAAAATATTATGCACAAACCTGATGGTAATCACAAATAAAGAACCAGCAATAGATATGCAAAGAATAAAAAGAAGGAAATCCAAGAATATAACTAAAGAAAACCAACAAACCATGAAAGAATACGAGAAAGGATCATAGAAAATCTACAAAAACAATCACAAAACAAGTAATAAAATGGCAACAAATATATATCTGTCAATAATTACTGTGAAGTAAATGGACTAAATGCTCCAGTCAAAAGACATAGGGTGACAGAGAGGAAAAAAAAAACAAGACCCACCCATGTATTACCTACAAGAGACTCATTTCAAGCGTATGCCCAACAAGGTGCTCAAACTCATAACCCTGAGATCAAGAGTCACATGCTCTACCAACTGAGCCAGCCAGGTGCCCCTAGAGACTCATTTTAGACCTAAAGCCATGTGCAGATTGAAAAAAGTGAGGGGATGGAGAAATATTTATCACGCAAATGTATGTCAAAAGAAAGCCAGGGTGGGGCGCCTGGGTGGCTCAGTTGTTATGCGTCTGCCTTCGGCTCAGGTCATGGTCCCAGGGTCCTGGGATCGAGCCCCGCATCGGGCTCCCTGCTCCATGGGAAGCCTGCTTCTCCCTCTCCCGCTCCCCCTGCTTGTGTTCCCTCTCTCGCTGTGTCTCTCTGTCATATAAATAAATAAAATCTTAAAAAAAAAAAAAGAAAGCCAGGGTAACAAAACTTATATCTGACCAAATAGACATTAAAACAAAGACTGTAACAAGAGACAAGGAAGGACACTATATAATCATAAAGGGGACAACCCAACAAGAAGATATAACAATTGTAAATATTTATCCACACAATGAGGGAGCACCCAAATACATAAAACAGCTAATAACAAATGTGAAGGAACTAATTGGTAGTAATACAAAAATAGAAGGAGGCTTTAACTTACATCAATGGACAAATCATCCAAACAGAAAATGAACAAGGAGACAGTGGCTTTGAAGGACACACTGGAGCAGATGGACTTAACAGACAATTTCAGAACATTCCATCCTAAAACAGCAGAATGCATATTCTTTTCAAATGCACATGGAATATTCTCCAGGATAGATCACATATTCAGCCACAAAAACAACCTCAAAAAATTCAAAAAGATCAAAGTCATACCATTAGTCTTTTATGATCACAGCACTGTGAAATTAGAAATCAAACACAAGAAAAAATCTGGAAAGACTACAAATACATAGAGGTTAAATAACATGCTATTAAACAATGAATGGGTTAACAAAGAAATATAAAGTACTTGGAAGCAAATGAAAATGAAAACAAAATTCTCCAAAATCTTTGGAATGCAGCAAAAGTGATTCTAAGAGGGATATATATAGCAATAGAGGTCTACTCAAGAAGCAAGTAAAAGCTCAAATAACCTAACTTTACACTTAAAGGAGCTAGGAAAAAAACCCAAAACCAGAAGAAGAAAGGAAATCATAAAGATTAGAGCAGAAATCAATAATATGGAAACTTAAAAAAACAATAGAACAGATTAATGAAACCAGGAGCTGGTTGTTTGAAAAGATCTACAAAATTGACAAATCTCTAGCCAGACTCATCAGAGAGAGAGAAAGGGAGAGAGCGAGAGAGCGAGACTCAAAGAAAATCACAAATGAGAGAGGAGAAATAACAACCAACACCACAGAAATACAAACAATTGTAACAGGATATTATGAAAAATTATGTGCTAACAAATTGGACAGCCTAGAAGAAATGGATAAATCTCTAGAAATGTATAACTTACCAAAACTGAAGCAGGAAGAAATAGAAAATATGAATAGACCTATTATCAGCAATGAAATTGAATCAGTAATAAAAAAATTTTTCCAACAAACCAGGACCAGACAGCTTCATAGGTGCATTCTACCAAACTTTTAGTTCCATACAAATTTTAGGATTATTTGTTCCATTTCTTTGAAAAAAGTTGATGGTATTTTGATAGGGATTGCATTAAATGTGTAGATTGCTCTAGGTAGCATTGACATCTTCACAATATTTGTTCTTCCAATCCATGAGCGTGGAATGTTTTTCCATTTCTTTGTGTCTTCCTCAACTTCTTTCATGAGTATTTTATAGTTTTCTGAGTACAGATTCTTTGCCTCTTTGGTTAGATTTATTCCTAGGTATCTTATGGTTTTGGGTGCAATTGTAAATGGGATCGACTCCTTAATTTCTCTTTCTTCTGTCTTATTGTTGGTGTATAGGAATGCCACTGATTTCTGTGCATTGATTTTATATCCTGCCACTTTACTGAATTCCTGTGTGAGTTCTAGCAGTTTTGGGGTGGGGTCTTTTGGGTTTTCCACATAAAGTATCATATCATCTGCAAAGAGTGAGAGTTTGACTTCTTCTTTGCTGATTTCGATCCCTTTTATTTCTTCTACCAAATGTTTAAAGAAGAGTTAATACTTATTCTTCTCAAACTATTATGAAAAATAGACATGGAAGGAAAACTTCTAAATTCATTCTGTGAAGCCAGCATTACTCTGATACAAAAACCAAATAAAGATGTCACAAATCTCTGATGAACATAGATGTAAAAATCCTCAACAAAATACTAGCAAACCAAATCCAATAGTACATTAAAGAAATCATTCACCATGATCAAATGGGATTTATTCCTGGGTTGCAAGAGCAGTTAGATATTCACAAATCAATCAGTGTGATACATCACATCAAAAAGAGAAAGGATAAAAACCATAAGATCATCTAAATAGATGCAGAAAAAGCATTTGACAAAATACAACATCCATTCATGATAAAAAAAATCTCAACATGGTAGGTCTAGAAGGAACGTACCTCAACATAATAAAGGCCTTATATGAAAAACACACAGTGAGCATCATACTCAATGGGGAAAAACTGATAGCTTTTCCTCTAAGGTCAGGAACAAGACAAGGATGTCCACTCTCACCACTTTTATTCAACACGGTACTGGAAGTCCTAGCCACAGCAATGAGACAACAAAAAGAAATAAAAGGCATCCAAATTGATAAAGAAGAAGTAAAACTTTCACTATTTGCAGATGACCTGGTACTATATAAACAAAACCCTGAAGACACCACTAAAAAACTACTAGAACTGGTAAATGGGCTCAATAAAGTTGCAGGATACAAATTCAATGTACAGAAATCTGTTACATTTTATACACTAATAACGAAGCAGCAGAAGGAAAAATTAAGAAAACCATCTCTTTAACAATTGCACCAAAAAATAAAATAAGTAGGAATAAAATTAACCAAAGAGGTGAAAGACCTGTATTCGGAAAACTATAAAACATCGATGAAAGAAATTTAAGATGACACAAAGAAGTGTAAAGATAGTCTATGCTTATAGATTGGAAGAACAAATATTATTAAAACGTCTATACAACCCAAAACAATGTACACATTTAATGCAATCCCTATCAAAATACCAACAGCATTTTTTCACTCTACTGGAACAAACAATTTTAAAGTTTTTATGGAAACACAAAAGACCCTGAATAGCAAAAGCAATCTTGAAAAAGAAAAACAAAACTGGAAGTATCACAATTTCAGACTTCAATTTATATTACAAAGCTGTAGTGATCAAAACAATATGGTACTGGCACAAAAACAGACACACAGATCAATGGAACAGAGTAGAAAACCCAGAAATACATCCACAGTTATATCGTCAATAAACCTTTGACAAAGGAGGAAAGAATACACAATGTGAAAGATGTCTCTTCAACAAATAGTCCTGGGAAAACTTGACAGCTACATGCAAAAGAATGAAACTGGATCACTTTCTTACACCATACACAAAATTAAACTCAGAACGGATCGAAGACTTACATATGAGACATGAAATCATAAAAATCCTAGACGAGAGCACAGAGAGTAATGTCTCTGACATCAGCTGTAGCAACATTTTTCTAGATATGACTCCTGAGGCAAGGTAAATAAAAGTAGAAGTCAACTATTGGGGCTACATCAAAATGAAATTTTCTGCACAGTAAAGGAAACCATTAACAAAACTGAAAGGCAACCTACTAAATGGAAGAAGATATTTGCAAATGACATATCTGATAAAGGGTTAATATCCAAAATATATAAAGAACTAATACAACTCAACACCCAAAAAACAAATAATCCAATTAAAAATGGGCAGAAGACATGAATAGACATTTCTCCAAAGAAGACATACAGATGGCCAATAGACACATGAATAGATGCTCAACATCACTTATCATCAGGGAAATGCAAAAGTATAGTGAGATATCTCCTTACACCTGTCAGAATGGCTAAAATAAAAAACACAAGAAACAACAGGTGTTGGTGAAGATGTGGAGAAAAAGGAACACTTGTGCACTGGTGATGGGAAAGCTAACTGGTGCAGTCATTGTGGAAAGTAGTATAGAGTTTCCTTAAAAAGTTAAAAATAGGGGCGCTGGGTGGCTCAGTCAGTTAAGCATCAGACTTCTGATTTTGACTTAGGTCATGATCTCAGGGTTGTGGGATTGAGCCCTGCATCAGGCTTCACCCTGGCCGTGAAGCCTGATTAAGATTCTCTCTCTCCCTCCCTCTTTCTCTGCTCCCCCCACCACTGCCCCCGCTCGTGGTCTCTCTTTCCGGAAAAAAAAAAAAAGTTAAAAGTAGAACTAACCTATGACCCAGTAATCGCACTACTGGGTATTTA
Source organism: Mirounga leonina (assembly GCF_011800145.1). Classification (NCBI taxonomy): domain Eukaryota; kingdom Metazoa; phylum Chordata; class Mammalia; order Carnivora; family Phocidae; genus Mirounga; species Mirounga leonina. The sequence continues at coordinate 5,582,749 of NW_023270513.1, read as the reverse complement.
CCCCAAAAATATGAGAATGCTTATTCAAAGGGATACATACACACCTATGTTTACTGCAGCATTATCTACAATAGTCAAATTATTGAAGCAGTCCAAGTGTCCATCCATAGATGAATGGATAAAGATGAAGTGGCATATACATACAATGGAATATTATTCAGCCATAAGAAAGAATGAAATCTTGCCATTTGCAACAACATGGATGGAGCTAGAGAGTATAATGGTAAGCAAAATAAGTCAGTCAAAGGCAAACACCCTATGATTTCACTCATATATGGAATTTAAGAAAGAAAAAAATGAATAAAGGAAAAAGAGAAAGAGTGAGGCAAACCCAGAAACAGACTGTTAACTATAGAGACCAAACTGTTGGTTACCAGATGGGAAGGGGATAGAGGGAATGGGTTAAATAGGTGATGGGGACTGAGGATTGCACTTGTCATAATGAGCACTGCGTGATGTATGGAATTATTGAATCACTATATTGTATATCTGATACTAATTTAACACTGTATGTCAACTATACTGGAATTAAAATAAAAAACCTAAAAAATAAAAAACAAAACCATTGACCTGTACACTTTAAAATGGTGAAATGTTTAGTGTGTTATGTCTCAGTAAAACTTTTATTTTTTTTAAAGAGTTTACTTATTTATTTGACAGAGACAGAGAGAGGACAGATAGAGCGGCAGGCAGAGGGAGAGGGAGAAGCAGGCTCCCCGCTGAGCAGGGAGCCCGTTGCGGGGCTTGATCCCAGGACCCTGAGATCATGACCTGAGCCAAAGACAGACGCTTAACCGACTGAGCCACCCAGGCGCCCCAAGCTATTATTTTTAATAAAAAATAAACCATAACCAGTCGAATGCATGGCGGGAGAGAGATATGAATGATGCTGAAAATTGCTGGAGTGACTGGGGCAGCTGAGACTAGGTGATTACAGGACAAAGAACATCCTAGAGTTGGCAAAGTAAATTCTATAAGGTAAATTCCTGGGCAGGGACTAGAATATTATAACCTAATTATAGTCAAGCGTTAACCAGGAAATGTGCTTACAAGCACAGTCCTCTCCGTTGAAGCTTGTTTTCCACCATTTTCTTTTTCCTGTGGTACTTAGCTGAAGGCCTCTGCTATTCCAGAGTTCCTGTGGCCACTTCTGCCATCACTGCCACTGTACACCAACGATGGTGCTACCACCAGAAATTACTGTTAAGGGCCTTATTTGCTGCACCATGTGCCTTCCTTGATCCAGTATATGCCTCCATTTTCGAGCTACATTTAACAAGAAAGCTCCCAAAGCAGAACTGCCTTATGTTTCTTATATCTGCTCTGTTTTTGGCAAAAGAGCTGTCACTGTTTTTCCTCCTGTCACACACTTTAAAAATCAGATCTTGAGTGTCCCAAGATCTGGGCCAAAGAACAAGCTAAGTGGTAGACACTGCAACCAGAGCTCTATTCAGTTTTACCTTTCTTTCTCATGCTATTGATCCAATCTTGTGGGCCTCTATTCTTTTTTCCCTTAGGCTGAATTCTTTTCCAGAAGACTTCTCAGTCTCTCATCTAAATAGATCCCTAAAGAGACTACCCCATCAATCCTCTAGACATGTCTGAATCCTATGCTAAAAGGTATGTGCTTAAGCTAAGACCCTCTGCTCCATCCCATAAATTAGAGAATTAGGATTCTCTTTACAGAAATGTGTTTTTAGCCAACTTTCTTGGGTTGCAAACATGTTTGTGGAAATTAATATTTTAGAGCTTTAAATTCTAGCTGATTAGGTCAAAGTTGAAAACATATTGGCAGAATGACCAAATGTGCAAAGGAAGATAATTCTGACTTCTGGGGGAAGACAATATTCAATGACTTCTGCAAGGCAGGGAAGTGGTGGATCTGACTTTCACAGGTGGTGATATGTAGCTGAATGTTCAGAACTCATGTGTCCTCTAATAAATAAGCAAGTCAAAGTCCATCAGCATATTTATAGAGGATGAGTCTATACTGCATTTCCACAATGAGTTTCTGACACACTTGACACATTGCATGGCATTAAAGAAAGCACTGAGAAATAATGTAGTATTGGATTTAAAGTGGAGAGAAGGGAGACTTTATAGCTGGTGAGCAAACACGCTTTTTAGTCTGGGCTCTGTCATTTTCTACCTATATAAGTTTGAACAAGTCTGAACCTCAGTTTCCTCTCCTGTAAAATGAGAATTGGAATACATCTTTCACAGGATGTTGGGAGAAATAAATGAGATGATGAATATGGAAAGTATTTTAGGATAGCAATAGCTAATTTTTATTGAGGTCTTAGTATCTGCCAGGAACAGTTTTAAGCATTTGACATAAATTAACTCATTTGATCCCCACAACAACCCTAGGGAATTGATACTATTTTTATTTCTCCCACTTTACAGATGGGGAAACTGGCGCTCAAAAATGTTAAGTGATTTACTCAAGGTGACACAGTAAACCAGGATTTAGGAGGGCACGTACTACATGGAGCACTGAGTGTTATACGAAAACAATGAATCGTGGATCACTACATCAAAAACTAATGATGTATTGTATGGTGACTACCATAACATAATAAAATTTAAAACAAAGAAACAAACAAATGAATAAATAATAAATAAAAATAAAAAAATAAAACTCTAGAGGCCATGCTCCTAACTTTCATACTACACTGCCTAGGTAGCAATTCAAAGGGTGATGGAGTTAATGTCTCAGAAGGAGTTTATGAAATCTGACTAGTAAATAGCAGAAATAGGGTTCAAACCTTGGTCTTTCTCTAAAGTCTGTGCTTTTTTCACTATGCAACCTCCTGACAGCACATAATAATAGTAGCTGTCATTTGTTGACTGCCTATTTACCACACGCTTTATATATAATACCACTAATCTTCATAAAATAAATAGCCCTACAATGTAGATATAATCCTCATCTGACAGGTGAGGAAAATGAGCCTCAGAGAGTTATTCCATGCCCAAAGTCCCACAGTTCAGAGGTTTGTTTGTTTGTTTGTTTTGTTCAAGCAGGGCTTGAACTCTTGACCCTGAGATCAAGACCTGAGCCCACAGCTCAGAAGTTTAATCCACATCTGCCTCACACCAGAAACTATGTCAATTGTACCTTGCTATTATTCTTGCAAAGTATAAAGGGCACAGGTGTTCCTTGTCAGAATGCATGACAAGAAGCCTCAGCTACATGCTTTTGGGAACTCAATATTATTTTATATGAGGATAGTACCAATTAAGCTAACTTCTGCAACATCCATCATCTGATTCCATGTGGCACATCTGATTATTTCTGATATCCCCTCCCTTCTAGCTCTTTCTCACCCTTGCATCTTTCCCTCCTTGTCTTTTCTCTTTCCCTCCCTACTTTCCTTTTTTTCTCTTCATATTTCCTCCTTCAACCATCTCCCCATCTTTAGGGCCATCTGAGTTCAGTCAGGGAGACATGAGGGCATCTTCTGTGGGGTAAGTTGTCTTCAGGGTTATACCTACCCTGGAACTGAACCTCTTATAGGGACAGTGGTCCTGGTCAGGGTGACTTCATATTGAATAAGGAGCCTGGCAATTGACCCAGCTTCATCATATTTTTGATAAACATGTTGACTAAGCCAGGCTCAAAAAAGAACCAATCATTCTTTGGAGACATCCATTAGGAACATTCATCTGTGGGGCCATGGGTGGTTTAAAAGTATGCATGAAAACTTCAGCTCATTCACTTATTTAGACATTTTATCCTTGAAATGTAAGTGCTTAACACTGACTGAAGATCAGAGAAACAAAGAGAAGAAAGTAAGGTCCCTGCCCTCAAAGAGAAATTCTCAGTTCATTGTGGGAGCAGACACATGCTCAAATACTTGTAATACATGGAAATAAGTGCTTTAATAGAGATTTATACTATAGTAGGTATCATAAGATCCAATTATTCTTTTGGGGGGGCATAAAGAGGTGGCATTTAAGTTAGGCCTTGACAGGTGAAGGGGGGAAGGACATGCCAGGCAGAACAAAGAACTTGTGCAAAAGCATAGAAGCATGAAAGAACATGCAGCTTCTGGGAACAGCAAATAGTTGAGTATTTCTGGTAAGGGCTCAACTTTAACACTTATCAACTATTTCACTGGGCTAAGTCACTTGACCTTCTTGGCTTGTTTCCTCCCTTGTTAAATGGTAAGTATATAATAATTATCACTTTATCCACACTATGTATCAAATGGAATGGTTAACATGGAATTCTAGCATCATGTGGAGGTATGAATTTGGTTATTCTTTTCAATCTCCAAAGGCTATGTGAAAGTAGATGTGAAATAACTTTATAAATTATAAAGCACCATACATGTGTTCACTGGTAATATTATAAATCTCATGGGTCAAAACTACAGCACCCCAGGAAAGCTAAAGAGTTTACTTTTCAGCCACAATGTTCAGCCACCTGGCTCCAATCCTTCCCCTGGTTAGTTTGGTGCCAGGATTCCTCCTTCTATCTCCTTACCCCCATGGCTACTTTTCATTCATTTATGTGGGAGAATATGTGAGCAAGAGTATTTTCCTATACCCAGCCCCCATCCTATTCTGAGCTCCTTATCTTTTTGTCTCTGGGCCCCAAAGGGGAACACGTATCCTTCAGCTCTCCCCTCCTTGCTCCACACTCCCCTACTTCATTCCAGGAGTTTCAGGCATCCTGTTAAAGGTTCATACTTTATTCAAGCATCTTAATTCCAGCTTCTGGGACCCTGGACTGTCAGTTCCAAAATCCTATTCACAGCCGGTCATGGTGGGTGAGTAGTGTATGTCTAGGAAACATCATGCAAATAGACCTCTTGGTGGTCTACCTTACCCTCTTAGGGCTTCAATATAGAGTAAAGAATTGAGTTACTTTTGTGTTTAAAGGGTTGGTGGTTAGAATGTGGTAATCAGACATGTTTTATTTTGATCCATGAACTGGGCAGGGTATACATGCCCTGGGTAATGAGTACTGTATCATACGAAACCCAAAGACAATAGATGTTTTCAGAAAAAATGTCAGCCTTCCCTGACTGAGTCCATGGTTCCATTTAGGCAATGGGCTCTTTAACTTATCCTTAGCAGTAGTACATCAGTTATACCTAGCTGCAGATGATTATGTCCAGCCCCATAAATGTCATATGTGTGTATGTTTCCTTTCTGGGTAGACTCTAAATTTATAAAGGGAAATACCTATATCTTGTAGATTTATGTATCTCCGTATCATGCCAAGCCTAGTGTCTGGCACATAAGGGCTCAATTAATTAAATGAATGAATTAGTAAATTCTAAAATGCTAAAGGAGACAGGATAGTTTGACTTGGGAACTCTCAAGAAATCCTTGCTGTTTCAACTATAATACTACAGGGAGTTACAATTGCCTCCTGGTGATAGGGGAGCCAATACTTTCCCAGAGGCAAGCACTTATTCTACATCATAACTCTGATGGTTAGGAAGTACATTATTGTACCCAGCCTGCCTTCCACAGCTGCTTCCCTTTATCCTGGAGGTGAAAGGTAAAGCAACCATTTTGAAATATAAACAACAATTAATTGAATCCCTAGTATATGTCAGGCACTGAAATAAGCAATGGGTCACACAGAGATGAATAAGACATAGTTCCTGGCATTGAAGAACATGCCCTCTGGTCAGAGAGACAGACTTGTATTCACACACTTATGATACAGAAGACAGAATGTGCTGAGTAAATTCAAATGAAAAGGATATTAATTCAGTCTTGGAGGATGTAGTGGATTGAATGGTGGCTCCCCAAAAGATATGTCCAAGTTCTAAAGTCTGATACTGGTGAATGTAAATTTATCTGGAAAAGGGATTTTTGCAGATGTAATTAAGTAATGGACCTCGAGATAACATCATCCTGTATTAACTGGATAAAACCTAAATCCAATGACAAGTCTCTCTATATAAAGATGAACAATAGAGACACAGGTAAGAAGGTCATGTGAAGATGGAGGCAGAGATTGTAGTTACGCTGCCACAAGCCAAGGAATCCCAGGAGCCACCAGAAGTTGGAAGAGGCAAGGAAGGATCCTTCCCTAGAGCCTTGAAGGGAGCATGGTCCTGCAGACACCTTGATTTCAGACTTTTGGGCTCCAGAACTGGGAAAGAATAAATTTCTGTTGTTTTAAGCCACCAAGTTTATGGTAATTTATTGAACAGCTCTAGGGAAATAATACAGGAAGACTAAAGAAAGACCTTGGAAAGGATATGACACTTCAACTAGACCTTAAAGGAAGAGAAGGATTTTGATGTGCTGAGGAGCAAAAAGGGCATTCCAGGTTGAGGGAACAGCATAAGCAAAGACATGGAGATATAAAATGGAGAATGTTCATGGGGTTGGAGTGCCAGCTATGTAGAGCTGTAAAGGTATTGGGACTGTTTCATGATTATTAGTTTAGGGATTTGAACATGTTGTTATACAAAGTTTAGGAAGCCATTAAAGATTTTGAAGGTTTGAAGTAACAAGAGAGAATACCCTGCTATTTAACAAAGCTGAGGACACTCACTGACTGCTCTGAACAAGTAACCACACTGGGTAGTGTGTTGATTCCACATTTCTTAGATGCCAATGGATTGGTTTGTGTGTAGCCAAAAAGGATGCTCAGGGAGTATTTGTGTTAGATGAATGGGAACATCTCTTTTCTTGCCTTGTTCTGCACTTACTCTTTTGAATACCTATACCGGGCAGGATCTACTTAGAGACTGCATAATCCCCAGAACAATGTCCTTGGGGATTTGGCATGATTGCCTATGTGTATGGACCCAAAGAGACTAGTTAAGGGAAGCACAGGACTTGAACCCAGCCAGAGTTTGTTTCCAGACCAGTCTGTTTCCTTCCTAATGTAATTTTCTCTCATTCTCCTTTACCTATATTATTTCTATATGGTCTGAGCCAGTCATTACTCTCCACATTATACTATCACTATCACCATCATAACCACCATTATCAAAATTAGCAGCAGGAGCAGCAGCTATTAACAGGGCAAAAGGAGAATATTTATGGGTACTGCTAATGTAGATAGAAAGAAGCTCACAACTTCTCCATCAATGACTTAGGAAAGCCTTCCTGCAGAAACGGAGATTTTAGAAACTTCTGCAGTACATGCACAGACATATTTATTATATGCCACTATATGCCAAACCTTTTGCCAACTGTTTTTATACACCTAACTCATGAACTTCTCACAAATTCTCTGTGAGGTAGAGATTATTATTATTAGCTTCTTTTTACAGAGGAGGAGATTATGGCTTTGAGAAGACTCAGTAAAACCGCTTAGGATCACATCAGTAAGGTACAGAACCCAAGGTCATTTGATTCCAAGTCCAGTGCTTACCCTGCTTTCCTCTACCTTTGTTGGTGGGGGTGTCAGAACGAGATATAGACTAAGGTGTTGGATTTTATACGAAAAGGAGTCCTTTAAGGTCCTTCCTTCAAGGAGAAGAGAGAAGTGTGTACAAGAAGCTCTGGACCAGATGTTTCTGGGGCTAGTTGAGCTCAGTCTGGCTGGGTCTCCTCACTCTAGGACTACTGTTCAAACCATGAGACTACATTGCAATTTCCAATGGTGAACATTTGACACTTCTAATACCTTCCACACTGAATAAGACCTGTGAATTTGTGCCTGAGGGAGCTCACACTGTGCAGGTCACTCTGGGTGGTGCCTAATCCAGGGAAGCCCAAAACCCACATCATACATTTGACAATTTATCCACAGATTGCTGTGCCACTTGGGCACACAGCTACATGCTGGAGAGCTGTCTTACACTGGTATGATCTGGTTAAAGAAGCCTGCTGATCCCTGTCCAAGGTCCTGCCCTGAGCCTGGACACACTTCCTCACCACCCACACCTCAGCTCTCACGTTGCTCAGGACCTCCTCAGTGATGCCAGGCCACAAACATTTGGCCTGTGGCTTCATCTAGGGCTTCTCCCATGGCCCTTGGCAACTGAGGATGGAAATGGTTTTCTCTAGACCTCAATTCCCTAACTTTGAGTCACTCCTCCTGTCTCAGCATGTTTCAAAGGCTCACCCCAAGAGAGAGTGGCAGAAGATGTTTCTTCCTAGGCTGGCTTTGAACACAGCAGCCATGGCACCTGAGCATGCTGGGCAAATGGGGGTCAGGACACCCCAGACACTCTTGATTAGAACCAGCATTTTGCTCATCTTGTCTCAATTTGTGGGCTTAGCTGTTGCAACTCAGCTCTACCACCATAAAAACAATGAGTTCAACTAAAAATTTTATTTGTTTGTTTTAAGGTTTAAGGAAGCAGGCTTCAAGGAGGGGAATATTTGCATTGGAGCATTGTTTTTAAAGAGATTGTTATGAACAAACACCATGATGTATGTGAAAGTTCATCATAATTCATAAATGTTCACCATTGCTACAATCTGAACCCAAAGATTCAGTGCCTCATCTAGTTATCTATCTAGTATGTGGCCATGACCTTTATTGTCCACATTTATAAAGTTGAGAGCAAGAATTCAAGGTAAAATATCCTAGAGTTCCAAAACCTCCCCAGTCTGGCCCTATTCAACTTATCCAAATTTGGCAAGTGGAGCGAGCCCTGGCTCCAGCCACACTACACATGTCACTGATTCCCAAATACATTTCTCACCATCCTGTCTCAGCACTTCCTCAGCTTGTGCTCTTCCCCATGCTCAATATATTCTTCTCCTCACTGCCTGTCATAGTTCTATTTCTCCCTCTGGACCACCACACCTGGTGCATGCCAAGGGACCCCCAAACTCCTTTGGTCTCCTGACCAAAGAGGTCCTGCCTTATTCTCACCTCTCATTCAGCCCTCATTCTGCACAGCCTAAGAGTATTGTTTTCATCCCTAGGCTAATAGACTATAGGATTCTTTGAGGTAATAATATGCCTTTAACTGTCTCTGTTTTCTCCTCCTGATACCTAACACAGGGCCCCAGCCAATCACTAGCTGAATAACTCATAGAATGAGGATTCCTTTGCCCCTCCTAGGATGCTGAAGGAAAAAAATGAAACATTTGTCTATTGTCAAGAGGGAGAGAGCTATGGTTTTTTAATGCCATTTAGGACAAAGGAGGGAAGGTACTGAGGTAGCTTGTTAGTTCCATTCTATTTAAAGGGGGCCCTCAATGTGCTGGGTGCTGCCCCTAAAATAAGAGGAACAGGCAATGCTGGTTTCAGATCTGGATCCCCTGAATTCCTTTTAGGCCATTCTTTGGAATTCACCAGGGAAAGGTGCCATAACATCCCAGCCAGGCATCCTTATTATGATTGTTATATAGTCTCTGGGCACAATAATGGTACATTATATGAAAAACAATATGGTAGTTTCCTCCCTTGTATACATACATGATACTGTGATAATGTTATTCTGTCATTCACCTTGCTTCACCCCTTTTGGATAAGGAGAACATAAATTTGAGCTGAAAAAACACACTGTGTCTGTCCTCAGCATGATAAAAAGAAACTTTCTGGGTCCAGCTTCAGGATGGCAGCATCTCTTATGCCCCCCAATTTCCAGACACTATAGTTCCCTTCACTGAGAACAGGCTGAGTTGTGGGACTGTTAGGAAGTATGGCAGGCTGAAAACCACAGAATCCTTGACACTTGGTTGGTATCTGAAAGGTTGTGGCCATTTTGGAGTACCAATTCTAGAGGCTAAGAATTATCCAGGCATGTAACATGGAAGTGATGGAGGAGTTAAATGTTTTCTCCAAAGAGAAACTCTAGTAAATGCTCTTTAATCTTTGTTATCAAGCTCTATTAGCTGGTGAATAGGTTATTCTCTCAATTCCCCCCATGGAAAAACTGAGGGTCAGAGAGGTTCAGTGATTTGCTGAATATCACAAGTTCGTCAATGGCAAAATTAAGGTCAATACCCAAGATTCTAGGTCTTGGTCTCATATGCTTTCATTACCTTAATTTGCCCCAATGGACATGCTACAATGGACTGTTAAATAGCAGGGACCAATAGTTCCTAAATGGCACCTTCTTGCATTAAGGTCTCACAGTGATTCTCTCCTTAGATCCACCTTATAGGGAGGGCAACTATAAAACAGATCCTTTGTTACTTTTTTAGTCAATAAGATCCCAGGGAAAGGGATGATGTTGACCAAGACAGCTGTCTTGACCTGAGTTTCACCCTAGACAAAGCAAAGAATGTAGTGAAAATCTGATCAGTGCCTTTACATTGAGTGCCTCTGTTGTGCTAGGTACTGTGTTCAGACTTGGACACCAAAGTTAAAAGTGCCCATTGTCAAGTGAAATCAGTATCTTGAAGAGATATCTGCACTTCCATGTTCACTGTAGCATTATTCATAATAGCCAAGGAATGGAAACAACCTAAGTGTCTGTAGATGGATAAATGGATAAATAAAATATTGCACACACACACAGAAACAGAGAGAGAGAGAGGGAGAGAGAGACAGAGACAGAGAGAAATATTATTTAGCCTTTAAAAAGAAGGAAATCTTTTTTTTTTAAGATTTTATTTATTTATTTGACAGAGAGAGAGAGAGCACGAGAGAGGGAACACAAGCAGGGGGAGTGGGAGAAGGAGAAGCAGGCTTCCTGCAGAGCAGGTCAGATCATGACCTGAGCCGAAGGCAGATGCTTAATCACTGAGCCACCCAGGCGCCCTTAAAAAGAAGGAAATCTTGCCATTTGTGACATGGATGAACCTGGAGGACATTATAGTGAAATAAGCCAGACACAGAAAGACGAATACTGCATGATCTCACTTCCATGTGGAATCTGAAAAAGTTGAATTCATAAAAACAGAGAATAGAATGGTGTTTACTGTGGGCTGGGGATGGGGGAAATGGGGACCTGTTGGTCAAAGGGTATAGTTTCAGTTATTCAGGATGAGTACGTTCTGGAGATCTAAAGTACAGCATGGTAACTATAGTTAACACTGTATTTTATACTTGAAATTTGCTAAGAGAATTTGTCTTAAGTGTTTACACCAAAAAATATATATATATAACTACGTGAGGTCATGGACGTGTTAATTAGCTTGATTATGGTAACCATTTCAAAATGAATACATATATCAAAACATCACAATGTACACCTTAAATATAAACACATTTTATTTGTAAATTAAAAAGTACCTGCTCTCCTCTCTTTAAGTGAACCGTATAGAAGGGGAAGAAGATACATAAGTGGACAGTGTTAGTATCATATGCTGAGTATAGTAATTTAAGGTAAACCCAGGTGCAATGGGAACACAGAGGAAGGCACCTAGGCTAGGCTACAGGTAGAGATCGGGCCTCAAAAGCTTTCTTGAAATAACTACAACTAACAACAGTGCCTTGCCCATTGAAAGCATTCAGTAAAAGTTGGCTATGATTACTATGGCAGTAGACAATATCCCTGCCCTCAAGGAGCTCACAGTCTAGCAAGGAGAAAGTACCAATTATGACTATAATAATTTGTAATTTGTGCTCAAGGGTCTGTTGGAGAAAACAAAAATGGATAATAGCCCACATCCAATGAATGCTGCCTAAGTACCATGCACTGTTCAAAGGATATCATATATATTTTTTCATTTAGTTCCCACAACTACCCTATGTTTAGTTCCATTTCTTCCAATTATAGATGGGGAAACTGAGGCATAGAAAAGTAAAGTAACTTGCCTAAGGCCAAGTTAGTTACAACTAATAAATGGTGCTAAGTAGTCACATATGAGGGGGAAAAAAGCAGCTCCTGATACATGAAAGCTGGCTTGGCATACACAGGCAGGCCATGTTGTTCCCCTGTTGGATATACACAATCTCACAAAATACCAACATCAGACAAGGTTACTCTGAGAACATGATAAAGTGAGACAAAACAAGGGCACTTCATAATGTAGTCTAAGCATAAACAAAAACAAGGTCACTATATCAACCACAAAAGCTTTATCCCCACTTCAGTCTACCCAAATCTTACAGATAAGATTTATTAAGATGCCCAATCATAGAATTACCCTTGCTTGCTGATGGCATTTAATACAGAATGAACCCCTACTTCCTAAGACTCTCCTTTTCTACCACACTTTTACTAAGACACCCTATGATTCCTTATTGTATTAGTCTGCTAGGACTGCCATAACAAAATACCACAGACTGAGTGGTTCAACAACAGAAATTTATTTTCTCACAGTTCTGGAGGCTAGAAGTTCAATATAAAGGTATTGGCACATTTGGTTTCTCCTCCAACTTCTCTCTTTGGCTTGCAGATGGCTGCCTTTTCGTTTTGTCCCCACATCGTCTTTACTCTGTACACATATGCCCCTGGTGTCTCTTTGTGTGTACAAATTTTTTCCTCTTATAAGAGCACAAGTCAGATTGAATTTGGGCCCACCATAACTGCCTCATTTTAACTTAATCACCTCTTTAAAAGTCCTACCTCCAAATACAGTCCCCTTCTGAGATGTTGGGGGTTAGGGCTTCAACATATGAATTTGGGAGGGGACACAGTTCAGCCCATAACATCTATGATGTGCATTCTCCCTCACTGTAACAAGTAATAAACCTAACTTTTTCAACAATAGGTGTGTTCCTGCGAGTCTTCGGGTGGAGAGCACTGACATAAATTATAACTGGTAACTAATAAAGAATAGCATATGTGGTTAATACATGTGAAAACAATGTGCTTTCCAACAATGGGAAAAGAGCAATTCATTGTGACCATTGAGATCCAGCCAATACACAGTGTAACATTTCACATGTTCAATATTATTTGTTTTTGTTTTTGAGGGCAGAAGCCAAATCTTTTTTTTCATATTTACCCCGGGGCCTGAAAGATGCAAATGTATTTGCATAGTGCTTAACAAATGCAAGATAAAGAAGATATTGTTTCTATTCTCAAGGTGTGTATATCTAACTTCTTTGTGACCCAATTTTCTCAATTGTAAAATGGGACTAAAACAATCGTGAGGATTAAGTAAAACCGTTTGTGTAAATTCTTAGCACAGTATCTGGCACATAATAAAGACTCAGTAAGTGTCCATTATTTAAGGATGAGCTATTATTTATGGATGAGTTTCAAAGATACAAAATGAGAGGGGGAAAGGGCAGGAATGTTCCAAGCAGGTGGAATGTTAGAAACCAAGGCACGGAGATGACAAATTGTAAAAGGGCCCCTATGCCCGACAGACACTATACTGCTCAGCAATGAAAGACCCATGGAAGGAAACCCATATTTTGTTGACAGTGGGATATCTAGAACATTTGCCTCTTGTACTTTGCCAAAGAAAGAGAACCTCCCCCCCCCCCACCCCGACCTGTGCTATTTCTGGGGAGGGGTTGTGTGAGAGGCCATAGAGGCTTTGCTGAGGGTAACAGTGAGAAGTTGCCCACATCCAGTCTGAAAGCCTGAATGGTGGCAGCAAAATGAGGCTGCAGCTGTGGCAGCAGAGACACCTGAAATTGGGCCCTGACTGACTGGAGAAGCTGTGCTTTGGCAATGGGCTGCTGGAGCAAGTATACACAAAATAATTTAGTTTTACCCCTTCTGTTCTAGCACCAACCTTTCCATCTCTTGCCCTGGCTCCTAGTGGTGGTGGTTCAAAGGCTCAGGCCCCAACCTTACACCCAGGGCTCCAGGGTGCTAAAGAGTCCCTTCTGGGTTGCTCTACAATCCCTTGCCATTTCCCGTTGGGTTCCCAGGAATTCTGAATTCGGTAATGATCACCTAAGGGATTTCTCAATGACCGCATTCAGGCAGATTCCTTTTCCTTCCCGGCATATTCATGTTCCCTTCTTCTCTCCTTCTTTATTCCAGAAAACTCCCCTTTCCAATTCTCTGGGGAATGGCCCTTCATCCAACCCTTCATGACCCAAGCCCCTGGGGGCCTAGGCTCTGAAGTTAAGGGTAGGTAGAGATCGTCGAGATCGAAAGGTTAGATGCTTGGTGGAAGAAGCCATTGGACTGTTCTTCCCCAAACTTCAGAGCGCCCCTCTCTGTACACATAACTGCCCTAAAAGATGTGGGAGAGCGGTGTCCGGCTGCGGGTCTGTCTAGGAAAGAACGCGCCACCGGCGCGGTGGACTGGGCTGGCTGCAAGAATGCGAGTGGGGGGCGGGGTGGGGTGGGGAAGGGGGGTGCGCGCCCTTTATGACAGGTGGCCGCGCAGTGCGCGCTCCCGGGCGCCTAAGGGGAGGGAGGGACAGACGGACAGAGTGGGAGGGGGCACATGAGGAGGGGACCGTAGACAAGGTAGAGAGCGCAGGAGGGAAAGGGAAGGCTGTGCTGGGGAAGGGAGATACAGGGGGGAACGCGGCCAGCAAGCACAACCGTGTTGGAGGAAACAATGGCAGGGGCAATAGCGATGGTGGCAGCCGAGGCAGTCCCACTCTGGGCACCTTTCTGAATGGGCAGAGGCATCTCGGGGAGAAGGGGAGACCAGGCAGCGCCCGGCGAGGCTCCGAGAAAAGCCGCGGAGGGAGGGGAAGGAGGAGGAGGAGGAGAGAGGGGGGAGGGGGGCCGAGGCAGGGGGAGAACCCGGGACGGAAAACCAGTAGCATCAGCATCAGCATCAGCATCAGCAGCCGCCACCGCCACACCAGTAGCAGTAGCAGTCGCGGCAGTAACAGCATTTAGCAATAGCTTTAACGACTACGGCGACAGTAGCAGCCGCCCTCCTTCTCTCTCCCTCCCGCCGACCGCCGCAGCCACCGCACTGAGAGGGCTCCAGCGCCGCGCGCGCAGCCCGCTGCTGAGGTAGCCCGGCCCGAGCGTGCGGTGGTGCACCCGAAGCACGGAGCCCGGGAGCAGCCCATGGTCACTGCGGCGCTGAGTTTCAGGGCCAGAGCCCGACAGCTCTGACTCCATCTAGCACCGCGGCGGCGGCGGCGCCTGAGGGACACAGGCGCGTCCACCTGGCGGGCCTGGCGCATGGAGCTGAGGCAGAGGCGGCGGCGGCGGCGGCAGCAGTAGCAGCGGCGGCGGCGGCGGCGGCGGCAGCTCAAGCAGCTGCGGCGACGGCGGCAGCCCAGCCTTGACTGCGACCGCGCTAGTTCCAGCGCCCGCTGCCTGAGCCCGCCAGCGACTTGCGCCTCCTGAGTCGGCCTGGGAGGTGAGTACGAGCGTTACCAACCAGCTCCCTGGCCTTCTCGCAGGCTCCCCGGCTGGCTCGAGGTGGCAAGGGGTGGAACGAATTGAGGGAAGCCAAGCTCAAAGAGGAGGAAGGGAAAACGGAAGGGAGGACCTCTGTGTGAGAATGGCGTGCATTTGTGTGTCTGTGTACGAGGGAGCGAGGCGGTAAGGGCGAGAGATCTCGGCTAGCCCTGACAGGCACTGCAATCTAGGAAAGGCCTCTGCTTGCGCTGGGAGAAGGGGGAGGGGAAGCGAGCGGGCCGGAGCCTTGGCGCTCACACGCACACAGCCGGGCATCGAAGACAGCAGTGTGCCGCCTCCTTTCGGGCTGGTGCCGGAGAGATCCTGGCCAGGGAACTGGCACCAACACCGCACGCTTCCGCGCGAGCGGGAAAACCCACGCGGCGGCCGCGACTGGGAGCCAGGGCCAAAGCGGCAAAGGTGCGAAGTACGGTCGTCAGCGCCCCCTACGCGCTTGGGGCTGCCCTGCCAACCAAGGAGCGCTCCCCAGCACACGCCACCCGACCGAGGGCCGCGGTAGGGTGTGTGTCGGGGGCCCCAGCGAGCCTCGCCCAGCTTGTCACCTTCGCGGAAATTGGCCCTCGGCCCCTTCCCGCTTTCGGTGGCCATCGAATTGACACTTTCCTGCGTGGCTTCTGGCGCTTCGCTCTGCCGCGCCCCGCTGCACACGTCCGCTGGGGTCTCGCACACCCGGTGGGGCTGGGAGGCCGCGAGCCGGTGTGGGGAGCGGGGCCCGCTCCGGGAAAGTATGGAAAACGCGCCGCTGAGTTGGCGCCGTTCTGCTGAGGAATCCAGTGGTTTCAGCATGACTGCTTCTCTGTCTGATTCGTGAGGGACCGAATCACCCGCGCAAGGTTTCCTGTCTTTTTCGAAGTTAAAAAAAAAAAAAAAAAAAAAAAAAAAAATTGGCATCTCCATTTCAACATCGGCACACTTGATTTTTGTCGAGCTTCTGGTTGCATTTTGGAATCAGTGGGTTTTATATTTTGCTTTTGGGTTTTGGCTCCCAGCATATTGTTGAATTCTGTGCACAGCAGTGTACTTAGCTATGTGGCCTTTTCCTAACGTTCCATTTTCTAGACTCTTATCTGAAGAGACGTGATTTGTGTGTAGGGCTGCTAGAGCTGTTTTTAAAAAGCATCGAAAGCATGTCAACCAGTGATTTAAATATCTCCTCGGTTGTTTTTGGCGGAGGAGCAGAGTGTGCTGATAGTTCCTGAAATATTTTGCTTGGTGAGAAAAGGTGTTCCAATAGTCTTCTCTGCACTACAGAGACCATTCGGGTTTCAGGGGATGAATCTCCCTTACATCTTTTACACATAGGGTGCCATAATCAAACATTTTATTTACAGCAGTGATGTTCTCGTGGCTGAGGAGAATTTACACTTATTTAAAATACATTTTTAGAAGGGAACAGAAAAGCCCTAAGTAACTGTCATTTTACATATTAACTGGGAAACTGGATAATCAAATAAAACTGGCTGAGTGTCTGAAACTATCCCAGTGAAATATGTGGCTGTGAATATAATTAACCATCTGTCTAGTGAGCAATTTAAATTTGGGCTGGTACATTTTTATTACAGTGTCTAATTTCTGGAAGACTTGTACATTTTACCCAGCAGTAACAACAAAAACGTATTTGCTTACTAGGTCAAAGATTTAATTGTGTGGTGGTGGGATTTCCCTTCCTCCCCGCCCGCCCCCATCTTTCCTAGTCCTCACACCTTGACCTGGGAGATCAAAATGAGCCTCTTGTTTTTGCAAATGGCATATTTGCAATAGAAGAACTCAAACTGGTAGCTAGTGATTAGACATTTTTGTTTCTCAGAAATACCTTCCAATTGCATGCATTTGAGTTGAACAAAATATAATTTTTTGTGTACATGTGTTCAGATGGAGTAGGGTGATTCAACAAAATTCAAGACTTGAAATTTGACTCCATTTACTTTCTTTTATCTTAATTATCCACCTAGCTCTTCCCTAGCTGTCCCAACCACCTTTCCACACTCCACAAACACACACTCACGCACACACAAAATCATATCCTTTTGTCCTTATAACCAGTTTCTTAGGTTAACAGTATTCAGATCTGTGATTTTATCAGTATGTTGAGAAACTGCTTTTTTTTTTTTTGAAATCAAGAGTGTAAAATACAATACCATGAAAGGACATTGTACATATTTTTAAATTTTTCCCTATTATGTGATTTTAACCAGAAATTTGTTACTAGGAAAAAAAGGAATAGATTTTGGGTGGAGATGGAATGGCCCTAGAAGATTAAATTTAAAATAGCTGTTGTTAACATAACAGAACAGAACAGAATAAAAATGAACCACTGATTGATTGTGCAGTGGACTAGAAAAAGTCATTTAAAGGAAAATACTTTTAAAACAAATATTTGGCTAAATAATAGCTTTGATTAATGGGTAACAATTATGTAAGCACATGGTATAATTTGACATATGTCAAGTTTGTTAAATAAATCAACCTGTTCAGTGAATAAATCTTTGATGCATCAATGCTTTTTAAAACACACAGGCACACACACACACACACACACACAAACCTATAACACCCTGTTGCCAAAGTCAAACAAGTGCAGAACACTGTCACTTTCTCTCTGTTTCACTGCCTCTTTTCTCCATTTTTATTTTTTTCACAATCCTCTGATTACCTGTAAACTACCCAGTAAGCAGAGAGAACTAAAGATATGGTGGCGTTGCCTGTGTTTAGGAGTGGGAGAAAAGAGATGAGGAAAGTGATTAAGTGCTGGATTTTAAACACTCAAAGATGTGCTCATCTGACAAAATCACCATGGAGGTCCTGGTTTCACCAAAGTATTTGCTTAACCAAGAGGCACTAGCCTAACCCAAAAAGCATTCATTGATTGCAGTTTCTCTGTTCCTAAGTCCAGTTCTAGTGAATACTTTTTTCCCCCTCCAAATACCTTAGTAAAGGGAGAGAAGGAGATTCTAACTGGCCTTTGATTGTCACATTATCTTTAAACTTATTTATCTGGTGACACATACGTGGTGTAAGTGTTCCTGCTTGTAGCAACCAAAAAGAGAGAAGAACCAAGGATGATAGGGAAGGGAAATGATATAATAAGGAGTAGGTCATCTGGCTACCCAGCTTTTCCGCTAAGATTTCAGTGACAATAGCCAGACCTCCAGTATCTTTTAAGTCTTCTTTAACATATGAAAATCCCTTTAGAAACTTCCTTTATCTCTATTAAGTTGATCTCCCTCAACTTAAAAGTTTATAATCAATCACTCCTCACAATCACAGTGCAGCTCTTTCTGCCCACAGGTCTTGCCCCCACGTTTTAATACAAACACCTATTTGCACAGAAAAAAACCAAAACAAAACAAAACAAGATTTCAGGTTTGGATATTTTAATTTTTTTTTATTTTTCCTTTTACCTCCAATGAAAAATTTGTCCATCAACTAGCTCCCTCATTAACAGTTTCTCCACCAGAAAGCACCCTTTCAAACCCAAGGTCATAGGGTTGGACATAAAGGACTTGCCATGCTCTTTGTGCCACTTTTCCAGGGCTGCTTGAAAACAAAACAAAGGGCACTGGATGAGACTGCATCATCACTTGGGCCTACCTTTAACTTCAGATCTTTTCTCTCACCAAGAAAATTTCATTTTAGGCAGAAATCACCATTCCTTTCTTCTTAAGCAACACTAGCCTTCTGCAACAGTAAGCACATCACAACCTTGGGGAGATCTGGTCTGGGATGGGGTCAGCCTGGAGGATGGAGGGTGGTGGGGAGAAGCTGCCTTATACTGATGGTAGGGCCTTTCCTGGGCCAACTATAGGTAAGGGATGAGGATGCTCTTTGTCTCTCTTCCCTTCAGTCCTTCATTTCCCTTGGTGATTTGCAGGCCTCTGCTAGGGAATGTGCTCTTTTTGGTCTCTTTTTCTGTTGATAAGCACTATGACCTGATGTCTTTCCCTCCCTTGTTCTCTGGTAGAAAAAGGACTGAAATCTTCAGGACCAACTATTATGCATATAATTTTTATTTTTCTAAAAAGCATTTTAATAGGTCATTGTATCCATTCCCAACAAAATGATTTTGATATAAACAATTATCTACTATTTTCTCAAACACTCCCAAACCTTATTTAAAAAGTTACATCTTTCTCCCTTAGGAGCCCCTTTCAAGTATTACACAACTAGCCTAAGCAAGGAGCTACTCCTAATATTTAACCTGAGGGGGTTTAGAGATTAGAGACCAAGATTATACCGTGGGCCTGACTGCTAGAGTAATGCCAAGCCATCCTCCATTGAGAAAAGGCAAAGAGATAGATTTTCTTTGGGGCAAGTTAAACCATTTCCTCTATGGAGGTCTGTAAGCGGTGTGGCCATATGTTATGGTTTAAACCTCTTGTCCCAGCATACTTACTTCACCCTCAAAGGCGTCCCAGTTTGGACAAAAAATTCTGTGGTCATCCTAACTATAAGGCATCTTTAAATCAAACAAAGAGGTGCTATCTGCATGCTGGAGCAGGGCTATTCTTATTTTCATGAAAGACTGGTGATAGGTAATAAGCTTAAAGCATACCAGAAGGCATTTGGGTTTAGAAAGATCATCTTTACCATGGCTGTTTTAAAACAAAAGAAAGTTGTACAAACAGAAGTGTGAATTCATCTTTTTAGAATATGTTTTGAGAAATGCACAAGGAATTATCTCTCTGTCCCAAATAGTTTGCATGTGGTCTTGCCAAATGTAAATATATAAATTATATCTATATTTATATGTATATATCTATATGTAGCTATTACATATATTTCCATTTGCTTTTTCTGTAATGGTGAAGATGACCTTTTAAACTACTTTCCAGTTCTAAGTATCTATGATTGGACTTCACTGATCTAGGGCAGGGGTCAAAAGGAACTATGGTCCACAGGCCAAATCTGGCCCACTATGGAAAAAGAATAATGCAAACAGGAAGAAAATGTGAAGCTATTTAGAGTTGCTTTTGCAAATGTTTTCAAGTGTCTCCTTCGTAATTGAGCTTTACTTAGGCCAGTGTTAAAATGGGTCCACATTTCCTGAACATGTACTTATCAGCTGATAGTTAGGGTTTCAGAGATTGTTCAGAACCTGGTGGAGTGGCTGGGTGATGACCCCAAAAGTAAAATCCACATGTGAATTTGTTTGTTTAAGTCCAAACGTTAATAGTGATCTTTTCTTTCCTGCCTGTTGCAGTAACCTAAATTTTGTGGTGCTACTAAATTCTTTCTGGCCTCCTTTCCAATATTTGCCATGTTATTCCAAGCATGCATGTGATTTATTAACCCAGAGACCAGGTCTCAGTAACTTGCTTGAACAGAGACCTTCTGTCTCTTTAGTTACTAAATAACTGGAACACATTCTGAAGACATGCTTTACTGAGTAAGGGAGTAGGAAAAGTGGGCCATCACCACCTAGCTTAGTGGTTCCTAACCCTTATTTTTGGCATGAACTCCTGTGAAAATTCGATGAATGCCAAGGAAACTGTCTACAGAAAAGTGCACATTTACATATATGACACTTGCATACATTTTTAGGAAGTCCAACCATACATTCTGATTTAAAAACCTCTGCACTAGCCTTTGCTCAGTTGTTACAAGAATTCCTGTTGCATGGCTTTCATGGTCATGGTAGCTTGAAATGGAAGCCATGAAAATGATTCTTTCAAGAAAGCCCCTTATTAATATACTTCTGGTCCACTGCTCTCTTACAAGCATTTTTCTGATTAACCTGCACAAGTATTTTTATTATGAAAAAGGATCACTTAGCACTCACTTTGACTGACTATTCTCACCAAAAACAAGTCAAGGATAGTATCCCTAAATCCTTGATTTGTCAACTTTCAAATTCTTAAGAATGCCTGTTCAACACTCACTCTTCATAAATTCATTATTAATATATGAAATATATTCCATAGCTTTGCGCAGTGACAGTATCGTAGCCAATGAGGTTTATCTGAGGCACGATTATTGCTAATTGAAATATATTCCATAAAACCTCATGCATGTTTGCCTGCCCGCATCTCTCTTTCATCTACCTCTTTTTATATTTTATCTTAGCCAATGGCCTTGACCAAAATAGGGAACTTTTGCTAGCATCGATTGAGAGAGGAAGGTGGTATCCAGATATCTTCATGAGGACCCCTGGTACTCATGGACATTTTGGATTATTAGCCATCCTGGTGATCTAACATGATATATTAAAAGCAAAGCTCCTTAAGCTCTGCAAACAAGAACATATGCCATATCTGTGTCTTACAGTTGGGGTGGTAGGAATCGGTGGTATCCCTATCCATGAATAACTGTTTATCGCTTGTCTCTGCTTTTTATCTTAGCAGTCTGGAGTATGGCAGAGTATGAGGGCTAATAGAATCCTAAATTTGGAAAGGTCATTAATCATTATATCTACTTTAATTAGCAAACATTTATTGAGCACCTACTATATGCTAAGCACTGAGATACTGGGGACAGAAAAGAATAAAACAGATTCTCTTGTCTTATAGGAAATTAGCTTTGTTCCTAGCTAGATCTTTTTATCATCTGTAATAATTTACCCCAGCCTTTTTCTAATTCGATGCATTTTTCTATTGTTTCTATATTCTCCCCACTAAAAAATAAGTGTAGATGCCCTGTTTTTTTTTTTTTTAAGATTTTTATTTATTTATCTGACAGAGAGAGCACAAGCAGGCGGAGCCCCAGGCAAAGGGAGAGGGAGAAGAAGATTCCCTGCTGAGCAGGACCCCAAAGCAGGGCTCGATCCCAGGACCCTGGGATCATGACCTGAGCCGAAGGCAGACACTTAACCGACTGAGCCACCCAGGCACCCCCCCTTTTTTTAATATATTTTTTTATTTATTTAAGATGCTCTGTTTTAACACAACAGAAAAGCTCATTGCAAACAGGTATCTGTAACTGAGACAAGATTTTCAGCCTTCATGGCACAAATGCTTCTGTTCTCATTTCTGCATTGACTTAGGAGGCCCCATTTAATAAAGAGTAACATGTTTCTTTTCCCTGCAATTCTGAGGCAAGATTTCTATCATTGCTATCACTGGTAATGTGGAATTGCAAATAGCATTAGCCATGATGTATTAACCACTGAGTTAAGACTATAGTACAGAGTTACTGACTTTTGAATAATGAATTGAATGTACTCTGCAAAAAGCCAGCTGTCCATCTTTGAGTGATTTAGTTTTTAACCACTAGTTGGTGATTGTATTAGTTTGCCATGGCTGCTGTAACAAATTATCAAAAACATTTGTTGTTGTTTATAAACAACATTAATTTATTTTCCCACAGTTCTAGAGGTCAGCAATCTGAAATAGGTCTCACTGGGCTAAAGTCAAGGTGTGGGCAGGGCTGCATTTTTTTCTGGAGGCTCTAGGAGAGATTCTCTTTCCTTGCCTTTTCCAGCTTCTAGAGTTTGCCCACATTTCTTGGCTCAAGGACGCCCTCCATCCTCAAAGTCAGCAATGGTAGATTAATTCCTTATATTGCATTCCTTCAATCTTGCTTTCGTTGTCTCATGTCCTTCTCTGACTCTCACTCTTCTGTCTCCCTCTTCCACTTTTAAAGACCTCTGTGCTACATCAAGTCTACCTGGATAGATAATACAGAATAATTTCCTCATCTCAAGATTGGTTGATTTGCAACCATAATTTCATCTGCAACCATAATGCCCCTCCTGATACATAATTTAACATATTCACAGGTTCTTGAAGTAGGATGTGGACTACTTTAAAGGGTCATTACTCTGCTTACCACACTGACTTGATTTTTTTTCTTTATCTTTTGAAATAATTGTAGATTCACAGTATGTTGTAAGGACAGAGATGTCTTATATACCCTTCACCCGGTGTCCCCAAATGTTACATCTTACATATATATATATATATATATATATATATATATATATATGATCAAAAGCATGAACTCGACATTGGAACAATGGGTGTGTTTAGTTCTGTGTCATTTTATCACATGTGTAGATTTGTATAACCACTACTACAATCAAGATAAAGTACTCTTCCATCACCACAAAAGATCTTTCTTATGCTATTCCTTTATTTTCTTTATAGTCACACTTACTCCCCTCACTCCCACTATCCCTAACTCCTGGCAATCATTAATCTTTTTTTATATCTATAATTTTGTCATTTCAAAAATATTATATAAATGGAGTCATGGAGTATGTTACCTTTTCAGGTTGACTTTTTTATTCAGCATGCTTCTCTTGAGATCTATCCAAGTTGTTTTATGTATAAACAGTACATTCTTTTTTACTATTGAACAGTATTCCGTAGTATGAATGTATCACAGTTTGTTTAACACTTACCTGTTGAGGAACATTTTGGTTGTCTCCAGTTTTTGGCTCTTACAAATAAAGCTGTACAGGTTAGTGTACAAGTTTTCATGTAAGCATAAATTTTCATTTCTCTGGAGAAAATGCCAGAGTGTGGTTGCTGTATCATATGGTAAGTGCATGTTTAGTTTTTAAGAAACTGCAAAACTATCTTCCGGAGTGCCTGCACATAACTTATCACAATCTACTAGTATCAACATTTTACCTGTTTGAGTAAACTTAAACTTTTATCCTCCCTTATTTATAATATTGTTGAATTAAGTATATCCTCTACATATATTTAGAACCCATCAGACAGTGTTACAATTTTTGTTTCAACTATCAAACATAACTGAGAAAACTCAACAGGAGAAGCAAAGTCAATTGTATTTACTCTTACTTTTGTTTTTTCTGTTGTTCTTCCTTCCTTCCTGAGGTTCTGCAATTCCTTCTTTTATATTTCTTTCCATTTAGAGAACTTTCTTTTGCCGTTCTTTTAGTGCAGGTTTGTTGGCAAACAATTTTCTTTCATCTGAGAATTTCTTAATTTCCCCTTTATTCTTGAAGGATGTTTTCACAAGATATAGGATTCTGAGTTAACAGTTCTTTTCTTTCATCACTTGAAAAAAGGTTGTGCCACTGCCTTCTGCCCTCCATGGGTTCTGATGAGAAATCATTCAAATTGTTTTCTTCCCCTGTAGTTAAGGCATCATTGCTCTCTCACTGCTTTCAAGATTTTTTTTTCCATGTCTTTAGAGTTTTCAGAACTTTGACTATGATGTGTTTGGCATGGATTTCTTTGGGTTCATCCAGTTTGTAATACTCTCAGCTTGAATCTGTAGGTATGTATCTTATGCCAGATTTGGGAAGTTTTCAGCCATTATTCCTTTGAATACCTTTTCTGTCTTGCCTTCTCATATTTTATTGTTCCAGACCTCCTCTAATGACAGGAAAGTTAGATATTTTTAATAGTCTCATAGGTCCCTGAGGCCCTTTTCATTTTTTTCAGTCTATTTTTCTCTGTTCTTCAGATGAATAATTTCTATTATTCTATCTTCAAGTTGGCTGATTCTTTCCACAGTCCTCTCCATTCTGCTATAGAACCCATCTGTTGAGATTTTTTTAAGTTTCAGTTATTGTATCTTTCATTTCTAAAATTTCCACTTGGTTCTTCCATGTGTCTTCTATTTCTTTGCTGAAACTATTATTTTTTTGTTTCAAGAGTGTAATTGATTATTGAAACATTTTTATCATGACTGCTTTAAAATATTTGTGAAATAATTCTAACATCTCTGTCATCTTGGCAGAGATGAATACTAGGGAGATATGGGCAACAGGGAACTCACCTGGATAGTATGGACCCAGCAGAGTTGGTAGAAACTATATCATAGTATTAACTGAATTTTTTCCTCTTGACTCTTGTAAGAGAAGTGGAGTGACATGCTGCAGATTCCTGTACTACTCTGTTTGGTTAAAGAGATAATCTCCCCTATTGGGGAGAAGTTAGTTTGTTTATTCATAACAACACACACTCCATCTCCATGACTGAAATAACGATTGAGGAAATATTAACAGAAAGGAGTAGGTTATGAAAAGGGTATTTATTCTTTTTTTTTTTTTTTAGAATCTAGGGTTTATCTGGCATCTTTGTGGCCCCAATGTTCAGATCCCTGAAGCTTCCAGCATCTCAGCCAGGTGGGAAGCATTTGTGAAAGAACTCTGTCCTTCACAGAGCTCCATGTTAACTTCTTGGCACTTTTTGTCCAAGGCTCAGAGAATCAGTTGACCCTTTTACACAGCTTCTTTGTGTACTGGCATAACTGTTGCTTTCTGAAATCTCTCTTTCCTTTGACTTGTAGGGGTTTCCTCAATGTAGATTCAGTGTTTTTGATCTCCCCTTGGGGCAGTTCAGTAACATTTTCCTTACTGGCTCTCTGTATTTGTGTGTGCTTGTTTTTATGGACTGCCTATCTACTGTACCTCTTGGCAAAGAAAGAAGTATACCCACTGTTTACTGAGTTACATTGCCTTTTCCTATAGCAAATGTTATATGTGCAAAGCTGTAGCCTTGACATGTTAAGATGTTTCATAAATGACACAGTCAAATCCATTTGGCTAAATAGGTGAAAGGAAGGGGAATTGTGCCAGGTTACAGTGAGTTTTACTGATTTATGTGGTTTGACTTAAAGCTAAACAAAAACACATATGCATCTGAAGAGGAAGCAGTTTGAAATTTGTGTGGTAAAGAGAAAGATAGGCATGCTTTATAACCCAAAGCCAAAGTGTTGGTTGTTAAACCCAAGGCTATGGCTTACCTAGATCCTTTCATGTGTGTGTGGGGGGGAAGAGGTGAATATGCCTGGTCTCTTACTCAAAGATGTGGAGATGATATGATGGGAAAAACCAAAATTCCAATTTGTCACTTTGTCTCTCAAGAAGGCTCCAAATATGCTATTTAATTCTGAAGACAGTGGTCACCAGTTAAGCAGAGTGGCCAAAGGGTCAGGATACTGCTATACAGATCTGGGAAGAGAACTTAGAATCAGCCTTCCTTGCCATTGATCTCACTCTTTTCCTATAAGCCACTGTTTTGTTTTGTTTTTTTTGGTCCTATTTCAACAGTTCTTTGGTAGCTACACATTTCTATATATTTAGCACCTGAATAAATGGAAAGTCAGACTTGTTTATTGTTCAGTTAAGGTGGTGATGTCATGATATTACTGATCCCAATGATTCATGATTCATCAAGGCCAAGTTACTTCTAGCCAACCACTGAAAGATGCTAAAGAACAGGTAGGTGGACTAATCTCTCTCTTTTGATTTTCACCTCTACCATTCTACCCTCAGGTATGACTTTGATATCTTCCAACATGGAGTCCCATTGACTAATGGAAGCCTTAAGTGGATATGGCTAATGTCAGGAATGAGGGTCCTTTATTTTTTGAAAGTTCAGTTTATTAAACTGAAAAGTCTACAGGACTGCCTCAGGTATCCAGGGCATATACTAGACAAAAGCAGCCTCAAATTACTCTTTTTTCTTTAGAGAGAGAGAGAACAAGCGGGATGAGGGGCAGAGGGAGAAGCAGGCTCCCTCTCACTGAGCCTGGTGCGGGGCTCAATTCCGGGATTCCAGGATCATGAGCTGAGCCGAAGGCAGATGCTTAACCAACTGAGCCACCCAGGCGTCCCATCTTTTAAATGAAAAGCCATTTGGCATAATAGGTACTGAAAGGAAAAGTGTGATCCTACCTCTTTATTTTACCCTCTGTCCTTTTGGACTTCTTCAGCTTTTTTCTGATCTCTGTGGTTCTGACCCCACTCCCAGTAACCCTCTAGGAGGCCCTTGGTAATGAACTTCTCCCTGCTCCATGTCATCTACTTATGGCACTGAAATGCTGTTTGTCACGAGATGTAAGGTATCACTGGTCATCTGGGCCCAGAGGAGGGTGCAGGGAAGATCAGCTATTTCTAGACCATCGGGTAGAAGGAGTGCTCAAGCAGCTGAGACAATTTGAGGTGGGAGAGGCTGCAGTGAACAATAGGGCAGAGAGCTGCTGTCTTGTTGCTGAGATGGCCAGCTGAAAGAGACAACTGTGTGCTTAGTAGACCTGAGGAAGTGAAAATTCAGACTGATGTGTCTTCATTCAAGAGACTAAGTTATGTTAGGGGAGTATAGGCACTAATACTGCCAATAATAACACCTTATAATTCTATAGCCCTTCTCTTCTAAAGAATTTAAAAGTCTCCAATGTTTTATTTCATTTGTCCTCAGAAACAACCTCATGAACTTAGGGAAGATAAATATTGAAGACCGTGTATGACAAGTTACTTCTCCTCCCTGGGCCTCAGAGTTTTTAAACTGAATTGAAGGCTTGGTGGAGGGTTGATCTCTAAGGGCTTTTCCCACAGTAAGAGTTTCTATGATGGTAACATTTGCAGGTGGGGGAATTGAGTCTCAGATACTTTACATTGAGTTGCTCAAAGTCACAGTATAAATAAGGGACAGAGTGATCATTACAGGCCAGGCCCTGATCCCTTCCCTTAGAATGCCCTATCAGTGGGCACCTGGGTGGCTCAGTTGTTAAGCGTCTGCCTTCGGCTCAGGTCATGATCCCAGGGTCCTGGGATCGAGCCCCGCATCGGGCTCCCTGCTCAGTGGGGAGCCTGCTTCTCCCTCTCCCACTCCCCCTGCTTGTGTTCCCTCTCTCACTGTGTCTCTCTCTGTCAAATACATAAATAAAATCTTTTAAAAATAAATAAATAAATAAATAAAAGAATGCCCTATCACTGGTCTTTTTGAACAGTGAGGTACGGAGGATTCTGGTTTCTGAACACATGAAGCCTGTACTTATCCATTCCATTTAACACTCTCCTACCTAACCACCTTACCAAATTTCCCCCTCACTTATCCCAGCAGAGTCTTTAACCTTCCCCTTGATGTTGCCTGGGATCCATAGCTTGTTTGACTGCAGCTCCTTTCCTGGCATATTGTGTGGCTGGATGCATGCAAGGTCATTGCCACCCTTAGAGAGCAAAGTCTGGAGCCAGCACTTAAGTTACATCAGCTGAGAGAGGTTATGGCTCTTGGATGTGGCAGATGGCCAGGGGAAGAGCCATTTAAAAACATCATATTGTTAAGTGCCCACAAAAAGCAAGGAGGGTTTGGGGGAAAGGGCTGACAAAAGGGGCCATGGGGGAAATCAAGAGATAGTGAGTTGATAAAAACAAATGGATTCAATCATTGATCAGTATGCAGCAAAGAGCCAAGATGACTGAGATTTCTTCAGAGTTGGGGGATAAAATGGCATTTCTAACTGTGACAGGGATTAGGTTGGGGGAGGCCAGTAGGGGAATAAGGAAAGCTTTATCTTCAGCATGTTCAGCTTTTATAGTAAGACATTTAGTTTAAGAAATGTTGTGAGCTGAGTACTACGAGGCAATAAATTCAGAGAGCCACATTCCCCATATGATTCCTGGAAATCAGTAGGAATTTGGCTTAAGAAGGGATGGCAGAAGGTGATTTGTGGTGTTGTAACAGTCGCCTTGGAAGCTGAGATGGAAAATTTGTCCCTGAAAGGCTAAGCGGTTGGAGGAGACTCACTGGAAGTTTCTGTCCAGAGAAAATCATTGAAACACAGTGGGGTTTTAAATATATGGTAGAGGATGGAGGCTGGAACACTCAGGGGTTCCCATCTTGTAATAGGTCCACTTGTTAAGTCTTTGGCTTATGATCTAAAATGGGAATTTGTTAGTTACTTTTGGGCAAAAAGTTCCTGAGGTTCCCAGGGCCTTTATCTAATCCTGGTGATACCCCTCTTTCATTTTTCTTTGTCCTGTTACTTTTTCCTCTCTTCCATTTTTCTAGTTTTGAGATTAAAATCACTTGTCATTTATCAAAACATTTCACAGATTTTGAAAAATATAGAAAAGAAATCTCATTTTTTGCTTTTAACAATGATTTATGTTTTTATTTTGAGTAATTAGAAAAATACTGAAAAACACTAAGAATCAATAATGTAACAAACACACTTGGATCTCTACTCAGAATTGACAAAATGTAACTTTTTAAAATTGTGGTAAGAACACTTAACATATCTACCCACTTAACAAATTTTTAAGTGTACAATGCGGTATTGTTAAGTAAAGCACTGTGTTATATAGCGGACCTCTAGAACTTATTCATGTTGAATAATAACTATTACTATTTTTAAGTTTCTTTTATTTTTTCACCTTCATTGAGATGTAATTGACAAATAAAATTGTAAGATTTTTTTATTCAAGTGTAATTTGACATAAAATATTATATTAGTTTCAGATGCACAACAGTGATTTAACATTTATATGCATTATAAGGTGATCATCACAATAAATCTAGGTACCATCTGTCACCATAAAAATTGTTACATATTATTAACTATATTCCTTATGCTATACATTGTATCCCCATCTCCTATTTATTTTATAACTGGACTTTTATTTTTTTTTAAGATTTTATTCATTTATTTGTCAGAGAGAGAGAGAGAGAGAGCACAAGCAGGGGGAGCGGCAGGCAGAGGGAGAAGCAGACTCCCCACTGAGCAGGGAGACCGATGGGGGACTTGATCCCAGGACCCTGGGATCATGACCTGAGCTGAAGGCAGACGCTTAAACGACTGAGCCACCCAGGCATCCCATAACTGGACTTTTATACCTTTTAATTCCTTTCCCTTATTTCACCCATCCCCACTCTCCCCTCTGGTAACCACCAGATTGTTTCTCTGTTACTATTTTTAACATCAAGTTTGCTTTAGATATTTTTTTCTAGTGGGAAAATAAAATGTTACAGACAAGTTAAATTCTGTCTCCTATTTCCAACCCCATTCCTCTCTATCCATTCCCAGAGGCAAAAATGAATTTGGTATGCATTTGGCATGTATTCTTCCATTTCATTCATATACATGTACATATGAATACATATTATATAGACTAGAATATATATTCTATATATAAATATATAGACAGAATTGTTCTGTGTGTTTTTCTTAATTTACATAAGTAATATCCTAATGTATGTGTCATTCTGCAATGTATGTCTTTTTTTCTTTTTTTAAAAAGATTTATTTGAGAGAGAGAGGTCACAAGTGCGGGGGAGGGGAAGAGGGAAAGGGAGAAGCAGACTCCCTGCTGATCAGGGAGCCTGACATGGGGCTAGATTCCAGGACCCTTAGTTCATGACCTGAGCCAAAGGCAGATGCTTGACCAACTGAGCCACCCAGGTCCCCTGTTTCTTTTTTTCATTCAACATCTTGTTTGGGTTGTATTTCATTTTCCTTTTACATTCCCTTTTCCACTCTAACAATGCCCTAGAGCCAATGACATGTACATTACTTTATCATGATAAAATAATATATAATCCGAAAATTGGAAAATTCTGTCAACTGATAGCTCTTAGGACCAGAGAACTCTAAGTCCTACTGTAGATTTTAATTTGCAAAGGCTATAGGCTACTCAGCCAGCTCAGTGATTTTGGCTATAAAACATTAAAGACCAGAATTGGAAGCGTCTCGGGCGCCTGGGTGGCTCAGTTGATTAAGCAACTGCCTTCGGCTCAGGTCATGATCCCGGAGTCCTGGGATTGAGCCCCACATCCGGCTCCCGGCTCAGCGGGGAGACTGCTTCTCCCTCTGACCCTCTCCCCTTTCATGCTGTTTCTCTCTCTCTCTCTCTTTCTCAAATAAATAAATATATAAATAAAATCTTAAAAAAAAAAGAAAAAAAAGGAATTGGAAGCCTCTCTAGGGATACCTTCTTGTCAGTCTCCTACCCCATTTTATGAGAGTAACAGAGGCCCAGAGAAGGTAAATGACTTAGCAAGGGCACACATCCACTTAATATTGTACTTGAGACTCTTGGCTCCCTGTCCTGTATGTGAAATCTTTCCATGTTCAAAAAAGGAAAAAGAGAGAGGAAAGAAATTGAAAACTATATTTTTTATTATAAAAATAATTCATTTTAATAATATGTGGGAAAAACAAAAGAATAGAAAAATAGGAAGAAATCAAGGACTGCCTATTTTAATATTTTGATCTTCTAATCTTTTTTCCTGTGTATCTTTATGTTTCTGTGGTTTTACCTATCTTGGTTTTCTTCCACTTAACATTATAATGTCATAATGCACTGTTTTCAAAAGGCAGATTTCTACATTGAAATCTTGCCAGTGAATAATTTTTAAGGCACAATTTGCTATTTAGCCATTAAAATAGCACAGGCAAGGACTTGTGTAGAAAAGGAAATGAGGATTATGGTATATTTCCCAGAAAGTTTGTTCCTGTCCTTTGACCAGATCTTATTCTTCTAAAAGACAGAACAACAAGATTGATATTTCCATGATTCCTGCTCCTGAAATATTCATTCAGAATGGTTAGTTGTGCTCAGAAATGGCTTGGGGTGTGACCAATAGATGCTCTGATAGACCCCTTCTCCTCCAAACCAAGGTTAAGAGGTGCCCTTGAGGCCCACAGGGAACCAGTTCTGGAGATGCTCAGCTCAAAGAAGCCAACCCTGAGGAAAGGACAGTGGTTGTTTTCCCTGGTCAGGGGGGTGGAATGGGGTGTGTAATTTTTCCAGAGCTGGAGCACAAAGAGGATGATAGTCTTTAAAACTTTTTCAGCATTTACTATGACAGAGAGGCATCCGTCCCTGACAAACCACACCATTTCTACGCACACACACATACACGATTAGAATTTGTTGAGTACAATTTTGGTTGCGTTTATTGTAACACATGCAAAACTTCATTCAACTATTAAGACCTGCTGGGACAGAGGTAATGGTTTATCATCCTAGACAATTTAGTGTGTTTGAAACAACGAAGCACTGAGAGATTAAGCCATGTGCTCAAGTTCGCATAGCAAAAAAGCACCATGCTGAGATTAAAAAATAAATTTAAAAAAATGAAAGCACTGGCTTTAGGGTCTTGGAAAGCCAGAACTTAGCCCACAGAAGCTCGCTGTGCTTCTGCTTTAATCAGTTTAATTCTTTGCTAGCTGGCCCTTGCTGTCTTTGATTCTCTTTACATTGGCCAAGTGTCTATTTGCAGTTGTTCAGAAGCGCCTGACAGTTTCAATTTTTCAGTTCCAGGCTCTATTCTTTTGCGCTAGGAGTCACACCAGTGGCTAGCCACATCTCTGCCCTAAGCTTACTGGGGGCTCTGTGTGTTTGTGTGTGTGTGTCTGTGTGTGTGTGTGTTCGTTTGCATGTGCATGTATGCCTGCGAATTAGTGGGGACTGTAGGATTGGGAATATTTAAGATTTTAAATTGAAATAATTTTTTAAATCCCTCTAAAAAGAACCCTCTCCCCTGCCAAAAGATTTTATTTTTAAGGACACTTATTTCTGCAGTTGACTGAGATTTAGAAATAGGCAGGATGAGGCTCAGCAAACATGCATTTCACTGGGACATAGGGTGCTCTTGTTTCCAGGCCATAGAAGCCAATGTTGGAACAAGTCCCAGCTGTGTTTACCCCCAAGATTCAAGTTTCAATTCAAGGGAGCTTCTTTCCACACCCTTTTCCCCTCCCCACAGCAAAAGCTGCTGAGCTAAAGCTGCTTTTAACAAGGAGTGGCTTTAGGCACTGAGTAGCATTTCCCCTTCAAAGTGGGCAGATAGCTTCTCTGTGGGAGTCTTAACCTGCCACACCTTTCAAAGGCTTTGGGAAATATGAAGTGGCACTTACTGCATATAGACTCCAAAGAACTTGCTTGCATGCTGACCAGCTTGGCTGTGGGAAACCTTGCAATTTTTTTGCCAATCCAAAGGCCCCCCCTAACCAGTCAGGTCTGAATGTGTGGGTGCAGGGAGCATAAGGGGACTGTAGAAAGCTTACAGATGTCCTCAGACTCAAGGAGGGTGGCAGACCAAGAAGTCCATTATTCATCTGTTTCCAGTGTCTCAGGTGAGTATATATTGCAGTCCTCACTGGAAAAGACAAGAGAAGTGATATATCTATATGTCAATATAGATATATCAATATAGATAGAGATAGAGATAGAGGGAGAGAGGTTCTGTTTCTCTGGAGAATTCTAATACAGATTTTGACCAAAAGTCCCTTTCATGACATTTGCAAAAAATCTGATCATAGATGAATCAAAGTTATAGGCCAAAAGTGTCATGAAGAAAGCCAAGAAAGCAATTGGCCTTGAATGGGGTGAGTTTTAACTCCAGTTCAAAGATTAACTTTCTATTTGGCAAAAGCTTTACTTCGTGACTCAAAAATGGAGTGGGGAGGAGCTAACTACATCAGTGGTTCCCAGCCTGAGGTCTCTGGTCATTCTAATGGACCACAAAAGTAATCATTGGGATCCTTAAGTCATTTTCAGTATTTCAAACTTTAATGAAAATAGAGCACTGAACTATCATACAGCTGCCCCAGTTATCTGTCAAGTCTGTTTTTCCCCAAATTACAACAACCAAGCACAGTAACATTGGTTATCCATGCTGATCAGAAAGTCTGACGCATATGTGTGTGTGTGCATGCGTGAACATGGAAAAGCTATTATTTAATAAATGCAGTTTTTTCAGAAGAAAAAAAACTCATAGAAGCCTTGGGCCTTATAAAAAAGATATTAGAAGGGTTTGGAAATGAATGAAAAGATTGAGAAGAACTGATCTAACTGATCTGTGGCTGAGATCCCTTGCAACTCTTTTGGGCTTCCTCATCTATTTACCTCTCTTGTCTTTTCCAGTGAGGGCTGCAATATATACTTACCTGAGACACTGGAAATAGATGAATAATGGACTTCTTGGTTTAGGAGAGCCAATTGTGTAAGTTCCAGTCCTAGGACAGGCGACCAATGTCCCAGCTTAACAGTCAGGCAGAGAGAGACCTTAATATACATTAAAGGCATACAGTGTGGTTTGGAATTGTCTTGAGATTTGAGACAGGCTCTCAATTTCTGGAAGGTGTATTTTTTTTTTTTAAAGATTTTATTTATTTATTTGAGACAAAGAGAATGAGAGAGACAGAGAGCACATGAGAGGGGGGAGGGTCAGAGGGAGAAGCAGGCTCCCTGCCGAGCAGGGAGCCTGATGCGGGACTCGATCCCGGGACTCCAGGATCATGACCTGAGCCGAAGGCAGTCGCTTAACCAACTGAGCCACCCAGGCGCCCTGGAAGGTGTATTAAAGGAGCTATCTCATTCCACTTATCTGAAGCTTAGTTGTTCATAGATACAATATACTTAAAGACTACCTACTAAGTTTAAGATACTATAGCTGGGAGGAAGGAGGTGGTAGGAGTAATAATGAGTAGGTGAGTAAAATAGCCCTCATTTCAGGGAAACTGTTTTATTAGGGGAGAAGTATGTGCACAGGACTATTTGAAGGCAACATGTAAGATAGTACATGTCTCTGGGGGTTGTAAATTGCATACATAATACTTTGTTCAGCAGGAATCCCTGGGGGAAAAAGTGTATAATGGAAAAGGAGGAAACCAGCAACTGTACCATTTCTAACTGCCTGCTAGAAGAAGACAGATGTTTTAAGTTTTGCCTCACTGGTGCTTTGTGCAGCAAATCACAACAAAATTTAGAAGCACTACCTTCCTGGCTATTGTATGTTTATCAAGTCTCACATTGACTCTTGGCCACAAAGATTCTTTGTTCTACCTCCTGATAATAACTAGATCATCTAAAACCATTTTTATCTGATACATTAATCAACTTTTCTGGATTACCTTGCCTAGATATATCCATAGACAAGCAACTACCTCCAAAGGCAGTCCATGCCAGAACACTATTCTTTTTATTTTATTTTATTATTTTAATTGTGCTAAATACACATAACATATAATTTCCCATCTTAATTATTTTTAAGTGTACAGTTGCGAAATTAAGTACATTCACATTGTTATGCAATCATAGCCACCATCCATCTCCAGAACTCTTTTCATCTTGCAAAACTAAAACTCTGTACTCATTAAATAATAACTTCCAATTTTCCAACTTTCCCCCTCCCTCAAGCCCCCAGTGCCACCATATTATTTTCTGTCTTTATGAACTTGTCTATTCTAGGTTCCTCACATAAGTGGAATCATGCAATATTTATTTGTCCTTTTGTAACTGGCTTATTTCAGTTAGCATAAAGTCCTCAAGTTTCATCTATGTTGTAGCATGTGTCAGAATTTCCTTTTTTAAGGCTGAATAATACTCTATTATATGTATATATCATATTTTATATACATATATGTATATATATATTATATGTATATATCATATTTTGTTTAACCATGCATCTGTTGATACTCACTTGCTTCCACCTTTTGGCTATTGTGAAGAATGTTTCTGTGAACAAATATTGCTTTAAGACTGCTTTGGATATATATCCAGGAGTGAAATTTATACATCATATGATAATTCTATTTTTAATTTTTTGAAAAATTGTTTTCATAGCAGCTGTACCATTTTACATTCCCACGAAGAGTTGCACAGGGGTTCCAAATTATCTATATCCTTGCCAAAATTTGTTATTTTCCTTTTTATCTAACAATAACCATCTTAATATTTGTGCAGTAGTATCTCACTGTGGTTTAAATAGCCATTTCCCTAAGGATTAGTGATATTGAGCATCTTTTCGTGTGCTTATTGGCCATTTAAAAAGTCTTTCTTAGAGAATTGTCTATTTAAGTTTTTGCTCATTTTTAAATTGGGTTATTTGGTGTTTTTTGTTACTGAGTTGTAGGAGTTCTTTATATATTTTGTATACCAATCCCTTTTCAGATATATGATTCGCAAATATTTTTTCCCATTCCGTGGAATCCTTTTTCATTTGTTTTATTTAAATTCAATTAGCCAACATATACTACATCATTAGTTTTTGATGTAGTGTTCAATAATTTATCAGTTGCCTATGACACCCAGTGCTCAGCACCCAATTACCCCAGCCCCCCGCCTAGCCCCCTCCAACAACACTCAATTTGTTTCCTATAGTTAAGAACCTCTCATGGTTTTTCTCCCTCTCTGATGACTTCTCATTCAGATTTCCCTTCCTTTCCCTATGATCCTCTGCACAGTTTCTTATGCTCCACATATGAGTGAAACCATATAATAATTCCTTTCTCTGATTGACTTATTTTGCTCAGCATAAAACCCTCCAGTTCCATCCACGTCAATGTAAATGGTAAATATTAATCCTTTCTGATGGCTGAGTAATATTCCATGTGTGTGTGTGTGTGTGTGTGTGTGTGTATACCACGTCTTTATCATCTTTACCCATTTATCTGTCGATGGACATTGGGACTCTTCCACAGTTTGGCTATTGTGGACATTGCTGCTATAAACATTGGGGTGCAGGTGCCCCATCAGATCAATACATTTGTATCTCTGGGGTAAATACCTAGTAGTGCAATTGCTGGGTGGTAGGGTAGCTCTATTTTTAACGTCTTGAGGAACCTCCATACTGTTTTCCAGAGTGGCTGTACCAGCTTGCATTCCCATCAACAGTGGAAGAGGGTTCCCCTTTCTCCACATCCTCGCCAACATCTGTTGTTTCCTGACTTGTTAATTTTAGCCAATCTGACTGGCATAAGGTGGTATCTCATTATGGTTTTGAACTGTATGGTTTTGAATTGTATTTTGAAATGCAAGTGATGTGGAGCATTTTTTTTTCATGTGTCTGTTGGCCATTTGTATATCTTCTTTGTAGGAATGTCTGTTCATGCCTTCTACCCATTTCCTGACTGGGTTATTTGTTATTTGGGTGTTGAGTTTGGTAAGTTATTCATAGATCTTGGTACTAGCCCTTTATCTGATATGCCATTTGCAAATATCTTCTCCCATTCCGTAGGTTGACTTCTAGTTTTGTTGACTGTTTCCCTTGCTGTGCAAAAGTTTTTGTCTTGATGAATCCCCAGTAGTTCATTTTTACTTTTGTTTCCCTTGCCTTTAGAGATGTGTCTAGCAAGAAGTTGCTGTAGCCAAGGTCAAAGAGGTTGCTGCCTGTGTTCTCCTCTAGGATTTTGATAGATTCCTGTCTCACATTTAAGTCTTTAATCCATTTTGAGTTTATTTTTGTGTAATAAAATGGTCCAGTTTCATTCTTCTACATGTGGCTGTTCAATTTTCCCAGCACCATTTATTGAAGAGACTGTCTTTTTTCCATTGGATAGTCTTTCCTGATTTGTCCAAGATTAGTTGCCCATAGAGTTGAGGATCCATTTCTGGGTTCCCTATTCTGTTCCATTGATCTGTGTCTGTTTTTGTGCCAGTACCATGCTGTCTTGATGATCACATCTATGTAACATAGCTTGAAGTCAGGCATTGTGATGCCCCCAGCTTTGGTTTTCTTTTTCAACATTCCTATAATTATTCAGGGTCTTTTCTGGTTCCATACAAATTTTAGGATTGTTTGTTCCAGCTGTGTGAAAAATATTGATGGTATTTTGATAGGGATTGCTTTGAAAGTGTAGATTGCTCTGGGTAGCATAGACATTTTCACAATATTTATTCCTCCAATCCAAGAGTGTGGAATGTTTTTCCCTCTCTTTGTGTCTTCCTCAATTTCTTTCACAAGCATTCTGTAGTTTTTAAAGTGCAGATTCTTTACCACTTTGGTTAGGTTTATTCATAAGTATCTTACAGTTTTTGGTACAATTATAAATGGGATCGATTTCTTAATTTCTCTTTCTTCAGTCACATTGTTAGTGTATAGAGATGCAACTAATTTCTGTGCATTGATTTTGTATCCTGCCACATTGCTGAATTGCTCTATGAGTTCTA
The DNA here is from genome assembly GCF_011800145.1 of Mirounga leonina. Lineage (NCBI taxonomy): Eukaryota > Metazoa > Chordata > Mammalia > Carnivora > Phocidae > Mirounga > Mirounga leonina. The sequence goes on along the minus strand of NW_023270513.1, from coordinate 5,545,015 downwards.
GCAATTTTGGGATAGAGTCTTTTGGGTTTTCCACATAAATTATCATGTCATCTGCAAAGAGTGAGAGTTTGACTTCTTCTTTGCCAACTTGAATGTCATTTATTTATTTAGTTAGTTAGTTAGTTTTCTGATTGTTGAGGCTAGGACTTCTAGTTCTATGTTGAACAACAGTGGTGAGAGTGGGCATCCCTGTCGTGTTCCTGACTTTAAGGGAAAAGCTCTCAGTTTTTCCCCATTGAGAATGATATTCACTGAGGGCTTTTTGTATATGGCTTTTATGATATTGAGGTATGTTCCCTCTATGTCTACATTGTGGAGAGTTTTAATCAAGAAAGGATGCTTTATTTTGTCAAATGCTTTTTCTGTATCTATTGAGAGGATCATATGGTTCTTGTCCTTTCTTTTATTAATGTGATGTATCACATTGATTTGTGAATGTTGAACCAACCTTGCAGTCCAGGAATAAATCCCACTTTGTCATGGTGAATAATTGTTTTAATGTACTGTTGGATCCTATTGGCTAGTATCTTGGTGAGAATTTTGGCATCCATGTTCATCAGTGATACTGATCTGTAATTCTCCTTTTTGATGGGGTCTTTGGTGCTGGGACCAAGGTAATGCTGGCCTCATAAGATGAGTTTGGAAGTTTTCCTTCCATTTCAATTTTTTGAAACAGCTTCAGAAGAATAGGTATTAGTTCTTCTTTAAATGTTTGGTAGAATTCCCCTGGGAAGCCATCCAGCCCTGAACCCTTGTTTGTTGGGAGATTTTTGATTACTGCTTCAATTTCCTTGCTGGTTATGAGTCTGTTCAGCTTTTTCTATTTCTTCCTGTTTCAGTTTTGGTAATTTATAAGTTTCCGGGAACGCATCCATTTCTTCAAGATTGCCTAATTTGTTAGTATGTAGTTGCACATAATATGTTCTTAAAATTGTATTTCCTTGGTGTTGCTCGTGATCTCACCCCTTTCATTCATGATTTTATTAATTTGAGTCCTTTCTGTCCTTTTTGATAAGTGTGGCTAGGGCTTTATTGATCTTATTAATTCTTTCAAAGAACCAGCTTCTAGTTTCATTGATCTGTTCTACTGTTCTTTTGGTTTCTATTTCATTGATTTCTGCTCTGATCTTTATTATTTCTCTTCTTGTGCTTGGCTTAGGCTTTATTTGCTGTTCTTTCTCCCGTTTCTTTAGGCTTGTATATTTGAGACTTTTCTAATTTTTTTGAGAAAGGCTTGTATTGCTATGTACTTCCCTCTTAGGACTGGCTTTGCTACATCCAAAAGGTTTTGAACTGTTGTGTTTTCTTTTTTGTTTGTTTCCATGAATTTTTTACTTCTTCTTTAATTTCCTGGTTGACCCATTCATTCTTTAGTGGGGTGCTTTTTAATCTCCAAGTGTTTGAGTTCCTTCCAAATTTCCTCTTGTGATTGAGTTCAAGTTTCAAAGCACTGTGGTCTAAAAATATGCAGGGAATAATCCCATTCTTTTGGTACTGGTTGGGACCTGATTTGTGACCCAGTATGTGATCTGTTCTGGAGAATGTTTTATGTACACTGAAGAATAATGTGTATTTTGTTGCTTTAGGTTAGAATGCTCTGTATGTATCAGTGAAATCCATCTGGTCTAGTGTGTCATTCAAAGCCCTTGTTTCCTTGTTGATTTTCTGCTTAGATGATCTTTCCATTGCTGTGAGTGGGGTGTTAAAGTCCCCTCTTATTATTGTATTATTATCAATGTTTCTTTAATTTTGTTATTAATTGGTTTATATAATTGTCTGCTCCTGAGTTAGGAGCATAAATGTTTAGAATTGTTAGATTTTCTTGTTGGATAGACCCTTTAAGTATGATATAAGGTCCCTCTTCATCCCTTACTACAGTCTTTGGTTTAAAATCTAATTTGTCTGATATAAGAATTGCTACCCCAGCTTTCTTTTGATGTCCATTAGCATGATAAATATTTCTCTGCTCCCTTATTTTCAATCTGGAGGTGTCTTTGGGTTTAAAATGAGTCTCTTGTAGACAGCATATGGATGTGTCTTGCTTTTTTATCCAATCTGACACCTGTGTCTTTTGATTGAAGCATTTAGCCTATTTACATTCATTGTAACTACTGACAGATATGAATTTAGTGCCATTGTATTGCCTGTAAAGCCCCTGTTTCTGTTGATTGTCTCTGTTTCTTTCTGATCTGTGTTACTTTTGGGCTCTCTCTTCACTTACAGGATCCCCTTTAATATTTCTTGCAGGGCTGGTTTAATGACCACAGATTCTTTTAGTTTCTGTTTGTCCTGGAAGCTCTTTATCTCTCCTTCCATTCTGAATGACAGCCTTATTGGATAAAGTATTCTTGGCTGCATGTTTTTCTCATTTAGTGCCCTGAATATATCATGCCAGCCCTTTCTGGCCTGCCAGGTCTCTGTGGATAGGTCTGCTGCCAGTCTAATGTTTCTACCTTTGTAGCTTAAGGAGGTCTTGCCTCAAGCTTCTTTCAGGATCTTCTCTTTATGTCTGAAATTTGCAAGCTTTGCTATTATCTCTTGGTTCATTGACTTATTTTATTGATTTTGAGATTTTGATTCTCTCTATGTCTTGGACTTGAATGCCCGTTTTCTTCCCCAGATTAGGGACATTCACAGCTATGATTTGCTCAAATATATCTTCTGTCCCTCCCTCTCTCTCTTTCTTCTTCCTCTGGGGACCCCAATAATTCTAATATTGTTTTACTTTATGGTATCGTTGATTTCTCGAAGCTCCCCTCATGGTCCATTAGTTGTTTTTCTCTTTTTTCCTCAACTTCCTTCCTTTCCATATCTTGTCTATGTCACTGACTCTCTCTTATGCCTCATTCACCCTAGCTGTTAGAGCATCCATTTTAGACCTCATCTCTGTTACAGCATTTTTTATTTCAGCCTGATTAGATTTTATTTCTGCACTAAGAGATTCTCTAGTGTCTTTTATGCTTTTTTCAAGCCCAGCTAGTAACTTTATAACCATTATCCTGAATTCCAGGCCTGATATTTTACTTATATCCATATCGATTAGGTCTTTGGCAGAGTATCACCTCTGGTTCTTTCTTTTGTTGTGAATTTCTCCTTCTAGTCATTTTGTCCAGAGCAGAATAGATGAACAAGGGAACAAAATGAAAAATATCAACCACAATCCCAGTGAAATACACACTAGACAAATCTGAAGCATTCAAAAACCAAAAAACAAAAGAAAAAAAGCAAACAAAAAGAGAGAATATGATCTCCCAGGTGGACAAAAAAGGGTGGTCCAATTGGTCCTGGGTGTATTTTGGTCTGTTTGTTAGAAGACACTAAATCCCAAAATTGTAAAGAAAGCAAAACTTACATATATATACAAAAATAAATCGAATATAGTGAAAGGAAGCCAAACATGAAGAATATATCTATAAAATGTACCTAGAAAAATGAAAATTAAAAGACTTAAAAACAAAGATTTGGTGGAATAAGAAACTAGTTGAAAAGGGAAAAAAAGAAAAAGGAAAAGAAAATTTTAAACTGAAGTACTGAAGATTCATGAGAACAAACCTCAAGTTCTATATACTATTTTCCCCTAGCCCAGGAGTTTTTCAGTTCTGAGTGATCCATAAACTTGGTATTCACCTGATGTTCTAGCTGGTCTTCTTGTGGAGGGGCCTGTTGCATTGATTCTCAGGTGTCTTTGCCTCAGAGGAGTTACACCACCCTTTGCCAGAGTGCCAGGCTCAGTATAAGCTGCTTTGGGTTGCTCTACGTGGCTTTTTTTCCCTGAAGACTTCCCCCACTGCTTTAGAGGATGAAAAAAAAATAATTAAAAATGGCAGCTCCCTGATCTACAGCCCCAGACCTGAAAGATCTCTGCCCCCACTCTTAAGTGCACCCTCAGGGAAAAGCAGTCAATCATTTTTGTGTGCACCAAACTCCACAGGCTCTTGTGGTGCACACCAGCACCAACCCTGGGTGGGGGAGGGGGTTCTCACTGCGGCCCCTCCTCTTGCTGGGCCCCTGCTGGGGAGAGGTTGCCTGATCGTGGGCACACCCTCGCTGCTCCTCCCAGGGGACAGAGCAAAGTCTCCCAGGGCTTGTCACTTGCTGGGCCCCTGCTTGGAGAGTAGTTGCCAGATGTTTATGGCAACACCTATCTGAAGGCCACTCCAGGGCTCGCTAATTTAAGCTGGCTTCCCCACTTCAATGTTTGGGAACTCTGCTGCATTCAGGCACCCACGTGCTTTCTGTGACCCTGGGGATCCTCAGACCACACTGTCCCAACTAGGATTCTGCCCCACTTCACCACCTGAGCACCTTTCAGGCAGGGATGTCCCTCACAGGAGCAGACTTCTAAAAGTTCTGATTTTGCACTCCCCTGCTCTATCACTTTCCAGTGGCCAGCTTAAGGTGACTCCCTTCTCCTGGGTTTATCTTCTGACATATCTGCCCAGATTCATGTCTCCACACCTCCTACCTTGCAAAAAGTGTTAGCTTTTCTATTTGTAGAATTGCAGAAAAGAATTGTGGGTCCTCTATTCTTTTGCCATCTTCCTCAACTTTCTGGATTGCTTTTTCTATTTGTTGATAATATCTTTTGATGCACAAATTTTTAAATTTTGATATAGTCCAATTTATCTAGTTTTTTTCTTTTGTTGCCTGGGCTTTTGGTATCATGGACAAGAAATCATTGCCAAATCCAACATTATGAACTTTTCTTGTATGTTTTCTTCTAAGAGTTTTATAGTTTTAACTGTTGCATTTAGGTCTTTGATTCATTTTGAGTTAATTTTTTGTATATGGTGTGAGGTAAGAGTCCAACTTCATTCTTTTGCATATGGATATCCTATTTTCCAACACCATTTATTGTAAACAGTGTCCCTTTCCCCTTGAATGGTCTTGGAACCCTTGTTGAAAATTATTTGACCATTAATTTGGAGGTTTATTTCTGTGCTTTATTCTATTCCATTAGTATATATGTCTGTCCTTATGCCAGTTTCATAATGTTCTTATTACTGTAGCTTTGTAGTAATTTTTGAAGTCAGGAAGTATAATGCCTCCAATTTTGTTCTTCTTTTCAAGATTGTTTTGGTTATTTGAGGTCCCTTATGATTCCATATGAATTTTAGGATGGATTCTTCTATTTCTGCAAAAACTGTCATGGGTTTTTTTGTATGGATTGAATTGAATCTATAGATTGCTGTGGGTGGTATTGACATCTTAACATCTTAACATTAAGTTTTTCAATCCATAAACATGAATGTCTTTTTATTTATTGGTGTTTTCTTTAATTTCTTTCAGCAACATTTTGTACTTTTCAGTGTACAAGTCTTTAACTTTCTTTGTTGTTTATACCTAAATATTTTATTCTTCTTGATCCTAGTGTAAATGGAATAGTTTTCTTAATTTTTTTGGATTGTTCATTGTTAGTGTATAGAAACATAACTGATATTTGTGTGTTGGTTTTGTATCCTGCAACTTTGCTGAATTGGTTTATTAGTTCTAACAGTTTTTTTGTGGGATCTCTAGGGGTTTCTATATATAAGGTCATGTCATCTAAATAGAGATAAATTTCTTCTTCATTTCCAACTTGGATACTTTTTAGTTCTTTTCAGAAAACCTATTCTTAAACTGAGCTAAAATGTGTTTTCTTGTAGCTTTCCCTGTTGGGTTTTTTAAAGATTTTATTTATTTATTTTGAGAGAAAGAGAGTGAGGGGAGGGGCAGAGAGGGAGAAAGAGAATATGAAGCAGATTCTACACTGAGTGCCGAACCCAACGCAGGGCTTGATCTCATAATCCCAAGATCATGACCTGAGTCAAAATCAAGAGTTGGTTGCTCAACCAACTGAGCCACCCAGATGCACCTCCCTGTTTTTTTAAATAACGTTTTTGTTTTAGAACAGTTTTTGATCTACAGAAACACTGTGACAAGTATAGAGTTTTCATAAACCCCCATCCAGATTCCTCTATTATTAATATCTTGCATTACTATGGTACATTTGTCACAACTAACAAATGAATATCAATACTTTATTATTAACTAAAGTATATATTTGTATTTTCTTACTAATTCCCTAATGTTCTTTTTCCAGGACCTATCCAGGATACCACATTACATTTAGTCATCATGTCTCTTTAGCTCCTCTTGACTGTGACAGTTTCTCAGACTTTCCCTTACCAGTTTTAAGGATTAGTGGTCAGGTATTTTGTAGAATGTCCCTCCTTTATGATTCATCTGATGTTTTTAACATGATTAGACTAGAGTAATGTGTTTTAGGGTGGAAGACCAGAGAGGTAAAATGCTATTCTCATCACATCATATCATGGGTACATATCTATCAACATGACTTATCACTGTTGATGCTGACTGTGATGACCTGGTTAAGGTGTGTTTGTCAGGTTTCTCCACTGTGATGTTACTTTTTAAAATTTCCATAATGTGTTCTTTGGAAGGAGTTACTTTGGGCAGTCCACATTTTAAGACTGCAGAATCATGTACCACCTCCTTGAGAATGAAGTATTTACATGTATTATTTGGAATTCTTGTGCACTGGAGATGTGTCTGTTCTCTCTCATTTATTTATTCAATCATTTATTTATATCAGTATGGGCTCATAGATTTTTTATAAAGTATTTTAATTCCAGTATAGTTAACATACAGTGTTATGTTAGTTCCAGGTATACAATATAGTGATTCAATAATCCTATACATTACTCAGTGATCATCATGATAAGTGTACTCTTTAATCTCCATCACCTATTTAACCCATTCCCCCACCCATCTCCCTTTTGGTAACCATCAGTTTGTTCTCTATAGTTAAGAGTCCATTTCTTCATTTATTTCTATCTCCTTTTTCCTTTTGCTCATTTGTTTTGTTTCTTAAATTCCACATATGAGTGAAATCATATGGTTTTTGTCTTTCTCTGACTGACTTATTTCACCTTAGTATTATACTCTCTAGCTCCGTCCACATCATTGCAAATGATAAGATTTCATTCATTTTTATGGCTGAATAATATTTCATTTATATATACCACTTCTTTATCCATTCATCTATTGATGGACACTTGGGCTGTTTCCATAATTTGGCTATTATAAATAATACTGCTATAAACTTAGGGGTGCATGTATCCCTTTGAATTAGTGTTTTTGTATTCTTTGGGTAAGTACTAAGCAGTGCAATCACTGGATCATAGGGTAGTTCTATTTTTAACTTTTTGAAGAACCTCCATACTCTTTTCCAGAGTGGCTGCACCAGTTTGCATTCCCACCAACAGTGCAAGATGGTTCCCCTTTCTCCACATACTCACCAACACCTGCTGTTTCTTGTGTTGTTGATTTTAGCCATTCTGACATGTGTGAGGTGATATCTCATTGTAGTTTTGATTTACATTTCCTTGATGGATTTTTATTTTAAACTTTGGATTATAGTCCAATTCTACTCTATATTGTTTCTCAAATCATTCTAGTTTTGACCATTGGGAGCTTTTTCAATTGGCTCCTGTGTTCCTTTGGCATATCTCTGTTATTGTGGGTTAATTTTGTTTTCTTTTGAGCCTGGTTGGTTTTTGTTTTGCCTTCTGCCACACACAAAAAAAATCTCTGTTATGTGTAACAACCCTTCAGATTTCTGAAAACAACCATCATTACCCCTTCTACTCTTCGCCAGACTAAACATTTCCCACCCATTCCTTTAGACACTCCTCATGTGACAGATTTATTGACTCCTTTCTCTCTTTGTTGTTTTCTTCTGGAAACATTCCATTTTGTCAGTTACTTGAACGACCTCCTTCCACTCTCTTTACCTTTCACAACATTGTATTATAAAGTTTGAGAGAAATCAAAAGTAGTTTCACTTCTGGAAACTATTTGTGATAGTACCTAGTACACAAGCTTTATCATGAATAAATGACCCTCTATTAGAATGAAGACCCCTAGGAGAAGTATAATGCTCCTGCTTTGTGCAAAGCTTAATATTTTTTAAGGCAACTTAGGAACTCATTTCTTTGACCCTTCTAACCCTTTTGTGAGGCAGATAGGTTAACTTTGGAAATAGAAGTGTGAACAGAACAAAAATAAATGTTTTCTAATTGTCCTTGCTTGCTGCGGATATTAGGCAGCTAGCTTTGTCTCTTTTTCACCACTTATCACATTCTAATGGAAAGGTGCTGAGGTGCAGCTAATCCCAACAGTGTATAATTCCCAGATAATTTATACAGTAATATTTTGTCACACATACACACCTCAGTGCCCAGTCCCTTCTCTTCTATTTTGGAGGTTGCAGAGACTGCACTGGGAGATTTGGCAAGTGACACCAAGTTTTATTATTGAGATATCTCTGCTCTTTAATAACCAGGGCAAGAAGATAATAGCTTTGTCATATGGGCTGGTACTTGTGTGGAGAAAATAAAAGAGCTGGAAAACTTTTCTCCCTTTCTACCTGATCACTCCCTCCATATTAAAACCAGTTTGTTCAAACCAGAAACTGCAGTGTATACAGAATATTTCAGATCACAATTTTTGGGGATGAATTTTTGCCATACCCAAAGAGCCTATTGCCTTCAAGGAGTCATCAGTTGAAAAGAAACAGCTAGCTGTCTGTGGCGCCACCTACTGGTGTGGGGGGGGATGGAAAAGGTAATTTATTTGAAAGGTAGGAGGTTTGGTTGGCAAATAGAAAGGGTTGAATTTTAGGGTGAGGGAGGGAAAGTATCTGGAGAAAGAAGCAGGCAGCAAAGAGATTGAAGGCTAGACATTTCAACTCTGATAACAAAGGATAAGGAGGAGTAAATGAGCATAGACACAAATCCCTATTCCAAGAGTGGAGGTTGATAAGGAAGGTCTTTTAGCTTTAATACTTTATGGATCTCTGAGATGGAGGGTTGATAGAGGAACCTGGTAAGCATGACTAAGTAGTTGAATTTATTCTAGAAAAAGAGGAGATTGGGGTGGGCTTTTAATTATTTGAAATCATGAACTTTATTTCTTTGATACCTGAAAGAGGTTCTGAGGTATATATAAGGAATGTGAATTCTTTTTTTTTTTTTTAACTGAAGAAAACCTAAGTCCTTTGAAAACCTGAGCTTTTTAATCCTCCTTTATCCCCCAAAGTATTGATCATTGTAAATGTGATCAACACGTTCCTTCCCCTATATAGGAGTATCTAAATTAATGGCAGAGCCAGGTAATGACTCTAGGTCCAAATGGCCTTGACTAGCCCTGGTTGTTGGGCAGCTTTGAGTAAATTTAGGAGAAAAGAATTTCTCTAAAGGGTCTGATGAGCCCAAAATGAGACTTTGAAGAAAAGCTTCCACACCATCCATAGACATTCTCTTATTACGGGTACATGGGTACCAAGTATTTAGAAAATTTTCTAACTTATCTGAACCCAGTCTTCCCATTTCCATCTTGGGTGCCAAATCTCCTACATTCTCTCATCTCTTCTTTCTCCCATGTTTGCTGAATGCACAAGACTAAGTATAATAATGTTGCACACAAAATAAAATGGCTTGCTTAACTGTGACCTTAAGACCAGGCATAAGATAGTCTATACAGGTCTTAGCTCCCTCATCAGATAAACCCTTTAAGTCTTTTTAAAAAATGTGAGAGGAAGAAACAACAAAAGAAAAACTTTCAGATTTTAATTCTTCCATTTGTTCTGCAGCCTTAGGACTTAGAACTTAGAACTAGGTGGCAAAGATAGATACTAAACTTTAAAAAAAAGGAAAAGTCCTTTCTCCCCCTTAGCTTCTAGAATAATACAATGAGACACATTCAGTTTTCTATTATCTGAAGTCGTCTGCTTTGTAGATTATTCAGACTTGTTTCTTTATGTTTTGGCTGTTCAGTGTAACTTCTACTAAAATTTATATGTGTGTGTGTGTACGTGTGATATATCTATCTCTATATCTCTCTCTATCTATCTATCATCTATATTTCTGAGTCTACCAGAAGAGCAGTTGCAGGGCTTAGGCATGCAGAGGGAAACAGAAAAATGTGGGGATAAAAATCAGTCCATTTCTAGTACTCTCATTTCTTCATAGCTAAGTCATTATCTTTAGTTTTAAAAATATAACTGTCTAGCTCCTCCTCCTTGCTCACTCCCTTTCCCATACATACATTCTCTTTCTCCTCTCTCTCTCCCTTACCCTCTTTCCCTCTTTCCCTCTTCAGCAAGTCCAGTGGACAGACTAGTTGGACACCTCAAAAATACTCTAATTCTAAGAAAGAAACTAAATTCTGCCTCTGACATTCCATTCCCCCTGTGGTTTTAATTAGGTGTAAATTCTCCTATGCTTGGTTTGAAACATGCCTCAGGATCTTAGGGAAATGGCAAGCAGATGGGGTATTAATGCAGGGTGATGTTTCTCACTTCACAGTGCCCATGCAACATTTATTGTCATTAAAATAGTGCCATTTAAATGAGGTAGCTGATGTTGGAAAATGAACACAGAGTTGACCATTGTTCTGTGGATCTGAGATTTGATGAAGTAGCTGAATTAAAGGTAGTGCTTCAACTCTGCTTATGCAATATGTATCTACGTATCACTCAATAGTGAAACCCTAGGGACTCTGACAGGAGGACAAAGCCTCTAAAGCTCTATTAAGGTGGCGAGGATAAAAGTGCCTGCTTTTCCTACTTTACCAGGCTCTGAGGAAAATGACAAATATACTATGTGTACAGTGGCCTGAGTGCCTAAAAAGAAAAATGTAGATGCTTTATTAGCTGTGTGTAAGATCTTTGGTTAATTCCCCAGAGCCCTGTAGAGTCCTGGAAGCCCTGTCACTAATATCTCTCTTCCCTCCCTGGGTTTTTGTTTTCCCCAGGTTAAAGAGAAATTGATCCCTTTCTATCTTCTCTTTAGCTTTTGTCCCTCTGCATTGAAGCTTTGAATTCAGAAAACCTCTTTGGGTCCGTTTCTCTGTCCATTAATGTTTAGGCTTAAACATTGAACAACTTCACAGAACTAATTAGGTTTTATGGCCTATGGCCAAGTCAACTAATATTGCTTTGTAGAATTTCCAAGAGGAAAAAAAAATACATATTTAGACTTGGTAAAACTTCCCTCAAAATATGTCATTGTACATGCAAGTATTGCTGACCCTGGGGAAATGTTTTGTACTAGCCCAGCTTGGGAACATCCAGTTTTTTGTGCTGTATTCTTTATGACTTCACTCTGGGTTGAACTGTGAAAAGGTGAGGGAGACAGGAGCCATTTTGGAGAAGTAGAATAGACTGAATCAAATATATAAAGAACACGGCTTGATTAATTCAAAACTGAAGCCTTGGGCTTCTCAATCTCATGCTCCACAGCAATAATTTCTCCTTGGCCAGAGGCCTAAGCATCTGTGTCCAAATCCCATACTCTTTCCTGGACAAATTCATCAAGTCAAACCTTGGATTTACTTGTTTTTTTTCCCCCCTGCATCATCCCCTAATTTAAGTTAAGCTTAAAAATGAGAGCCATTAAATAGTAAAACAAACAAACACACAACAATAACAAAACATTATGTCCCGGACCTCGGAGGTCAATTTAATGTGATTAGCAGCATAAAATTTCACAAAAGCTTTTGCTGGAGGATTACCAGAAACAGCATCATTCAATACCTTGCCATGCACTGCCATTCTTCCACTTTGGCATTATTTATTGATTGTAGCTGAAGCCCAATATTTGTACCTATTAAGCCTTTTAGTTTCCTTTCAGGTTTTTCTGAGTAAAAGTGGAACTGTACCATTATTGTTAAACCATTCTCAAGGCCAGAAAACCTCTTGAATATTGTTTACATCCCTGGTTACAAAGGCAAGTACTGAGGTGGATTTGCTCTGCCTGCTTTGATTCATTTCAAGGGTAACACTTGTGTGTGTGTGTGTGTGTGTGTGTGTGTTCATACAGGAACGGGTAGTGAGTGGAGCAAGAGTTTTAAGGAAGGAGGGGGACTGGAAGGAAAAATAACTTTCAATGAATTGAAACTGCATAATGAAAAGGTTCTGAAATTTAATTACAAAAAAAAAATGGCTGTGTTTTTTCTCTCACCTCCTCCTCTCTCTCCTTCCCTCTTCCCCACCCTCCCCAAAGCACTGAAGTAAAATGAGACTTTCAGATCAAATCTACACACCCACTCTAGGTCTGTTTTGAGAAAGGGATTTTTTTTCTCCCCTTATTTACTTTGTGGCAGTGACAGAATGGGTACTGCAAGATGTAGTTATGATGTAGTCTTGCCACTGTTAGGTTTAGTTCCCCTCCACTGTACTGCTTTCTGGCAAGCAGGGTCAAAGCTTCAATAGCTTGCTGTGGCCACATTTCTCACTAGCTCCTGCGGTTTCACACTTGGCCATTCAGTATTCAGTCATTGTCCCTCTGACATATGGCTTGAAAAAGTTGGAAGTCTAGTTTCCAAGTTTGGAAATGCTTAAGTGTTGCAGTGGAGTGTGGGTTTGTCCTTGTGGCTGCAGGTTCTGTTGAGGATTTTTGGAAAAGGAATAAAATGTCTTTTTAATTTAATCAAGAATATGTTTGTGAACATGTACATAATTCAAATAATGTATTTTAGAGCATGCCCGCATTATTTAATACTGGGGTTTCTCTTTTTTAATTTTTCTCTAGGACTCTTTAGTGTGCCTATACCTGACTCCCTTCATGTGTTTTCAGGCTAGTTGTCAATTTCCAGTTGCTCTAAAGTGTAGCTTCTGGATTTTCTTTCTCCTGGCTTCTATTCTCTTCTAGTTTGTGTTTTCTCTTCAAAGTAAAATGCACCTAATTAATAAGGGTAGATAAGTATTCAGTTTTAATACTGTCCGTGAAAACCTGTCTCTTATACTTCCTCTGTTAGGAATATCTTCTTCACTTGCAGCACAAACCTCTCCCGTAGGTGGTTAAGAGAAACATGTAGGTCTAGGATCAAAGTCCTGAAATAGGATCAAGGTCATCAGACATGCAACCAAGATGAAGACAGAGGCTCATGGGACAACAGCTGGAATGTGTAGTGTAGTGAGCTATGGGGAGAAGGAAGAAACTAAATACGAGTTTGGTCGAGAGAGAGAGAGAGAGAAGAGGGAGAGAAGGAGAGAGCGTGAAAGAGGGAGAGGGGGGGTGGAGAGAGAGAGAGAGAGAGAGAGAGAAATTGGGTCAGGAAGAACCTGAAGCAGGAAGATAGAGAGAAGCTAAAGCAAACTGAGGAGAAATGTGTTTCTGGTTATGGCTGTTCACTGAGCACCCCTCATTTCTCTCTCTTACTATCTTTCAGCTGACTCTGAGATGTAAACAGTGTAGATCTTTCAACCCATTTCTTTAATGACTTTATCACTTTCACAGTCTTTTTTAACTCTCTCTTTTTCATGGCATTTGGGAACCCAGAACTAGATGTGCTACCTCAAGAAGAATTTGATCAGTGCTCTGGGAAGATAGATTTACCTTTCTGTCTTGTATTTGTAACATGAAACCACATGTACACTCAACAACCACCTTGACTGACTCATTTTCTTTATAGTCCATTGTGATCCTGAAATCCTTTGAGTGTTACATCTCTCAATCTGATCTTAACAGAGACATAAATAAATAAATAATAAATAAATAAATAAATAATTTCTCAAGGCAAATGTATTTAAGAAATAATGGATTAAGCAAAATAAAACAATTTATTTACTGTAAGTTTCCAGAGTCTTTCTGTTAATGTATATTGTGACTCTGGGGAGATGCAACTTTTCCCAAACTCATTTGCTGAAAATTCCTTTTAGTAATATTTTGAGAAATACTTGTTGAGTTCCAATGCATACAGTTTGAGAAACACTGTTTTTGAAATTTAGAGGACTTGAAGCTTTTAAATCAAATGATGTTTCCTTTATAATTTTGGTTTCCATGTCCATATGGTCTTTGCCACTTCTGTGCCCCAACAAAAGAAAACCTTTTATCATCCAATGTTATTACTTGGCATCCATCCATCTCACTGTGGTGTTCATTTCAAAGCCTAACAATTTGCTTTCCCATCCCATTCCATTCTTTCTTACTTTTCCATTTTGGCCCTGGGAATTAAAATATCCCATCCTGCCCCACACAGCTGACTTTGTCTTATCAGTTTTGCAGACCTGGACATTAATGGAAATAATGAGAAACTTATAACTGTATAGTGTTTTGTATTTTCAAGGTATCTTCACATCCACTATCTCATTTGATCCTCTCCACACCTCAGTAGGTAAGCAGAGCATGGATTATTACCCCATTCTAGCTCAAGGCCATACAACTAACTAAGAACTAAGGATAGAGCTAATAAGGTTTTTAGATGATTAACTTTTCACTACACAACCCACTCATATATATATATATATGTATATATACATATATATATATATATACACACACATGTGAATTTGCTTGGCAAATGTGAGAACTTGCTGAGAGAGGAAATGTGGAAAATTGTTTGGCAGGAAATCACATGTGGAGGGGCTCAGCTGGGTCACTTAATGCTTGAACACTATGTGGGAAGCTATGTCAGAAAAGAAGCCAAGACAATCCTAGATTAGGCTGTCACAGAAAAGACTCATTACTAGATGTCAGGGACCCTTTTCCATTGCTGAGAGGGACTTCTGGTCATGAAAATCTCTAACCTCCTCCCTGACTCTGTACTAGAAGGACTGACTAGTTTATCTTACATCTATTTTTGTGATGTATTTTGTAATGGGGCAATTTTCATGCTGACTGGAGCCATACTGGAGGAACCCTTTTGGTCTAAAGTAGTGGTCTTCAAGGGAGGGAGGAAGAAAATTTGGAACATTTGGCAATGTCTGGAGACATTTTTGGTCACAACTGGGTGGAGGGGTTGCTAGTGGCATCTAATGGGTGAAGGCCAGGAATGCTTCTAAACTTTCTACTATTCATAGGTGAACCATTTGTCCCCTCCACACACACACAAAAAAGATTATCTAACCCACCATATCAGTGGTGCCCAGATTGAGAAACTATGGCCTAAGTGAAGAGTCTGGGTCCCATAGGAGTTGTTCTGATTTGCTCTCTGCTTCTTTCCCCTGTACTTGCTTTGTATGTGTGCGTCTGTGTCTGTGTGTGTATGTGTGTGCGTTTATGTGTGTGTGCACATGCATGCATGTGTTGGGGCTTATCCATCTAAGTAAATGTAAGAAAGGCTCTCAGAACACCTGCATAGTATTATGGTGCTGTGAAGAAATGAGTGTGCATCACAGTCCACTTGAGGGGAGATTCACGAAGGGTATTGGGCTCCTCTGGGGTTGTAGGTACAGTGCACACACCCAAGGACACAGAATCAGCTGCCAACATTTGCCTGAGAGTGGCTGTTTGTATATCTGTCTTGCTTCTATCAATTCTCAGACTCCATAAGCCTCAATTTTTACTTGCAGATTAGGCATAAGCGGCTCCTGTCAGCTTTAGGACACAAATCTGGCCAGAAGCGCCTAGAAGCTGTCTAATGAAGTGCTCTTGAGGTTTGAAGATGAATTGGGTACTTTCTTTTAGGTTGAACTGAGAGGAAAATTTGGGGGTGGATGGCTTATGTGATGGTTGCCTAGGCTTTTCTCCAATAGTCTTATGTGTAAGAAGATATTGTGATATACTCAGCTGCTACAGATGTGAACATGTGGGATCCAAAGAGAGAGCAGTGCACATGGGAGGAAGGGGTGTAGCCATTTGGAGTGTGAAAGGGATGCCTGAGCCTCTGGGTATGTGTTTGTGGTTTTATATTTGGGCTTCAATTCAAAGCCCCTTCGTTCATGTGATAAATAATTTGCTATCCACTCCTAATTTCCATTGATTAATGGTGATTAACCTTTTCAATTTTGACATTATAGATAATAAATGAAGCTCATTCTTTTAGGCTTTATCACAGTGCTTGTGTTTGAGTAAAAACAAAGGCTGGAATAAGAATTCCTTCAGTGCATTCAGTGTGGCCCTAAAGGAATTGCAAACTCTTATAAAACCTTTACTTGTAGTGTGCAGAATATTAAGTTTTGCAATGTAGGGGTGGGGCTCTGGGAATCACCAAATGTAACCAAGGGCAAGTGTTGGTAAAGTCCTGGAAACCTGACCTTTTCCAGTTTTTTCTTTCCCTCTTCTCTTAAGCCCTCCTCATTATGTCAGATGAAATTCATAGGTGGGAGGTGCTATATGCTGAGCTTTGAGTTCTGTTGCTGTTGGAAAAAGGAGTTAAGTCTGTGTCCTTCCTTAGGAAGTTATGTTTGATTTTCATTCTTCCTCCTTTGCTGTTCCCTCCAAGTTTGTGTGGGGTTTATGCACTGGAAAGTGGGGAGTGTTTGCTCACGAATGGTGTAAGATAAGGTGATGCGGAAATGAGATAGTCCTAATTGTAGTTCACCTTGCATAAAAACTCTGCCATTTGAAATAGATGCATTTAAGTTCCTAAAGGTTGAGTTAAGCCTGGCAGCCATTAGCAAATATGATATGGTTCAATGGTGAATACTAATGAATTTATGCATGCACACATAATGTTGGAAATATTTTATTGGTATGTTAATTAGAGAATGCATTTGAATATCAATATATGATTTTTTCTCCATTATCCATGGCAAGGAAGAAAAAAAGTGTTGCAAATGGTCCCAAGCATCAGATGATTTTAAAATCTTTTCTGTTGAGCTTTAAAGTGTATTATTATGATTTTTTAAATGAACTTCACCTACATGTGTCAAGAGTCTATAGGAAGTCAGTGTGGGATTAAAAAGAAATTATCAAATAATCCACAAGGAAAATTAACTTTAAGTAACAAATTATTTAATTATGTAGTCTATAGATACCATGACCAGTGTTCAGCAATGGCTCAATATCAGACCACCCCTCTAAATGTCATACCTTCTTGAAATGAGAATGCTCTTTACCATGTATACTTTGTATAGCTTTCCTGAAATTTACTTCCCAGTTGTTTTCACATACTAAAGACCACAGGCCTGATCTTTAAGTGATAAATAATTTTCTAAATATCTTAACATTTTCCCCTTTGTTTTCTCTTTTATCCCATTTTATACCATCATCTAAATAAAATAATTCCTGATGAATTTATTATAGATATCTGATGTGTCTAGGTGTAGATCTTTTTGAGTTTATCCTATTGGAATTTGGAGCTTTGGGGATTGTTGATTAATGTTTCTTATCAAATTTGGAAAGATTTTGGCTATTATTTCTTCAAATATTCTTTCTGCCCCTTTTTCTCTCTCTTCTTCTGGGCTTCTTATCATGTGTATGTTGGTGTATTTAATGGTATTCCACAGGTCTGTAAAACTTTGTTTAATTTTCTTCATGTTTTTGTCTTTTCCTTAGACTTGTTAATCTAAATTAACCTATCTTCAGGTTCATTGATTCTCTCTTCTACCTGCTCAAATGTGCAGTTTTGCCCTTCTAGTGAATTTTTCACTTCCGTTTTACACTTTTCAGCTCCATAATTTCTATTTGGTTCATTTTTATAATATCTCTGTTTTTATTGATATTCTCTATTTGGTGAGACACAGTTCTCATAATTTTCTTCAGTTCTTTAGAGTTCTCATGATTTTCTTTAGTTCTTTAGATATGATTCTTGTTAGTTCATGAAAATATTTATAATAGCTGATTTAAAGTCTAGTAAGTTCAACATTTGAGCTATCTCAGGGACACTTTCTATGGACTGCTATTTTTTTTCCTGTGTATGAGCCATACTTTCTTGGCTTTTTACATATCTGGTAATGTTTTTTTATTGGAAACTGGGTATTTGAAATAATACAGTGTGGCATATCTGGAAATCAGATCTTCTGCTACCTCTACAGGGTTTGTTATTGTTGATTTTCTGAATTAATTTGGTAGAGTCTGTATTCATTGTCATATATGGCCACTGAAGTCTCCGCTTGACTAATTTAATGGTCAGGTAATGATTAGACAGAGATTTCCGTAGATACCTTGAACCAATAAATCTCCCAGTCTTTGCCAAGAAGCTCTGTGTGCATGTTGGGGCTGTGTCTTCAACACTTAGGCAGTTAGTCGACAACTTTACCTTAGCTTTCACTTCCTGCTTGTGTAGAACCTCGGAGTCAGCCAGAGGTGAGAGTTAGACCCTTCTCGGGTATTTCCTGAGCAGGTACATAGCCCTGGGCATGAGTATAGCCCTACACATGCATATGGCCATCGAGATCCCCAAGAATATGTCAGAGTATTTCAAATCCTTATACATATTTCCCCAGCTTTCCTTTTATGCTTTTTAGTTAGCCTATTGTTTGCCTCATCTGTTATCCACTGTCCAAACAGCCATCATGTGAAACAATTTCCACTGACTGTTTTCAACAAATGCCTCTGGGGGAAAGGTTATTTGCACTGGGAGAGCTCCCAGTCAAGTCAAATAAAGACAAGGCTTGAGACAGGAATAGGAAAAGTTAAAAAAAACTACCAAAGTTCACTGTTCTTACTGAGATACAACCATTTTTCTTGAATAAATGCTCCCTGGATTGCTGCAGACCTTTAATATTAATTCTGACACTGTTTGCCAGTAATCTCATTGGGTGACTAAAGGAGAGGATTTTCCCACTGATGTCACTCCGAATTCCTAGATATTTAATTTGACTTTTCTGGTGTTGGTGGAGAAATAGTCCTCTTAGTGGGACCATTTTTTAACTTTTTACTTGGAAATAATTTTAAGTTTACAGAAAGTTTGCAAAAATAATACAAAAAATACCTGCATACTCTTCACTCAGATTCATCTATTGTTAATATTTGGCCCCATTTGACTTATCATTTTTTCTCATGTGTGTACATATATGTAAAATCTTTTTCCTGAGCCTTTTAAGAATAAGTTGCATATATTATGGCCCTTTAAACTAACTACTTTAGTGTATGTTTCCGAAGAATAAGAAAATTCTCTTAAATAGTTACAGTACAGTTATCAAATTCAATATATTTAACATTGGGGCAATACTTTATCTTCTGTATTCCTATTTTGTCAATTGACCCAATAATGTCCATAGCATTTTTTCTCCATTTCAGGATTGTTTCTAGAGTCATGTACTACATTCAGTCGTCATGTCTTTTTAGTCTCCTACATGGATCCCTCTATTTGCTTATAAGTTTACAAGAGAGGAGAGCCATGGTAATTTTTCTAGAAATAATATTTCGGGCGCCTGGATGGCTCAGTCGTTAAGCATCTGCCTTCGGCTCAGGTCATGATCCCAGAATCCTGAGATCGAGTCCCACATCGGGCTCCCTGCTCGGCGGGGAGCCTGCTTCTCCCTCTCCCACTCCCCCTGCTTGTGTTCCTGCTCTTGCTATCTCTCTCTCTGTCAAATAAATAAATAAAATCTTTAAAAAAAATTTAAAAAAAGAAATAATATTTCAATAAATAAACTTAAATAGTGGCCTGTGAAACTGTATTCATTTCTCCTTCATTCTGAAACCTTCCACCCCAGGTCCAAAAAGAGTTGTAAAGTTAGCAAAAAGGAGAGATATGTAGCCTTCTGAATTCATGTATATGATGAGAGTACTCCTAGGCATTGGCATTCTCCTGCCTCTCTCCTTTAGTTTAATGTCTCAAAAGCATCTCCTTCCCCTTCTGACTGCTATCTCTAACATATAACAGCTATGATTTGTACCCCAATGTTTATAGCAGCAATGTCCACAATAGCCAAAATATGGAAAGAGCCCAGATGTCCATTGACAGATGAATTGATAAAGCCAGATGAATGGATGAATGGATAAAGCCACCCAGATGCCCCGGGAATGGAAGTTTTATTTATCAATGTTACCCAATTCTTTGAACTCCTTTCACATTATTTGACACAAATTACAATGATCTATTATCAAAAATTATTTTAATTATATATAAGCTGAACATCCTTTAATTTTGTTCAAAGTAAAAAATTAGATGCTATCTGCCTGGCAAAATATGCATTACCTAGTCAACAGAATAATTGACTTTCTCAACAGTTACAACAATATTTGGAATTATTTCTGTATTTAATGCCTTGGAGACTTTTGTACCTGAAACTTTGGACATATTAAGATTCAGAATAAGTGAGAAGTATACATTTCTTGAGTAAAGACAAGGAAGAGCCATAGTGAAAAGGAACTCCTTACCTCAGATTCTTTCTCAGGCAGTTCATATTAAAGAAAGAATACATATGGAAGTTGAGGATCTTCAAATGAATTCCTTTGAAACTATCATTGCCTTCTTATTTACTGAAAAATCTTCATGGTACAGGCCACAATTTTAAGACCACTACTATATAGCATTTAACACATTCCTGTGTTTGCTGAGTACTCCAAAATGAGTAAGTGAATGCTTATGTATATTAGAACTATGGAATGGAAGTGTTACTACTACAATCCTTTGGTTGGCGACTCATCCTCAAGGTGTGCTGAAGATACTCCACCTTCATCCCAAACTGATGAGAATATCACCGTTTTTAAAGATAGTGTTTTTTAGTTTACTGTTTTTTGATATCTTGCTTCCCATACTTATGCTTATCATCTTCCACTCTCAAGATAATCTCTCATTAAAAATCTATAGTATTAGGGGTGTCTGGGTGGCTCAGTTGGTTAGGCACTCGACTCTTGATTTCAGCTCAGGTCATGATCTCCGGGTCATGGGATTGAGCCCTGTGTCAGGCTCCATGCTGAGTGTGGAGCCTGCTTAAGATTCCCTCTCCCTCTGCCTCTGCCCCTCCCTCCTCCCCCACTTATGCTTTCTCTATCTCTTTCTAAAAAAAAGAAAAAAAATCTATAGTTTTATAGGCTTATATTTATTACCTTAAACATAGTGACACTGTAAGTTGTACTTTTTTTTTTTTTGCATCTCTGTGCCCACCATGAGGCTTGACTCATGACCCTGAGATCAAGAGTTATGTGTCCTACTGACTGAGCCACCAAGGCACCCCAAGTTGTACTATCTTTACAGACAGATGTAGCTGAAAAGATGAAATTTGTGTCCATTTGCATATTTAATTAATATCCTTATTGTCTTTGTAAGCATATTAATAGTTACCGTTTTTTAAATGTTCGGTTCTTTATCAAGATCTCCTTATTAGGGGCGCCTGGGTGGCTCAGTCGTGAAGCGTCTGCTTTCGGCTCAGGTCATGATCCCAGGGTCCTGGGATTGAGCCCCGCATTGGGCTCCCTGCGCTGCGGGAAGCCTGCTCCTCCCTCTCCCACTCCCCCTACCTGTGTTCCCTCTCTCGCTGTGTCTCTCTCTCTCAAATAAATAAACAAAATCTTTAAAAAAAAAAAAGATCTTCTTATTAGTTTTTCAGCTATTCTGAACTTGTTAAGCAAGTGCTAATAAGTGTCTTTTTTTTTTAAACACTGAGTATTGTAGTGGACTGAATGGTAGCCCTCAAAAAGATCTGTCAGTGCCCTAATCCCCAGAATCTATGGGAGTTACCTTATTTGAAAAAAAAAAAAAAGAGTCTTTGTAGGTTTAATTAAGTTAAGGACCTCAAAATAAGGAGATCATCATGGATTATCTGGGTAGTCCTTAAGCACCATCACATGTGTCTTATAAGAAATATGCAAGGGAAAATAACACAGATACACAGAAGAAAAGAGACGTGTAGAGGAGAAAGCAATATGAAGATGGAGCAGAGAAAGGTGCAGCCACAAGCCAAGAATTGTTAGTAACTACCAGAAGCTTCAAGGAATGAACTCTCCCCTGGAGCCTCCAGAGGAGAGTGTGGCTTGCTAACTGCTTGATTTTAGATTTCTGGCCTCTTAAAATGTGAGAGAATGAATTGCTATTCTTTTATGCCACCATGTTCCTGTTCCACAGGAAACTAATACAATTATTAATGTGCTTTAAGTCCACAGTATTTTGAGGACATGGGCCCAATCACTATTAAGCATCTGGTTTCTTTGTTAGCTGGCTTGAATTTGCTTTGTTTATCATGGAGGAGTAGGTCATTTGTGTTAATTACTTGCCCAACCAGTAGTTTTGCTTTATTGATTTTTTAAATAAGCAAGGACACATATTTTTGATCACAGGAGAAAAATCAGGCATAGATAATAATCATAACCTTTGAATGTTATTCAACAGGAAGGGCTTTTGTCTGTGGGAATGCAGACTAAAATTGGTAAATAAGCAGCCCAGACCAGACATGAGCTGTATCAATGATTAAAAGGCAAAGAAATAATTTAGTTGTAGGATTGAACAATTCAGTTGGAGGAATGGGGAAGAGTCAGTTAAGTCTCTGAGTTGCCTAACCATTTAGTTGATTGAAGAGCCATTTAATGTGTGAGATGAATATATATGCTCAGCAAGTGTTTTACACATAGTATGGACTTAAATTTTAATTTTATGTTATTATTATCATTACCATCAATTATCTTGTGACCTTGCATTGACATAGTTACCTTTTAAGAGCTATGAAGAGAGTGTTACAACTGTGCACACTGCCACCTTGAAAGTGTCCTTGCCAACAAGCACTTGTAATTGAGGTGGAGAGACAAGGTATATGAACTGTGATTATTAAGTAATAAATATTTGCTTTAAAAAACCAACAGTTGCATATGCAAATGCATATTGCCTATTCCAAATTGATCACTTTAGGAAACTTATATTATCCTCACAAAACTGCCATTGCTTAAGGGTGGTTTTGGTACTCTTTTATTGAAATTATCTTCAGAGTCTGCAGCAAGTTGCTTAGAATCTACTTTGGGATGACAGGTCTTTGTCCTTTGAGCAGCTTTATCATTTGGGACCAAGTTCAAGTTTTCTAGGGCGACTTCTTTGAAGTAGAACACATGTGTATGCATACACTTGTATTTGTTTTCTAAAAACAAATTTGTTTCATTACATTATGGGCAAACTCCATATAACATCAGCATTGAAATGGGACATTTCTTAAAATTTAAATTCAATTAGCCAATGTATAATACATCATTAGTTTTTGACATTTTGAATCTTCTAGTTCCATCCCCTCCTTACCTCTCATCCCCTCTCATAGAATCCTTACCTCTCACAGTTCTGAAGAAAAGAGCTGATTACTTTGTAAGGTACACTATTCCCTTGTTACCCAGTTATATTATTAGGAAAACCTCCAATAGTTAACTGAGACAAGATGTGGGCATGTGCTCAATTTAGTACATGGGACATAGTAAGTACATGATAAATGTTTATAACTCACTCATGTAGTCCTCAAATGTACTTCCTACAAACTCTACTTTCTGGAGCAGCACAAGTTAATTCTTAATTCTTCTTCTCTATGACAAAGCTTCAATTATTTAAAAATATATTTACTTAATGTTGCCCTGAAACATCTCTTCTGCAGGCCAAGCACACTCAGGTCCTTCTGTCATCCTCACATATCAGAATTTCTAGACAGGAGGATATGATTGAAATAATTAGGTAATAGTGCTGGCTAGTGTATGATAAGGGAGAAATGAGTGGTACAGAGAGCTAGTAAAATATTCCGTAAGTGGGATATCCATAGGCCAGAATGGTCTTGAGAAGGTTTTATGGTGGAAATAGAACTTACACTGGGCTTTAAAATTCAAGTAAAAATTGGACAGATTGAAAACAGAATGGAGTATATCTCTTAAGTGAGGTGAAGGGGCTTTTGACTAAATCCTATACAGTGATGAGTATGCATATTATTTGTTCTATCTGCCTGGAAAAGGGGGATTTGTTTTAAAGGGTGTGGAGAAAATATTAGTAGATAAAATTGAAGATGATTTCACCCTTTAAAACTGGGCCCCTTGCCCAGCAGCTATAGCAGTTCAGAGTGGTTAGGAGGAGAATCAATGGTTTCTGGCAGAACAGAACTGTTAGCTTTGGGAAAGATGTTAATTACAATGAGTGCTAATTGTTTCTATTTGAAAATTCTTGTAGCAGGTTTTTGAAAACACTTACGTTAAGTAAGGATTAGATGAGCAACTAAATTGCTGCCAGTAAAGCATCTACTACTTATGTGGAAAGACTCAGCTGCATAATGAAATAAGCTTGGTGCCTCTTCTGTTATACTGTTCTTGGGAGCTGATAATTAGAAATGTTTTGAGAGAGAAGGTTACAGTTAGGACTTAGGGGGTTTGGTGTATAGGTTCTTTTTCCCCCTTTGGATTTTTATTATTTATTTTTAAGGCAAATTGTAACTCACTTTTAGGAGGAAAGGCTCAGTTTTTGTCAGTTGTAAAATAAATACATTGTCCATTTGAATTCTTGAATTACATTGCAAATGTGTTTGTGTGATGTTGAAATAGCACTGCGTATACTGGAAACAGTAGAACTTGATTCTCTTGTTACTTTAATGGCCATATAGGCACATATACTTAGCATCTTCACTTTCCCTTCCTCTATTCTCACTGTCTCATTCATTTTCCATCCCCCACCATTACAACCTGAACTCTTAATCTGTATCTGTTGCATGCCAACATGCTTGAATCTCTCGATTGGTGTTTCTAGTCCTCACTGCAAATGAGGACATAGAATGTGAGTTATTTGAAATGTCTCAATTGAGACCCTGTAGGTGGGCTTTTTTTGTGGAAACAGAACTTTTATTTTTATTTTTGATCCATGTGTATCCTCACAGGAGATCATCCATTTCCTGAAGCAGGAAAACAAGGCATAACATATTAGTGGCAGAGCAAGGACCTATGTTGGCCTCTGTTTTATACTATAGGGGAAATTATAATTCTATCATCCTTATTTAGCATGGCTTCTACTTCTCTATGTAGCTCCTCCCCCTCAGCACCAATTACTGAGTAATGTACACAGTACATTAAATAAGGTCAAATTTAGCAATCCTAATTCCTGTGGCTAGGGGGCATTTAAGCATTTAGTAGTTAACAAGTGATATATGTAGATGACCATTTTCTTTGCAAATAGCTGCTCTGATGGGATTTGGGTTGTTTGTTTGTCTATCCATTGCTATATCTGTCAACCACTAAGCAATCAGGGCAAACCCTGCCCCCCCCCCCTTTTTTTCCCTGGCCCCCTTTTAAAACATTTATGTCCAACTGGTTTTGCTGAGAAAATGGTGATAGATGTATTACTAGATACAGCTAAGTTAATATTCCAGTCTCTTAAGTTTGTATTCTTTCTTACCTCACCTTGTACATAAGAAGCATAAAAATGCTTATTTGAGGGCGCCTGGGTGACTCAGTTGGTTAAGTGCCCGACTCTTGATTTCAGCTCAGGTCATGATCTCAGGGTCATGAGATTGAGCCCCAAGTCAGGCTCTATGCTGGGTGTGGAGCCTGCTTAAGATCTTCTCTCTCTCTCTCCCTCTGCCCCCCACTCCCTCTCTAAAAAATGCTTATTGAATTATTGGGTTCAATCAGAGATTGAATAACTATCAAATCAGCAGCAACACCTCTTCCAAAATGTTTTGGAGCTCTGATATAGTTACAGCCAAAAGTATAGAGAGGGTCTGTTATTTTGGTCTAAATGAGTAACCAAGGCACCTTAACTCACTTAAAAAGAAATCAGACAGGTCATCTGTGGACTAGAAATCTCCTCAGTCTCTCCTCTCTAGCCCCCCCTGTATTAGGTGTTCATGAGGCTCGCCAGGGGAGTTGAGGAGGTTTACTGCAAGCAACTATTCTTTGTTCTCTTGAGGTAAATGGTGTGGGGAGGAAGGAGACTTAGGAAGCGGTGGAAAGTATTGAAACCCAAAACAGGACCCATTAGTTTTGAAAGGTTTCATTAATAATAATAATTTGAAATCTTAGGTTAGGCAATGACAAATGCTACAGAGTTATAAATAGAAGGCTCACCCAAGTGATGCAGCCCAAAGAAGAGTCAGGAGCTGGGATAGTTTTCTTAGATCTCTAGGAGAGGACCTGAAGGGTCATTCTTAAGTAGGCACTGAGTACCTACTACATGAAAAGTTCTGTCAGGGATGCAGAGATAAACAGAATCCCACCCCCTTGCCACCACATAGTTTTTAGTTTAATTAAATGAAGAGGAATAAAGAACAATGCAAGGGAAATTATGTTAACTGTTCTAAATGGTATAAGGTGCTGAGATGTGATAAGAGTGATCTGTAAATAACTCTGAGTGAGATTATCACAGGGTAGGGAATACATGTTCCACCCCCACCCAGGATAATTATTTTTAATAGCTACTGGACTTAATTAATAGTGACAACTGACTGCACTCCTTTGAGAAAAGAAGGATAATTTATATCTTAAGTAAGGATTGAGCAGGTTACTAGAATTTTGCCACAAATCAGTCAAACTTGCTAATTTGGTAACAGAAGGGAAAGAAGAAGGTTGAAAACTAATGAGTTAAATGAGGTTTTGATGTAGTTTTTATCATTAACTTTCTCTCTGTCCCCTAGCATCTTAGGATATTGAGAGTTGATTGTCTGTAGGAGTAACAGAAAACTAGGAAGTGCTAAAGAAATACCTCATGGCAAAGACAAAGTACTTTTTTCCCTTTCAGGAAGCCCTGACCCCAAATAAATAAAAGTAAAAAAGCAACCTATTTTAGTTATAGCTTTTTCCTAGATTTATTGAGATATAATTGACATATAACATTGTGTAAGTTTAAGGTATACAACATGATGATTTGATACACATATATATTGCAAAATGATTGCCACAATAAGGTTAATGAACACATCCATCTCCTCACATAATTATCATTTCTTTTTCGTGGTGAGAACATTTAAGATCTATCTCCTAGAAACTTTCAAGTGTATACTAAAGTATCATTAACTATAATCACCATGATGTCCATTAGGTTCCCAGAACTTATTCATCTTATGACACTAAGTTTGTACCTTTGACCAACAGCTCCCCATTTTCCCACTTCACAGCCCCTGGCAACCACCATTCTACTCTGTTTCTAGGAATTTGGTGGTTTTTTTTAAGATTCCACATATAAATGCCTCATAAAATCTATACAAAGATAAACTCACCTACCAGATTTTAAAAATTTAGAATCGGAACCAAGTAAATATCGCAAATAATTTAAATGTTCTTCACTTTTATATCATGATCAGTTTAAATAATTATCCTGGGTGGTGGTGGGGGGGGGAGAAAGAAGAAAGGGGGAGGAGAGAAATAAGATAATTAATGTTAGGGAAGGAATGGAGGAGGTATAGGAAGAGAAGGCAGAAAAGGCTCCTTCTTTTAAAAAGCAAACAGTTGTTTTCTTCTAGAGCACTGAGATTGAAGGTTAATATTTCTACTGTGTAAGATCACTTAGGACTAAATAAATTAGGGCTATTAATATTAAGAAAGTAGAGTTGTAGAAAAAATTAAAGAAATAGGATTGTTTACCTAAAAAAGAGAACACTGAAAAGAAGTGGCATGATTTCTTTCTTTACATATTTTAAGGACTTAAAAGAAAGAAGAATTAGACTTCTATTATATGGCAGAAGCTATATGGAAAAGAAGTTTGTTTCAACATAGGTGAGCATGGAATGGGGTGACTACTTTTAGGAATCAGCTGGAGGGGATTATGCTAAGTGAAATAAGTCAAGCAGAGAAAGACAATTATCATATGGTTTCACTCATATGTGGAACATAAGGAATAGAGTGAAGGACCACAGGGGAAGGGAGGGAAAACTGAATGGGAAGAAATCAGAGAGGGAGACAAACCATGAGAGACTCTGGACTCCAGGAGCCAAACTAAGGGTTACAAAAGGGATGGGTGTGGGGGGATAAGGTAACCGGGTGATGGGTATGAAGGAGGGCACGTGTTGTGATGAGCACTGGGTGTTAAACGCAACTAATGAATTGTTGCACATTACATCAAAAACTAATGATGTACCAGATGCTGGCTAATTGAACATAATAGCAAAAAATAATAATACATTTTAAAAAAGGAGGCAATGAGAGGACTCTTCACTGGAGGTACTTCAGCATCAGATGAAGCTTTAGTTTAGGTGACTTTTAAGGTCTTCCTGACCCTGTTGTATGTGGGTTATTAAAGTAATCTGGCATGTTATTTTTCATTATTCATAAAAGATTGTGTGGAAAGCTTGTTGTCTTGCCTTAATTTTCTGGAAGGTAGACCATGATGTTGTATGAACTATGCTAGACTAGCATAGTGTGGGGCTTCTTCAATAGGAACTAACAGTTTAAGACTTAGGCGACAGCATTGATGTTACAATAATTTTCCATTCTGTGATTCCATTTGTAATGAATAAAATAAGAAACAAAGAATAAAAATAGCAAATTCATGTATTGAAATTATGTTTAGTTTTCTATTCCCAACACTAGATATTTGTTTCACTGTGAGCTTTTGCTTAAATTAGAAGTTTAACTAAATAAAAACATCTCTGAATCTCTCAAGTTCTTTTATTTCACACCAGAGAACAAAATACACTTTTATATTATCCATCAACCTCGGTTTGTTCTCTATTGTTAAGAGTCTTTTATGGTTTGCTTCCCTATTCTAATGGTACAAATAGATAAGGGTGAATAAGAATCAATAATTTAAATGGAGAAATCAGATTTTATTTTATTATTTTTTTAAGATTTTATTTATTTATTCATGACAGAGAGAGAGAGAGAGAGGCAGAGGGAGAAGCAGGCTCCCCGCAGAGCAGGGAGCCCGATGCGGGACTCGATCCCGGGACCCTGGGATCATGACCTGAGCCGAAGGCAGACGCTTAACCATCTGAGCCACCCAGGCGCCCCGAGAAATCAGATTTTAGATTGGACTTTTAAGTGTATAAAATGCATTGTGTAAGAAATCTGTACAAAGTATGTTTTAATATGTTAACCTTCACAGATTTTATTACATTATCATTTAAGTTGTTGGGAGGGTTTAATAAGTCACAGCAGATGCTATACTATCTTAGATCCATTTTCTTGCCAAGTCCTCAACTGCTGGAGAAAAGGAGTTACTTTTGATGTGGATGTTTTGCTGTCATCCCTTTAAATAAAAGTAAGAAATTTTAGGGCTAAGTATAACTCATTCAGGAAATCTATGTTTACTGATGAGGTTTTAAAGAAAGTCATATCAAGTGAAGGGGGATGCACTTAAGCAGGAGGATCATCAAGAACCATTAAAATGTTAATCTAGCTTTTAAAAGCAATGCTTTTATCTCTAAGTGTGAAGAAAGTGTTTGCTTATTCATTACCTATTCATTCTAAATAGAACAAATCATTTGGGAATTAAGAAAGCAGGAACTCGGGGCGCCTGGGTGGCTCAGTTGGTTAAGCGACTGCCTTCGGCTCAGGTCATGATCCTGGAGTCCCTGGATCGAGTCCCGCATAGGGCTCCCTGCTCGGTGGGGAGTCTGCTTCTCCCTCTGACCCTCTCCCCTCTCATGTGCTCTCTGTCTCTCTCATTCTCTCTGTCTCAAATAAATAAATAAAAATCTTTAAAAAAACAACAACAACAAAAAAAGAAAGCAGGAACTCATCTTTTCCAATCTATAAAGAAAATGGTTGAATAAATTAGCTACAAAAGCCAATATTTTAGTTTCTTTTCATATTGACTGGGCTTGAATTTCTTAAAAAAACCCTTACCTTGGATTTGTAAGATTCAAAGATATGTTCCCTTAATTTAACACACAGATAATTTTGCTCTAAATAAAAATAGCATAAATGCTCATTGTTTTTGGTGAGAAACAATCAACAAAATGAAAAGGCAACCTATGGAATGAGAGAAAATATTTGCAAATCATATATCTGATAAGGGATTAATATCCAAAATAGATAAGGAACTCACACAACTCAATAACAAACAAAACAGAACAAAAAACAAAACAAAAAAAATCCAATTAAAAAAATGGACAGAGGAACTGAACAGACATTTTTCTAAAGAATATATACAAATGGCCAACAGGTACATGAAAAGGTGCTCAACATAACTAATCATCAGAGAAATGCGAATCAAAACCATGATAAGTTATTACTTCACACTTTTAGGATGGGTATCATAAAAAAGACAAGAGATAACAAGTGTTGTCAAGGATGTGGAGAAAAGGGTACCCATGTGCACTTTTGGTGGGAAAGTAAATTGGTTCAGCCACTCTGGAAAACAGTGATCTAAGTGTCAGCAGAGGAATGGATAAAGATATGAGGTGTGTGTGTGTGTTTGTTTTTCAGCCATAAGAAAGAAAGAAATCCTGCCATTTGGACAACATAGGTAGAACTTGAAGGCATTGTGCTAAGTGAAATAAGTCAGACAAAAAAAAAATGCTGTATGATATCATTTACATATGGAATCTAAAAAAGCCAAACTCATGGAAACAAAGTAGAATGGTGGTTGCTAGGATCTGGGGGGTGAGGGAAATGGGGAGATGCTGGTGAGAGGGTAATGTCAATTATCTCCCAATAAAGCTGAAGAAAAAATTTAAATAAATAAATTTCAAAAGGAAGCCAGAGGTCATTGTGAGCTAGGGTAGTTGAAGAAAACTTTTTGAAAAAGATAGAACTTGAACAGGATAGTGAAAGAAACTAGTATTTAAAGAAAATAATGTAATTCCCTATTTGATTAATGAATGGTGTTAAGGTGGAGAGACAGAAATGGAAATATTGTTGTATGGGGGAGCCAGTAATGCAATAGTTTGTTTAAGGGGCAAGAATTTATATTAGGGAATAGTGGCAGAGGATGTTGAAATACATTAGGTTCATATCATGAAGTGCCTTAATACCAGGCTAGGGAGCCACTGTGAGCAGTGGGGAACCACTGATGGCTTTTGAGTAGGGAGATTAGGGCATATGCAAAGAGGATGTTTTTCAAGCAGATGTTTTTGCTAAGCAGTGTAGAAAATGTTTTGGAGGCACAGAGAGTAGCTAGAAAGGTCTTGCTCTAACCCAACTATGAGAGAATGAGGGCCTAGCATAGGGTACTATTAGAATTGCAAAAAGATACAATAGTGATTAGATTTGGTGACTCCAATAGATTTAGGGCACAGGAATGGCTCCTAATTGCTCAGATTGGAAACCCTGAAATGATTGTGACTTTGACAGAAATAGGATAGTAGTTTTAATTCCAGACATTTTCCAGTGATCCTGAAAGAATTTATTTCTGTTAGCTTTGATACATAAGATAAAAAATTCAGTTTCATGATGAAGCTGAAAATTAATCTTAAAAATGTAAAATATGTCATTATTTTAATTATATTCCTACATATCTCCTAAAAATAAACTCTGTATCTGAGTTGTAAAGAATGTGTATTAAGGTTGAATCAAACAAGTATGCATTTTTATAGAAATATTAATTAAATTGAGTCTTCTTGATTAGTGATTTAAATCGACATACTCTATTCCACTAATGCAAAGATTTTGTGCCCTCTGTGGGGGTCTCTGGAAGGACAAGGCAGCTTATTGACAGCAGCGACTAGAACATTGCCAAGCCAGTCCCAGAGCTCAGCCCACTTTGTCTAGAAATTAAAGTCAATAGAAAGTTCCCTTAGGCTCCATGACAACACAAAAATGTATGGGGTGTCATTTATGAACCAACACGGAGTTAAAAAGCAAGAAGTCAATTATATTCAATCTCACATTGTTCTGTAATTGTTTTATGTCAATTATATATTCAGTCGTGTATTGTTGGCTAATTGGTTTGTGTCAATTACATATTTTTCCTTCTATTATTGTCAAATTGTTTGTTTCACATGCATCAGACACAGTATTCCTAGGTAAACTGGAAGCTCCCCAGGGACAGGGACTATGCTTCCCTTTTGTTCCCTCCAATGAATAGCACGATACCTGGCACATGGCTAAGAGTTGAGGTAGAATAAGGCATATTAGAATATTTGTCTGGATCCATAGTACTATTGTGCACTTCTGTAACACTTTAGATTTCACAACAGTACTGTAAATGTTGACTTTATACCAGCAAGATTATTTTATATTCTTATTATAGTTAGTCCCAGAGATACTGGGATGTTTGTATACAATCATGCAGACACAAACTGGGAAGTAGAAATATATATTTATCTGAAAATGAGAGGATCTGACTGATTAATAATCTGTTCTTGGCTTTTCCACTCGGGCCTTCTAGTTAAATTCGCTGAGCTCAGAATTTCTCTATTTGCAAAATAGGATGAGAATTTCTACCGTGGCAACTGGTTGTGATGATTAAATACAATAACAGGTAAATATCCTGGCAGTACCAGTTCCTGGGAGCGAGAACAGGTAACCCATTGTCCATTTTGTTGAGATGTGCTACAGGGATGACAATAAATGACTTTTTTGAAAAATCTATTCAGAAATTCTGGTTCTGAGTAGCTGTATATATGGCCAATATTAAGGTACTGCTAAGCTCTAAAATGCTGTGATTATAATGTTCACGATCCCTCTTCATGTATATTGCCATTTGTGGTAAAAAAATGTCTTCACAGCTCTTATCTCATTTGACCTTCACAACAGAAATAAAAGTGTTAAAAGCATTAATTTCTTTATTGAGTCCTTAATACATGATAAATCAATCCATGTGCTCAATAAAAACATTGAGTACTGGTGATGTTGGCAATGTATCAGTGGAAATACAGATGATACAGATAAAAATTTCTGCTGTCATGGAACTCACATTCTGGTGGATTGAACTCTGAGTGAAGAAATCTGGCTATTAGTTCTGATGTAGTTATTAACTCACTAGTTGTAAGAGAAATATGTCTTTGTTTATATTCATGTATGTATGTGTTCTTATCTAAATGCGTTCACAAGATGTTTATTGCTTCAAATAGATTATTGTCTCCAATAGAATACTGGTTTAATCCCACCCAACGTTTACAAAATTTGTCTTTAGAATGTATAGAGTTGCTCTGGTCTCTGGTGGCATCTGTGGGCAGGACTTGGTAAAGTGACTTGTCTCAAGGAGGGACCTAAGGACAGTTAATCAGTGCATTTTTTCCCAGCATGTTATTGTATACATCTGCCTTTCATTTTGCTTTTTGTTTTGTTTCGATTTTGAGTTTAATGAAAAATAATGTAGAGGCTCTGTATTGTTTGCTTTCTTCTTGTTTAATTAAGGCTGTGCGATCTAATTATTACAGCTCCTTAAAGATTCTCAATTGAATAAAATAATTATTTTCTAAGTGTTTTCTCACCTCTCTTCTTTATTTTCACATCCTCCCTAGGAATTTTGGGCCTGTTATTATGATTGCTGTTTGACAGCAGGAGGAACTAAGGTATAAAGAAAGTAAATGCCCTCTAGGATTAAAAAGCAGTGTTACTCGACTTGTGCTTTGTTCACTGTAGCAGTTTTCCCCAACTCAGCCAGCCAGTAATCTATCACACCAAGAGAGAAGGTGGCAATTGTGCTGAATTTGGAGCCAAAAGACTTGGCCTCTAGACCTAGTTCTGCCTCTTTTATAACCTTGGGCAAATAGTTAAGCATTCTGGATATCAATAAAATGGGATAAGTGATAAGCTTTTCTAAAGCTCTCTTTTTGGATACCTTTCTCTAATCTTCTCTTTGTTGTTTGTTTTTTTTTTTAACTCAGCTTTTCTTTCTTCTATTTCTTATCCTGCTGAGACTAGCTTTGTCTCTTGTAGCCTTGACTCTGATCTTTTTTTTTTTATTTAGAGAGAGAGAGTGAGAGCAGGGAGGGAGGGGCAGAGGGAGAGGGAGAGAGAGAATCTTAAGCAGGCTCCCTGCCCAGTGTGGAGCCAGACACGGGACTCAATCTCAGGACCCTAAAATCATGACTTGAGCTGAAATCAAGTCAGACACTTAACCGACTGACCCACCCAGGCACCCCTGACTCTGATCTTCTTTAGTCTGCCCCTCATCTTCTTGGTATAATATTGTCCTATGTAATATTTAGTTGATCTGTTTCTTGCATCATCCTTGAATGAACAGAAAGTGAACCTAATTTGGCATCTTTACAAAGGATACAATATCTTAATTCATTGCTTATCAAAAGAATATGAAATATTAAACACAATGAAGATTAAAGATCCTAAATAACTTGGTAAAGATTTATTTTGCTTTAAGGAGCTAATGAAGAAGTTTATTTAAATACATTTTTAAAAAGAGGCTATCAAGCTAAGGAACTATGCATTAAATTGGTGTGGGGGATGCATATATGTATGTGTATAATTTTAATTAAGTTTGGATGTTATTTGGATCTGATGTGTAAAGTGTATGTACCAAAGGAGTTATTGTTAGTGATTAATAGTGAGTAGAATAGCTTTTGAAATGTGTTAGTTACTGTTTACTGAGGCTGAATGCTAGAAATACTGATAGCATGAAACTCTACCTCCTAATTACTCCCAGGGTCCAATTCGGCTTTCTATCTAATCTTCACTAAATCATAGCATATTTTTCAGAACGTTATAATTTAGATATCTAGTTGAAAGGAGAAGAATTAGTCAAACAACATAAATGTTCTCTTTGAAGCTAGATTTTTTCCTTCTCTTATGTTCACATGAGAATATATTATACCACCCAAACCCCCCTTGTTTTAAGGTTTTTCTTGATGCCTGAAAGGCAAGAGCAAAGAGCACAGAGGCTTTCTTCCTCATCACTTAGGAGTTTAGCATCCTAGGACCTTGTGGGAAATAAAGGAATCTTGTTACTGTGCTGTGGGGAGCCAAGAATGTGAGAAGCTGGCTATATGATGCTGCTAGTGTCTCCCAGTCTGGAGGAGGGTGGGTTCAAAGAATTTAACTAGCCAACGGGCTCAGAGAGATGGCTAAGTAACACCACCTTGCTTAGAGGAATGGATGACTTTTCCTGAAGGCATATGAACTCAGTCTTACCCCCTCACTGCTAGTCCCCTCAATTGACGCTCTGTGACAACTGCTACTAGCTAAGAATTGAGATATAAGTGAATACCTGAAGCTAGTGGAGGGTTTGGATTTGTCTATAAGATTATGCTAAATATGTGAATTGTAGTTTTAACACCAGACACAAGGGAATGCTATCAACAATGAGACCCTGAAATGGAGACAACTTCTACTCAAGTAGGATGTTTTCTTACACACTTTCTATAGGAAGGAGCCAGTCTGTGGCACATAGCCTACAGATATTATATGGAAGGAAAAGGAAAATGAAAGGGAAGTCATACTGAGAGATGACATTGGAAAGTAAACAATGTAAGTCTTATCTTGGAAGATCTTGAATACCAGGCTGAGGAATCTAAAATTTATTGTTTATATATACAGTTAGAGCAAGTCTTGTTGTGATCTGGATTATAAAAGGTTAGAAGAGGGTAGCCTTGAGGTTTAAACAAACCTGCTTTGAATTCTTCTTTCTGATATTTACTATGGAATTTTCTCTATGTTGCTGCTTCTTTCATGTGCTTCACTTTTCTCTTTTGTATAATATGGGTAATAATAATTTCTCTTACATAGTTATTAATATTAAATGCTGCAAATATTAAGTGAGATAATGTACATAAAGTTCAGTGCCTATCATGTTGTAGGTACTCAATAAATAGTAGCTATTATGAGTAATCTTTGGACCTCACATTATAGACCTTTGATTCCAGTTTGGTGAATAAGCTTTGGAAGAAGCAAATGAGGTTGGTCCCTGTTTAGCCATTATATCACTTCCAGTTTATAGAGCGGTTGAAAACTGAAGCCTAGAAGAGAAATCGATTGCCTAAGGTGACATAATAATGTCAGATTTCCTAATGCTAAATTCAGTATCTTTTTCATTGCACCATAGTCCCTAAAACTGGAGCTTAGGTTACTTTAATTTGTTTCTGCCAAGGCTATGGTAGACCATATTGGGTAGCTTTTAAAGTTACAGCTATATGAATGGCACAAGATTAAGCAAGAACAGTAATTTGCATACTAATGTACATTATTTATGGTAAACCCAGTAGAAAAACCCCACACTTACTTCTCTCCCCATTTTGTCCTTAAAATCCAGCATTTATTAAAAATTAATATAATCAAAAGACCTCTTATCATCGAGACAAGTTTTCATAATGGTAATTTTCAAAAAAATCCTAATTTCAAAGGAGTACAGTTTTCAAGTTGTACAAAGATGATTCATTTTATAAATTGTAATCATTATCTTACTCTGTCTAGAGAAGAAAACACATTGAAATTTTCTTTGTTTCAAAAGTACCAAAGCAATGTTGATATATTTTCTTTTTTCTTCTTGATAAAGCCTACTTTCATTGAATTATTTTGTAATCTTACTTATTTTTTAAGTTTTTATTTAAATTCCAGTTAGTTAACATACAGTATAATATTTGTTTCAGGTATACAATATAGTGATTGAACCCTTACATAAAAAACCTGGTGCTCATCACAAGTGCACTCCTTAATCCCCATCACTTATTGCACCCATTCCCCCACCCACATCCCCTCTGGTAACCATCAGTTTGTTCTCTATACATGAGTCTTAGTTTGACTCTTTCTCATTTTTCACCTTTGCTCATTTGTTTTGTTTCCAAAATTCCACATATGAGTGAAATCATATGGTATTTGTCTTTCTCTCACATATTTCACTTAGCATAATAATCTCTAGCTCCATCCACATCATTGCAAATGGCAAGATTTCATAGATGGGTTTTTCATAGATGGCCTTTACTATGTTGAGATATGTTCCCTCTAACTCTACTTTGTTGAGGGTTTTTTTTATCATGAATGGATGTTGTATTTTGTTAAATGCTTTTTCTGCATGTATTAAAATGATAATATCCTTTCTTTTATTAATGTGATGTATTACATTGATTGATTTGTGAATACCAGACCACCCGTGCATCCCAGGAATGAATCTCATTTGTATGGTGAATGTGGTGGAGTAATATTCCACTGAATATATAAATAACACCATTGAATATATAAATAACATCTTCCTTATTTTTTTATCAATCAATAAAAACCTGGGTTGTTTCCATAATTTAGCTATTATAGATAATGCTGGTATAAACATGAGGTGCATGTAGCCCTTTGAAATGGTAGTTTTTGGGTAAATACCTAGTAGTGAAATTGCTGGATCATAGGGTAGTTTTATTTTTAATTTTTTGAGGAACCTCCATACTGTTTTCCAGAGTGGCTGCACCAGTTTGCATTCCTACCAACAGTGCAAGAGTGTTCCCCTTTCTCCACATTCTTACCAACATATGCTGTTCCTTGCTTTGTTGATTTTAGCCATTCTGACAGGTGTGACTTGATAGCTCATTGTAGTTTTGATTTGTATTTTCCTGATGATCAGTGTTGTTGAGCATCTTTTCATGTATCCATAGGCCATCTGGATGTCTTTGGAGAAATGTCTATTCAGGTCTTCTGCCCATATTTAATTGGATTATTTGATTTGGGGGTGTTGAGTTTCATAAAGTTCTTTATAGATTTTGGATACTAACACTTTATCCAATATGTCCTTTGCAACTATCTTCTCCCACTCTACAGGTTGTCTTTTTGTTTTCTTGACTGTTGCCTTCACTGTGCAGAAACTTTTTATTTTGATGAAGTCCCAATAGTTTATTTTTTGCTTTTGCTTCCCTTGCTTCAGGAGATCTATCTATAAAGAAGTTGCAATGGCTAATGTCAAAGAAGTTGTGGCCTGTGTTCTTTTCTAGGATTTCAATGTTTTCTTATCTCACATTTAGGTTTTTAATCCATTCTGAAATTATTTTTGTGTATGGTGTAAGAAAGTTGTTCAATTTCATTCTTTTGCATGTTGCTGTCAAGTTTTCCCCCACAACATTTGTTGAAGAGACTGTCTTTTTTCCATTGGATATTCCTTTCTGTTTTGTGGAAGATTAATTAACCATCAATTTGTGGGTCCATTTCTGGGTTTTCTATTCTGTTCCATTGATCTGTGTCTATTTTTTTGACAATGCCATACTGTTTTGATCACTACAACTTTGTAATATAACATGAAATCTGGAATTCTGATGCTTGCAGCTTTGCTTTTTTTTCAGGGTTGCTTTGGTTATTTGGGATCTTCTGTGGTTCCATACAAATTTCAGGATTGTTTGTTCTAGCTCTGTGAAAAATGCTGGTGGTGTTTTGATAAGGATTGCATTAAATGTGTAGATTGCTTTGGGTAGTATGGACATTTTAACAATATTTATTCTTGCAATCCATGAGGGTGGAATGTCTTTTCATTTCTTTGTGTCCTCTTCAATTTCTTTCATCAGTGTTTTACAGTTTTCAGAGTACAGGTCTTTCACCTCTTTGGTTAGGTGTATTCCTAGGTATCTTATTGTTTTGGGTTCAGCTGTAAGTGGGATTGATTTCTTAATTTGCTGCTTCATTATTGGTGTATAGAAATGCAACATGTTTCTGTATGTTGATTTTGTATCCTTCAACTTGACTTATTCATGTATCAGTTCTAGCAGTTTTTTGGTGGAATCTTTTGGGTTTTCTATATAGAGCATCATGTCATCTGCAAATAGTGAAAGTATCACTACCTCCTTGCCTATTTGGATGCCTTTTATTTCTTTTTGTAGTCTGATTGCTGTGGTTAGGACTTCCAGTACTCTTAAAAGTGGTGAGAGTGGACATCCCTGTCTTGTTCCTGACTGTAGAGGAAAAGGTCTCAGTTTTTCTCCATTAAGGATGATATTAGCTGTGGGCTTTTCATAGATGGTCTTTACTATGTTGAGACATGTTCCCTCTAACTCTACTTTGTTGAGGGTTTTTTATCATGAATGGATGTTGTACTTTGTTAAAGGCTTTTTCTGCATCTATTAAAAATGATTATATCATTTCTTTTATTAATGTGATGTATTACATTGATTGATTTGTGAATACCAGACCACCCTTGCATCCCAGGAGTGAATCTCACTTGATTATGGTGAATAATTTTTTTAAATGTATTGTTGGCTTCAGTTTGCTGGTATTTTATTGAGAAATTTTGCATCCATGTTCATCAGAGATTTTGGACTGTAGTTCCATTTTTTAGTGGAGTCTTTATTTGGCTTTGGTATCAGGGTAATGCTGGCCTCATAAAATGAATTTGGAAGTTTTCTTTCCATTTCTATTTTTTGAAATAGTTTGACAAGAATGGTATTAATTCTTCTTTAAATTTTTGGTAGAATTCACCTGTGAAGCTAAGTGGTCCTGGACTTTTCTTTGTTGGGAGTTTTTTTTTTGTTTTTTTTTTTTTTTTTTTTGATTACTGACTCAATTTCTTTGCTGGTTACTGGTCTGTTCAAGTTTTCTATTTATTCCTATTTCAGTTTTGGTAATTTACATGTTTCTAGGAATTTATCTATTTCTTCCAGGTAGTCCAATTTGTTGGCATATATTTTCAATAATATTCTCTTATATTGCTTATATTTCTGTGGTGTTGGTTGTGATCTCTCCTCTCTCATTTGTGATTTTATTTATTTAGGTCCTTTCTCCTTTTTTTTGGTAAGTCTAGCTAGGGGGCTATCAATTTTATTAACTTTTTCAAAGAACCATCTCCTGGATTTATTGATTTGTTCTATTGTTGTTTTTTGTTGTTGTTGTTGTTTTTTTTTTTTTAGTTTCTATATCATTTATTTCTGCTCTAATCTTTATTTCCTTCCTTCTGCTGGCTTTAGCCTTTGTTTGTTGTTCTTTTATTAGTTCCTTTAGGTGTTTGGTTAGGTTGTTTGAGATTTTTCTTGCTTCTTAGGTAGGCCTGTATTGCTATATACTGCCCTGTTAGGATTGCTATTGCTGCATCCCAAATGTTTTGGACCATTGTGTTTTCATTTTCATTTGTTTCCATGGATTTTAAAACTTCTTCTTTGATTTGATTTCCCAGTTGACTCATTTGCTGTTTAGTAGTATGCTATTTAACTTTCATGTGTTTGTGGTTTTTCCAGATTTTTTTCTTGTGGTTGACTTCTAGTTTCATTGCATTGTAGTCAGAGGAGGTGTGTGGTATGATTTCAATCTTTTTGTGCTTGTTGAGGCCTAATTTGTGATTCAGTATGTGATCTATTCTGGAGAATGTTCCCTGTGCACTTGAAAAGAATGTGTATTCTGCTGCTTTAGGATGAAATGTTCTGAATATATCTGTTAAATCTATGTGGTCCAGTGTGTCATTCAAAGCCATTATTTCCTTGTTGATTTTTCTGTTTGGATGATCTGTCCATTGATGTAAGTGGGGTGTTGAAGTCCCTTGCTATTATTGCATTATTATCAGTTAGTTCCTTTATAGTTGTTACTGTTTCATATTTTGCTTACTCCCATGTTGGGTGCATAAATATTTACAGTTGTTAGATCTTCTTGTCGGATAGTCCCCTTTACTATGATATAGTGCCCTTCTTTATCTCTTGTTACAGTCTTTGGTGTAAAGTCTATTTTGTCTGATACAAGTATTGCTATTCTGGATTTCTTTTTTTTTTTTAAGATTTTATTTATTTATTTGAGACAGAGAGAATGAGAGAGAGAGCACATGAGAGGGAGGAGGGTCAGAGGGAGAAGCAGGCTCCCTGCCGAGCAGGGAGCCCAATGCGGGACTCGATCCAGGGACTCCAGGATCATGACCTGAACGAAGGCAGTCGCTTAACCAACTGAGCCACCCAGGCACCCTCTGGATTTCTTTTGACATCCATTTGCGTGATAAATATTTCTCCATCCCCTCACTTCCTTCTCTTTTTTTTTGTTTAATTTTATTTTATTATGTTATATTAGTCACCATACATTACATCATTAGTTTTTGATGTAGTGTTCCATGATTCATTGTTTGAGTATAACACCCAGTGCTCCATTCAATATGTGCCCTCCTTAATACCCATCACCGAGCTAACACATCCCCCATCCCCCTCCCCTCTAAAACCCTCAGTTTATTTCTCAGAGTCCATAGTCTCTCATGGTTCATCTCCCCCTCAGATTTCCCCCCCTTCATTTTTTCCTTCCTACTATCTTCTTTTTTTTTTTTTAACATATAATGTATTATTTGTTTCAGAGGTACAGGTCTGTGATTCATCAGTCTTACACAATTGACAGTGTTCACCATAGCACATATCTTCCCCAATGTATATCACCCGGCCACCCCATCCCTACCACCCCACCACTCCAGCAACCCTCAGATTGTTTCCTGAGACTAAGAATTCCTCATATCAGTGAGATCATATGATACTTGTCTTTTCTCTGATTGACTTATTTCACTTAGCATAATACCCTCTAGTTCCATCCACATCATTGCAAATGGTAAGATTTGGGGGTTTTTTGATGGCTGCATATATTCCATTGTATATATATATACCACATCTTCTTTATCCATTCATCTGTTGATGGACGTCTAGGCTCTTTCCATAGTTTGGCTATTGTGGACACTGCTACTATAAACATTGGGGTGCACGTACCCCTTTGGATCACTACATTTGTATCTTCGAGGTAAATACCCAGTAGTGCAATTGCTGGGTTGTAGGGTAGCTCTATTTTCAACTTTTTGAGGAACCTCCATGCTGTTTTCCAGAGTGGCTATGCCAGCTTGCATTCCCTCCAACAGTGTAGGAGCCATCCCCTCACTTTCAATCTGCAGGTGTCCTTAGGACTAAAATGAGTCTCTTGTAGACAGCATATAGTTGGGTCTTGTTTTTTGTTCATTCTGACCCCCTTTGTATTTTGAATGGAGCATTGAGTCCATTTGTATTTAAAATGATTGATGATAGATATGTATTTATTGCCATTTTATTATCTGTTTTGTCATTATTTCTGGAGTTTTTCTCTGTTCCTTTCTAGTTTTTGTCACTTTCGGTCTTCCTTTCCACTCAAAGAGTCCCCTTTTATATTTCTTGCTGGGTTGGTTTGGTGTCATGAATTCCTTTAGTTTTTATTTGTCTGGGGAACTCTTTATCTCACCTTCTATTCTGAATGATAGGCTTGCTGGATAGAGTATTCTTGGCTGTGGATTTTTCCCATTCAGTACTTTGAATATATCATACCAGTCCCTCTGGCTTGCCAAATTTCTGTTGAGAAATCTCCAGCTGGCCTTATGGGTCTTCCCTTATAAGTTAAGAACTTCTTTTGTCTTGATGCTTTTAAGATTTTTTTTTACAATTTGACATGGTGTTGGCTTTTTTGGTAATTTTGATGGGGGTTCTCTGTGCCTGCTATATCTGGATGTCTGTTTCCTTCTCCAGATTAGTGAAGTTTTCAGCTATTATTTCTTCAAATAAATTTTCTGCCCTCTTTTCTCTCTCCAGTTCTTCTGGGACTCCTATGATATGAATGCTACTGTGTTTGATGGAGTCACTTAGTTCCCACAGTCTGTTCTAATGTTGCATAATTCTTCTTTCTCTCTTCTTTCATATTTATTACCTTCCATTACTTTCCCTTCTAAGTGACTGATTTGCTCCTCTGCTTCTTTGAGCCTGCTATTCATTGCATCAAGTGTGTTTCTAACCTCATTTATTGCACTCTTCATCTCTGATTGACTTTTTTAAACTTTTTTTTTGTTTCTGTGGTAAATGTCTCACTGATGTTGTTTATTCTTTTCTCAAGCCCAGTGAGTATCCTTATGATTGTTGCTTTAAATTCTCCATCAGACATTTTATTTATATTTGTTCCACTTAGATCTTTGGCCATGGTCTTATCTTGTTCTTTCATTTGGGATAAATTCTTCTGTCTTCTCACGTTGTCTAAGTCTCTCTCTTCTTCTCTATTTTATAAAAGACAGACATGTCTCCTGTTCCTGGAAGTAATGGTTTTATGAAGAAGAGATTATATAATACCCAGGGCCTGGCACTTCAGGGAGTGTCTCTGATGCATGCTGCATGCACTCTGCTCTTTTGTTTTGGCTGTTTTATCCTTAAGGTCAGTCTTTTGCAGAGGTTCTCCTTGCCTGCAGTGGGCAATGTTTGGTGCCTGGGCCGAGTGTGGCACATTTCAACTAGGTGAACTCTGGTCTGCTTGTGAAATGAGACCTGTCACTACCTCCATCGGAACTGAGGTCCTGCAAAACTCTCTGGTTGGGCAATATGGTATGGGCAGGGTTTTGTGCTTGTCTTCTGGGGGAGGGACCCACCACAGTGGGACTGAGGCAAGCATGACTGAGAAGGGCAGTTCCATTGGAGTGCAAGAGGGTGAGTCTTGGTATAAACAAGTTAGGCAGCCAGTGTTGGCTCTGCACTACTTCCCTCTGGTGGCTCTGTGTTTACGCTGAGGGGCAAGGGAGGGAAATGGTGCTGTCCAGCTCCTTTGTTCCTGAAGAGGTGTCTCCATGAACACTGCCTCTCAGGAACACACTCAGAAGAGCAAATAATCCCCCTGTGTGCCCCAGGAGCTCTTCAGATCACTGTTTCCATGCTATCTGCCCCTGGGTTGTTAGCCTGCCATCTCTCCAGGAGCAGGACAGTGCCCTCTGGGCTCTATCCAAGCAAAGCCCACTGACCTTTCAAACTCCAGGCTTTAAGCCTCACTGGTTGTAAGAACTCTTGAAATTTGGCCCCTCTCATTTACCAAGCCAATGGCTTTGGGGAAATATTCTCCTTATGCATTCCCCTGTGTGATCCTTTCTCTCTCTCCTTCCTCTCTCTCTCTTTCTCTGTCTCTCTCTCTCTCTCGCCCTTCTCCATGGCTACAGCTCCCTACCCTCCACAGCAACTGTAATCCATTTCTCACCCA
The DNA here is from genome assembly GCF_011800145.1 of Mirounga leonina. Classification (NCBI taxonomy): domain Eukaryota; kingdom Metazoa; phylum Chordata; class Mammalia; order Carnivora; family Phocidae; genus Mirounga; species Mirounga leonina. The sequence goes on along the minus strand of NW_023270513.1, from coordinate 5,501,675 downwards.
AACCACATCTCTGCACTTCCTACCTTTTTAATGTGGCCTCCTCTCTCCCTTTATTGGTGGAGTTTGTTCTGTCAGTCTTCAGGTCTATTTCTGGGGTATTTAGAATGATTTGATAGTTATCTAGTTGTGTTTGTGGGACAAGGCAAGCCTAGGGTCCTCCTACTATACCACCTTCTTCCTCTCTTTCAGGTATATGACACTTTGGTTGCCTATTCATCAACTGATAGACATGACTATTGTGAATAGTGCTTTGTGAATAGTACTGCCATGAATATTCAAATGAGTTTTTGTTTGTACACTCGTTGTTGGTTCTTTTAGGTATACACCAAGGAGTGGAATTACAGGATTATGGTAGTTCTATATGTTCAAATTTTTGAGGAATCATAAAACTGATTACTATAGTGGCTATAGCATTTTCCACTCCCACCAGTGATGTTTTCCACATCCTCACCAACACTTACTATTCCTCTTCATTTTTGTTATTACAGTCATCCTACTGGGTGTGATGTGATATTTCATTGTACTTTTGGCTTGCATGTCTCTAATGACTAATGACATTAAACATCTTTTCGTGTGCTTATTAGCCATTTGTATATCTTCTTTGAAGAAATGTCCTTTCAAGTCTTTTGCCCAGGGTTATTTGTCTTTTTGTTGTTTAGTTGTAAGCTTTCTTTATATGTTCAGGATACTAGAGTACATTTAGTGGATTGTATTTTCTCTTTCTTGATAGTTTCCTTTGAGGCAAAAAGTTATTAATTTTCATGAATTCAAATTTAGTTTTTCTTTTTTTGCTTATACTTTTAGTATCATAGCTAAGAAACTATCATCAAACCCAAGGTGATGATTTACCTGTATGCTTTTCATCTAAGAGTTTTATAGTTTCAGCTCTTATACTTAAATTTTTAAACCATTTTCAATAAATATTTCCTATATGGTGTGGCATAAATGTATATCATTCTTTTGCATGCCGATATACAATTGTCTCAGCAGCATTTGTTGAAGAGATTATTCTTTCCTGATCGAATGTCCTCACCACCTTTGTCAAATTTAATTAACCCTAGGTGTATGGGTTTATTTCTGGAATCTCAATTCTATTCCATTGATCTATATTTTTATCCTCATGTGAGTACCACACTGTTTTGTTTACTGTAGCTTTGCAGTTAGTTTAGAAATTAGAAAATGTGAGTCCTCCAATTGCTTGTTTTTTTTTTTTCAAGATTATTATGGTTATTCTGAGTCCCTTACAATTCCATATGAATTTGAAGATTAGTTTTCTACTTCTGCAAAAAAGGCCACTGAGATTTTCACAGGGATTACATTGCATTTGTAGATTGATTTGGGAGTATTGTTATCTTAACAATATCTTCCCATTGTGTCTTATTTAATTTCCTTCAACTGTGTTTTCTGGTTCTAAATGTACAAGTCTTACATCTCCTTCATTAAATTTATCCCTGAGTATTTTATTCTTTTTGATACTATTGTAAATGAAATGATTTCCTTTTAAGTAATCACAGAGCTTCTTATTTAAAAACATAGAAATACAGGGAGGGGGGAAAATGGCAGAGGAGTAGGAGACCCTATTCTAACAGGTCCCCTACACTGCCAGGGAGAGATAGCCTCCCACACTGGGGACCGGGCACAGACTTGCAGAGTAGGGATGGGGAAAGGACTTTAGGGCAGCCCCCCGGATGGAAACCCAGAGTGGCGGGCCATGGCTGGGAACTGGGGGCACCTGGTGGTTTTAGAAGCACAAAAGGCAGAGACGTGCCCTGACCTGGAGGCGAGGACTGGGAATGCTGCTGAGGGACACATAACCCAGGACACTGCAGTTTATAGCATCACAGACAGAAACAGAGATAGTGTGGCCTGGAGAGCTCACTGAAGAACAGACTGCTATCTCTCTGTTCTGAGGCAGAGGGCTGGAAATGGTCTCTTCTGCTCTGACTCTTGGAAGAGATGCGGAAAGGCGCCAGAGAACAAATCTCCCAAACACCGCTTTTCACGGAGCCCACCCCCCCACCACAGGGCAGGGCAACTCTGCCCAAACAGGGTTGCCTGAGTAACAGCACAGCAGTTCCCTCCCCCAGGAGACAGGCTGGGAGAAAAAGAGGCCAGCAACCCTAAGGTCCCTAGAAAACAAGTGCATCTTGCTTGGGTTGTGATCAATAATTTGGACTCTATACATTCCCTCAACCACCACTTAACAGAATGAGTAGGAGGAGGAACCCCCAAAATAGGAAAGACTCACAGACTATAACTTATGCCACAGATTTACAAATGGATTCAGATGTAACCAAGATGTCGGAGGTGGAATTCAGGCTAGCAATTGTGAAGACAATAGCTAGAATGGAGAAATCAATTAATGGCAACATAGAGTCTCTAAGGGCAGAAATGAAAGCTGAATTGGCAGAACTTAAAAATGCTATCAGTGAGATCCAATCCAATCTAGATAATCTAACAACTAGGGTAAGCGAGGCAGAAGAACAAATTAGTGACCTAGAAGACTAACTAATAGACAAAAAAGGGAAAAGAGGAGGCCAGGGAAAAACAACTCAGAATCCATGAAAATAGAATCAGAGAAATAAGTGACACCATGAAATGTTCCAATGTCAGAATCATTGGGATCCCTGATGGGGTGGAGAGAAAGAGAGGACTAGAAGATATATTTGAGCAAATCATACCTGAGAACTTCCCTAATCTGGGAATGAAACAAGCATTCATGTCCTAGAGGCAGAGAGGATCCCTCCCAAGATCAAGGAAAACAGGCCAACACCCTGGCATGTAATAGTAAAACTCGCAAATCTTAGAACCAAGGAAACCATCTTAAGGGCAGTTAGGGGGAAGAGATTCCTTATGTACAGAGGGAAGGACATCAGAATAATGTCAGACCTATCCACAGAAACCTGGCAAGCCAGAAAGGCCTGGCAAGACATATTCACGGTACTAAATGAGAAGAACATGCAGCCAAGAATACTTTATCCACCAAGGCTGTCATTTAGAATGGATGGAGAGATGCTGAGCTTCCAAGACCAGCAGAAACTGAAAGAATATGTGACCACTAAGCTGGCCCTGCAAGAATTATTAAGGAGGATTCTATAAAAGGAGAAAGACCCCAAGAGGGATATAGAAAAGGAAATTTACAAGGAAAATCTATAAATACAAGCTCTTCACAGGCAACATGATGACAATAAATTCATATCTTTCAATAATCACTATCAATGTGAACAGCCTAAATGCTCCCATAAAATGACACAGGGTTGCAGATTGGATAAAAAGACAGGACCCATCCATATGTTGTCTACAAAAGACTGAAAATGAAGGGATCAAGATCCATCTTCCATGCCAACGGACCTCAAAAGAAAGCTGGGGTAGCAATTCTTATATCAGACAAATTAGATTTTAAACTAAAGACTGTAGTTAGAGACACAGAAGGACACTATATCATTCTTAAAGGGTCTATCTAACAAGAAGATCTAACAATTGTAAATATCTATGCCCCCAGCATGGGAGCAGCCATCTACATGAGCCAACTGTTAACCAAAATAAAAAGTCATATTGAAAACAATACGTTAATTGCAGGAGACCTCAATACTCCACTCTCAGCAATAGACAGATCATCTAAGCAGAAATCAACAAAGAAAGAAGAGCTTTGAATGACACACTGGACTAGAATGACCTCATAGATATATACAGAACACTCCACCCTGAAACAAAAAACAAAAAAAAAAGAATACTCATTCTTCTTGAGTGCACATGGAACTTACTCCAGAATAGACCACATAACTGGGTCACAAATCAGGTCTCAACTGATACCAAAAGATTGAAATTATTCCTTCCATCTTCTCAGACCATAATGCTTTAAAACAGGAACTCAATCACAAGAAAAAATTTGGAAGAAATTCAAACACTTGGAAGCTAAAGACCACTCTGCTCAAGAAGGTTTGGGTCAACCAGGAAATCAAAGAAGAACTTAAACAATTCATGGAAACCAATGAGAACAAAAGCACATCAGTCCAAAACCTATGGGATACTGCAAAAGCGGTCCTAAGGGGGAAATACATAGTCATCCAAGCCTCACTCAAAAAAATAGAAAAATCCCGCATTCACCAACTAACTCTACACCTTAAAGAACTAGAGAAAAAGCAACAAACGATGCCTAAGCCACACATTAGAAGAGAAATAATTAAGATTAGAGCAGAGATCAATGAATTAGAAACCAGAAACACAGTAGATCAGATCAATGAAACTAGAAGCTGGTTCTTTGAAAGAATTACTATGATCGATAAACCGCTGCCCAGACTTATCCAAAAGAAAAGAGAAAGGACCCAAATTAATAAAATTATGAATGAAAGGGGAGAGATCACGACTAACAACAAGGAAATAGAAACAATTATTAGAAATTGTTATCAACAACTATATGCAAGTAAACTGAGCAACGTGGATGAAATGGATGTCTTCCCGAAAATCTATAAACTGCCAAGACTGAAACAGGAAGAAATTGACAACCTCAATAGGCCAATAAACAGTAACGAGATTGAAGCAGTGATCAAAAACCTCCTAAAAAACAAGAGTCCAGGGCCTGGTGGATTCCCTGGGAAATTCTACCAAATATTCAAGGAAGAAATAACACCTATTCTGCTGAAGCTGTTTCAAAAAATAGAAACAGAGGGAAAGCTTCCAGACTCATTCTATGAGGCCAGCATTACCTTAGTCCCCAAACCAGGCGAAGACCCCATCAAAAAGGAGAATTTCAGACCGATATGCCTGTTGAATATGGATTCCAAAATCCTCAACAAAATCCTAGTTAAGAGGATCCAACAATACATTAAAAGGATCATCCACCACGACCAAGTGGGATTTATCCCTGGGATGCAAGGGTGGTTCAACATTTGCAAATCAATCAATGTGATAGGACGCATTAATAAGAGGAGAGAGAAGAACCATATGGTCCTTTCAATTGATGCAGAAAAAGCATTTGACAAAATCCAACATACTTTCCTGATTAAAACTCTTCAGAGTATAGGGATAGAAGGAATATTCCTCAAGTTCATAAAATCCATCTATGAAAAACCCACAGCGAATATCATCCTCAATGGGGAAAAGCTGAGAGCCTTTCCCTTAAGATCAGGAACATGTCAAGGATGCCCACTCTCGCCACTATTGTTCAACATAGTACTAGAAGTCCTAGCAACAGCAATCAGGCAACAAAAAGAAATAAAATGTATTCAGATTGGCAAAGAAGAAGTCAAACTCTCTCTCTTTGCAGATGACATGACACTTTATGTGGAAAACCCAAAAGACTCCACCCCCGAATTACTAGAACTCATATAGCAATTCAGTAATGTGGCAGGATACAAAATCAATGCACAGAAATCAGTTGCTTTCTTATACACTAACAAAACCACTGTAGAAAGAGAAATTAGAGAAACGATTCCATTTACAATAGCACCAAAAACCACAAGATACTTCGGAATAAACTTAACCAAAGAGGTAAAGGATCTATACTCTAGGAACTACAGAACACTCATGAAAGAAATTGAAGAAGACATAAAAAGATGGAAAAACATTCTATGCTCGTGCATCGGAAGAGTAAACATTGTTAAATGTCTATGCTGCCCAGAGCAATCTATACCTTCAATGTCATCCTGATCAAAATTCCATGACATTTTAAAAACTGCTGGAACAAACAATCCTAAAATTTGTGTGGAATCAGAAAAGACCCTGAATCGCCAAGGAAATGTTGAAAAAGCAAAGCAAAGCTGGGGGCATCACGTAGCCTGATTTCAAGCTATATTACAAAGCTGTGATCACCGAGATAGCGTGGTACTGGCACAAAAAAAGACATATAGATCAATGAAACAGAATAAAGAACCCAGATATGGACCCTCAACTCTATGTGAAATAATCTTTGTCAAAGCAGGAAAAAATAATCAATGGAAAAAAGACAGTCTCGTCAATAAATGGTGCTGGGAAAATTGGATAGCCACATGCAGAAGAATGAAACTCAACCATTCTCTAACACCATACACAAAGATAAACTCAAAATGCATGAAAGACCTCAATGTGAGACAGGAATCCATCAAAATCCTGGAGGAGAACATAGGCAGTAACCTATCTGACATCAGCCACAGCAACTTCTTTCAAGATACATCTCCAAAGGCTAGTGAAACAAAAGCAAAAATGAACTCTTGGGACTTCATCAAGATAAAAAGCTTCTGCACAGCCAAGGAAACAGTCAACAAAACAAAGAGGCCACCCACAGAATGGGAGAAGATATTTGCAAATGACACTACAGATAAAGGGCTGGTCTCCAAGATCTATAAAGAACTTCTCAAACTCAACACCCAAAAAACAAATAATCAAGTCAAAAAATGGGCAGAAGACATGAACAGACACTTCTCCAAAGAAGACATAAAAATGGCTAACAGACACATGAAACAATGTTCATCATCATTAGCCATCAGGGAAATTCAAATCAAAACCACACTGAGATACCACCTTACACCAGTTAGAATGGCCAAAATTGACAAGGCAAGAAACAACAAATGTTGGAGAGGTTGTGGAGAAAAGGGAACCTTCTTACACTGTTCATGGGAATGCAAGTTGGTATAGCCACTTCAGAAAACAGTGTGGAGGGGCCTCAAAAAATTAAAAATAGAGCTACCCTATGATTCAGCAATTGCACTCCTGGGTATTTACCCCAAAGACACAGATGTAGTGAAAAGAAGGGCCATATGCTCCCCAATGTTCATAGCAGCAATGTCCACAATAGCCTAACTGTGGAAAGAGCCGAGATGCCCTTCAACAGGATAAAGAAGATGTGGTCCATATATACAATGGAATATTACTCAGCCATAAGAAAGGATGAATACCCAACTTTTACATCAACATGGATGGGACTGGAGGAGATTATGCTAAGTGAAATAAGTCAAGCAGAGAAAGTCAATTATCATATGGTTTCACTTATTTGTGGAACATAAGGAATAACATGGAGGACATTAGGAGAAGGAAGGGAAAAATGAAGGGGGGGAAACCAGAGGGAGAGATGAACGATAAGAGACTATGGACTCTGAGAAACAAACTGAGGGTTTTAGAGGGGAGGGGGTGGGTGGATGGGTTAGTCCGGTAATGGGTATTAAGGACTGCACGTACTGCATGGAGCACTGGGTGTTATATGAAAACAATGAATCGTGGATCACTACATCAAAATAAATATGTAAATAAATAAATAAAAACTTAGAAATACAATTGTCCTGTTATAGAGAAATAAGTATACTGTGGTCTTTCCAAAGGATAGAATTATTTTTTTAAAAAAATAAGAGATACTGATAACTACAAATTCTTAGACACACTAAAATAGCACTTTAAGATGCATGTATTTATTCTACAGATAAAATTAAATATGAAATAGTTTCTTAACTTCCTTTAAGGATTGTTCATTGTCAATGTATAGGAATACAACCAGTTTTTCTGTGTTGATTTTATATCCTGTAAATTTGGTGAATTTATTTGCTATAATAGTGTTTTTGAGGACTTTTTAGGATTTTTTGTATAAAAGCACATGGCACCTGTCAATAGAGATAGTTTTACTTCTTTACAATTTTGATGTCTTTTATTTATTCTTTTCCAGTCTAATTTATTTGGCTACGGTGTTGAGTATAATGTTGAATAGAAATTCTCAAACTAGGGGTGCCTGGTTTGCACAGTCAGTTAGGCATCCAACTCTTGGTTTTGGCTCAGGTCATGATCTCAGGGTCCTGAGATTGAGCCCTGGGTCTGTCTCAGTGCTCAGCGTGGAGTCTGCTTGAGATTCTCTCTTTCCCTCTCCCTCTGCCCTTCCTGCTTGTGCTCTCTCCCTCTCTAAAATAAATAAATAAAAGCTTTAGAAAAAAAAAGAAGTTCTGAAATCATATGGTATTTGTCTTTCTCTGACTGACTTATATCACTTAACATAATATTCTCGCGCCATCAATGTCATTGTAAATGGCAAGATTTCATTCTATTTTATGGCTGAGTAATATTCCATATATATATATATATATATATATATATATATATATATATATATATTAAATATTTATCTATTCATCAGTCGGTGGACATGTGGGCTCTTTCCATAATTTGGCTCTTGTTGATAATGCTGCTATAAACATCAGGGTGCATGTATCCCTTCAAGTCCATATTTTTGTATCCTTAGTAGTGCAATTGCTGGCTCATAGGGTAGTTCTATTTTTAACTTTTTGAGGAACCTCCATACTGTATCCCAGAGTGGCTGGACCAGTTTGCATTCTCACCAACAGGATTAGAGGGTTCCCCTTTTTCTGCATCTTTGCCAACACCTGTTGTTTCCTGTGCTGTTAATTTTAGCCATTCTGACAGGTGTGAGGTGATATCTCATTATGGTTTGATTTGTATTTCCCTGATGATGAGTGATGTTCAACATCTTTTCATGTGTCTGTAGGCCATCTGGTTGTCTTCTTTGGTAAAATATCTATTCATGTTTTCTGCCCATTTCTTAACTGGATTATTTTTGGGGGGTGTTGAGTTTTATAAGTTCTTTATATATTTTGGATACTAAAACTTTATCAGATATTTCATTTGCATATATCTTCTGCCATTCCATATGTTGCCTTTTAGTTTTGTTGATTGTTTCCTTCACTGTAAAGAAGCTATTTATTTTGATGATGTTCCAATAGTTTATTTTTGCTTTTGTTTCCCTTGCCTCAGGAAACACACTTAGTAAGAAGCTGCTATGGCTAATGCCAAAGAGATTACTGCCCATGTTATCCTCTAGTATTTCAATGGTTTCCTGTGTCACATTTAGGTCTTTAATCCATTTGGAAATGATTTTTGTATATGGTGTAAGAAAGTGGTACAGTTTCATTCTTTTGCATGTTGCTGTCCAGTTTTCCCCCACACCATTTGTTGAAGAGACTTTTTCCCATTGGATATTCCTTCCAGTTTTGTGCAAGATTAATTAACCATATATTTGTGGGTTCATTTCTGGGATTTTTATTCTGTTCCATTGATCTATATGTCCATTTTTGTGCCAGTACCATACTGTCTTGACTACAGCTTTGTAATATAGCTTGATGTCCAGAATTGTGATGTCTCCAGCTTTGTTTTTCTTTATCAAGATTGCTTTGGCTATTCAGGGTCTTTTGTGGTTCCATACAAATTTTAGGATTATTTGTTCTAGCTCTGAAAAATGCTGGTAGTATTTGGTAGGGATTGCATTAAATGTGTAGATTCTTTTGGGTAGTATAGACATTTTAACAATAGTTGTTATTCCAGTCCATGAACATGAAAAGTTTTTCTATTTATGTGTGTCCTTTTCAATTTCTTTCATCAGTATTTTATAGTTTTCATAGTTCAGGTCTTTTACCTCTTTGGTTAGGTTTATCCTAAGTATCTTATTGTTTTTGATGCAATTATAAATGGAACTGATTCCTTGATCTCTCTTTATGCTGCTTCATTATTGGTGTATAGAAATGGAAAAGGTTTCTGTATGTTGATTTTTTTGTCCTGCGACTGACTGAATTCATGTATCAGTTCCAGTAATTTTTGGTGGAGTCCATTGGGTTTTCTATATGAACTATCACATCATTTGCAAATAGTGCAAGTTTGACTTCTTTGCTGATTTGGATGCCTTAATTTCTTTTTGTTGTCTGATTGCTGAGGCTAGGATTTCCAGTACGATGTTAAATAAAAGTGGTGAATATGGACTTTCCTATCTTGTTCCTTACTATAAGGGAAAAGGTCTTAGTTTTTCCCTTTTGAGGATGATATTAGCTGTGGGTTTTTCATATATGACCTTTAGTATGTTGAGGTAAGTTCACTCTAACCCTACTTTGTTGAAGGTTTTTGTCGTGAATTGATGTACTTTATTAAATGCTTTTTTGCATCTATTGAAATGATCATACAGTTCTTATCCTTTCTTTTATTAATGTGATATATCATGTTGATTGATTTGCCAATAGTGAACCACCCTTATAATACAGGAATAAATCCCACTTGATTGTGGTGAATGATTCTTTTAATGTACCACTGGATTCGGTGTGCTAGTATTTTATTAAGAATTTTTGCATCCATGTTCATCAGGGATATTGTCCTGTAGTTCTCTTTTTTAGTGGAGTCTATCTGGTTTTAGTATTAGGGTAATGCTGGCTTCATAGAATGAATTTGGAAGTTTTCCTTCCATTTCTATTTTTTGGAATAGTTTGACAAGAATTAAATTTTCTTTAATATGGGTAAAAATCACCTGTGAAGCCATGTGGTTCTGGACTTTTCTTTGTTGGAAGATTTTTAATTACTGATTCCATTTCTTTGCTGTTCAAGTTCTCTATTTCTTCCTGTTTCAGTTTTGATAGTTTATATGTTTCTAGGAATTTATCCATTTCTTCCAGGTTGTCTAATTTGTTGACATATACTTTTCAATAATATTCTCTTATAATTCTTTATATTTTTGTTGTGTTGGTTGTTATTTCTCCTCTCTTATTTATGATTTTATTTATTTGTATCTTTTCTCTTTTCTTTTTGATAAGTCTGGCTAGGGGGTTATCAATTTTATTAATGTTTCCAAAGAACCAGCACCTGGATTCATTGATCTGTTCTATTGTGGGTTTTTGTTGTTGTTTCTATACCATTTATTTTTGCTCTAGTCTTTATTATTTCCTTCCTTCTGCTGGTTTTAGGTTTTGTTTTTTGTTATTTTTCTAGCTCGTTTAGGTATAAGATTAGGTTGTTTATTTGAGATTTTTCTTACTTCTTGAGGTGGGCCTGTATTCCTAAAGAATGTGTATCCTGCTGTTTTAGGATGGAATGTTCTGTATGTATCTATTAAGTCCATCTGATCCAGGGATGCCTGGGTGGCATCTGCCTTCAGCTCGGGTCATGATTCCAAGGTCCTGGGATTGAGCCCCATGTCAGGCTCCCTAGAGCCTACTTCTCCCTCTGCCTGCCACTCCCCCCGTTTGTGCTCTCCCTATCTCTCTGACAAATAAATAAATAAATAAAATCTTTAAAAAAAAAGTCCATCTGATCCAGTGTGTCATTTAAACCATCATTTACTTGTTAATTTTCTGTTTCAATGATCTGTCCATTGATATAAGTGGGGTGTTAAAGTCCCCTACTATTATTGTATTATTATCAATTAATTCCTTTATATTTGTTATTAATTATTTTATATATTTTGGTGCTCCCATGTTGGGTGCATAAATATTTACAATTACTAGATCGTGTTGGATTGTCCTCTTTATTATTATATAGTGTCCTTCTTTATCTCTTTTTGCAGTCTTTGTTTTAAAGTCTATTTTGTCCAATATACCCTAGCTTTCTTTTGAAATCCATTTGCATAATAAATGTTTTGCCATCCCCTCACTTTCAATCTGCAGCTGTCTTCAGGTCTAAAATGAGTCTCTAGTAGGCAACATATGGGTCTTGTTTGTTTGTTTTTTATCCATTCTGACACCCTATGTCTTTTGATTGGAGCATTTAGTTCAATTATATTCAGAGTAATTATTGATAGATATGTATTTATTGCCATTTTATTACTTGTTTTGTCATTGTTTCTGGAGATTTTCTCTGTTCCTTTCTAGTCTTTTTCACTTTGGGTCTTTTCTTTGCACTCAAATTCTCCTTTAATGTTTCTTGCAGGGCTGATTTAGTGATCACAAGCTCCTTTAGTTTTTGTATGGGAAACTCTTTATCTGTCTTTCTATTCCGAATGATAGGCTTGCTGGATAGAGTATTCTTGGCTGCAGATTTTTACCATTTGGCACTTTGCCTATATCATGCCACTTTCTTCTGGCTTGCCAAGTTTCTGTTGAGAAATCTCTAGCTAGCCTAATGGGTCTTCCCCTGTAAGTTAAAGACTTCTTTTGGTGTTTTTAAGATTTTTTCTTTGTCCTATATTTTGCAAGTTTACTTATAATATGTGTTGGTGTTGGCCTGCTTTTGTTGATTTTGATGGGGAGTTCTCTGTGCCTCCTCGATATGGATGTCTGTTTTCTTCCTCAGATTAGGGAAGTGTTCAGCTATTATTTCTTCAAATAAATTTTCTGTCCCCTTTTCTTTCTCTTCTGGGGCTCCTGTAATATGTATGTTATTATTACTGATGGAGTCACTGTTTCCTATGTCTATTTTTATGTTCCTAATTCTTATTTCTCTCTTTTGTTCAGCTTTTATATTTTCCATTATTTTGTCCTCTATATCATTTATTCATCCCTCTGCATCTTCCAGACTTTTATTCATTGTATCAAGTCTGTTTCCAATCTGTTATTGTGTTTTTTATTTCTGACTGATTCTTTTTTAACTCTTATCTCTGTGGTATGGTCTTCCTGAAGTCCTCCATTCTTTTCTCAAGTCCGGCTAGTATCCTTATGATTTTTCCTTTAAATTCTCCATCAGGCATTTTACTTATATTTGTTTCACTTAGCTCTCTGACTGTGACCTTATCTTGTTCTTTCATTTGGGATGAATTCTTCCATCTTGGTATTTTGCCTAAGTCTCTGCCTTCTTCTCTGTGTTACATAAGCCCATTATGTTTTCTGGTCCTGAGAACCATGGCTTTATGAAGAACAGGTCATATAGTGTCCAGGGCCTGGCGCTTTAGGGAGTGTCTCGTGTGTGCTGCATGCACTCTGCTGTTGTGTTTGGGCTTCTCTATCCTTCAGGCCAGTCTTCTGCAGAGGCTCTCCTTACCTGCAGTGGGAAGTATTTGGTCCTTGCCCAGAATGTGGCATGTTTTAACTAGGTGTACTCAGGTCTGCTTGATAAATGAAAGCTGTTATTACTTCCACTAGAACTGAAGTGCTGCAGAACTCTGGTTAGGAGACTTGGTGTGGGCAGGGTTTTCTGCTGGTCTTATGGGGAAGGAGTCCACCATGCTGGGACTGAGGCAAACTGGAGTCAGACCAGACCACTGATTGTTTAAGAGTGTATTGTTTAGCTATAAAGGCAAGATGGCAGAAGAGTGGGAGACTTTGTTTCATCTGGTCCCTTGAATTTAGTTAGATAATCATCAAATCATTCTGAACACCTATGAATTAAAACTGAGATGTAAAAAAAGAATTGCTGGAATTCTACAAATAGAAAAGTTACCTCTTTTTGCAAGGTAGAAGGTGCTGAGAAGTGAATTGAAAGGGATATATTAGAAGATAAATGGTGGGTGGAGGGAGCTTCCTTAAGCCAGCTACCAGAAAATGATGTAGCCCCAGAGTGCAAAATTGGAACTTTTAGAAGTCTGCTCCAGTGAGAGATGTCCCTGCCTGAAAGATGCTCAGGTGGCAAAACAGGGAAGAACCCTAGGTGGGACACTGTGGTCTCAGGATCCCAGGGTTCACAGAAAGAATAAGGATGCCTCAGTGTGGCAGAGTTCTGAAGCATTGGAGCAGGGAAGCCAGGTACAATTAGCGAGCCCTGGAGTGGCCTTCATCTGGGTGTTGCCATAAACCACAAAACGTGGCAGGATCAGGGGACCACTCTCTGAGTGGGGGCCCTGAAAGTGGCAGGCCTACAGTGACCCTCCTCCCTCCCCTGGGAGGATCGGCACTGGTGCACATTGCAGGAACCTGCAGAGACTGGAGTACACAAAAGTGAAGACCACTTTTCCCTGAGGGGTTACAGAAGAGAGGGAGTCACGATTTTTCAGCTCTGGGTCTGGAGATTGGGACATGGCTATTTTTATTTACATCCTCTAAACCAGTGTGGAAAGACTTCAGGGAACAAAAGCCACATAGAACAATCCAAAGCAGCTTACACTGAGCCCGGCCCCCTAGCAAGGGGCAGTGCAACCCCGCCCAGGCAAAGACACCAGAGAATCAGTGCAGCAGGCCCCTCCCCCAGAAGATCAGCTGGAACATTAGGAAAATACCAACTTTGCCAAGCACACAGAACTGCAAAACTCCAGTGCTAGGGGAAAATAGTATATACAACTCGAGGTTTGTTCTCATGATTCTTTTACCTTTCAGTTTAAAATTTTTTTTCTTTTTTTCCTTTTCAACTAGGTTCTTATTTTACCAATTCTCTGTTTTTAAATCTTTTAACATTCATTTTTACATTTACATTTTATAAATATATTCTTCATGTTTGGCTTCCTTTTATTGTATTCAATTTTATTTTTGTATTTATATAAATATTTCTTTCTTTACTATTTTGGGATTTAGTTTCTTCTAACAAACAGACCAAAATACACCCAGAACCAAGTGGGTCACCCTTTTTTGTCCACCTGGGAGATTATATTCTCTATTTTTTTGCCTTTTTTTTTCTTTTGTTTTTTGGTTTCTGAACTCTTCAGATTTGTCTAGTGTGTATTTCACTGGGGTCGTGGTTGATATTTTTCATTTCGTTCCCTTGTTCATCTATTCTGCTCTGGACAAAACTACTAAAAGGAGAAATTCACAGCAAAAGAAAGAACCAGAGGTAATACTCTCTGCCAAAGACCTAATCGATATGGATATAAGTAAAATATCAGACCTGGAATTCAGGATAATGGTTATAAAGTTACTAGCTGGGCTTGAAAAAAGCATAAAAGACACTAGAGAATCTCTTAGTGCAGAAATAAAATCTAATCAGGCTGAAATTAAAAATGCTGTAATGGAGATGAGGTCTAAAATAGATGCTCTAACAGCTAGGGTAAATGAGGCAGAAGAGAGAGTCAGTGACATAGACAAGATATGGAAAGGAAGGAAGTTGAGGAAAAAAGAGAAAAACAACTAATGGACCATGAGGGGAGCTTCGAGAAATCAGCGATACCATAAAGTAAAACAATATTAGAATTATTGGGGTCCCCAGAGGAAGAAGAAAGGGGGATGGAAAGAAGATATATTTGAGCAAATCATAGCTGTGAATGTCCCTAATCTGGGGAAAGAGACAGGCATTCAAGTCCAAAACATAGAGAGAAATGCCCCCCAAATCAATAAAAATAGGTCAACAAACCAACAGATAATAGTGAAGATTGAACATTTTGGACATAAAAAGAAGATCCTGAAAGAAACTCAAGGCAAGAGCTCCTTAAACTACAAAGGTAGAAACATTAGACTGGCAGCAGACCTATCCACAGAGACCTGGCAGGCCAGAAAGGGCTGGCATGATATATTCAGGGCACTAAATGAGAAAAACATGCAGCCAAGAATACTTTATCCAACAAGGCAGTCATTCAGAATGGAAGGAGAGATAAAGAGCTTCCAGGACAAACAGAAACTAAAAGAATCTGTGATCACTAAACCAGCCCGACAAGAAATATTAAAGGGGATCCTATAAGCAAAGAGAGAGCCAAAAGTAACACAGACCAGAAAGAAACAGAGACAATCTACAGAAACAGGGACTTTATAGGCAATATAATGGCACTAAATTCATATCTGTCAGTAGTTACAATGAATGTAAATAGGCTAAATGCTTCAATCAAAAGACACAAGGTATCAGATTAGATAAAAAAGCAAGACCCATCCATATGCTGTCTCTAAGGGACTCATTTTAGACCTAAAGACACCTCCAGATTGAAAGTGAGGGGGTGGAGAACGATCTATCATCCAAGTGGACATCAAAGGAAAGCTATGGTAGCAATCATCATATCAGACAAATTAGATTTTAAACCAAAGATTGTAGTAAGGGATGAAGAGGCACCTTATATCATACTTAAAGTGTCTATCCAACAAGAAAATCTAACAATTCTAAATATTTATGCTCCTATCTCAGCACCAGCCAATTATATAAATCAACTAATAACAAAATTAAAGAAATGCATTGATAATAATACAATAATAGGAAGGCATTTTAACACTGACTTCACAGCAATGGACAGATCATCTAAGCAGAAGATCAACCAGGAAACAAAGGCTTTGAATGACACCCTGGACCAGATGGACTTCACAAATATATACAGAGCATTCCATGCTAGAACAACAGAATACACATTCTTCTCGAGTGCACATGGAACATTCTCCAGAATAGATCACATACTGGGTCACAAATCAGGTCTCAACTAGAACCAAAAGATTGGGATTATTCCCTGTGTATATTCAGACCTCGATGCTTTGAAACTTGAACTCAGTCACAAGAGGAAATTTAGAAGGAACTGAAATAATTGGAGGTTAAAGAGCATCCTCCTAAAGAGTGAATGGGTCAACCAGGAAATTAAAGAAGAATTTAAAAAATTCATAGAAACAAATGAAAACAAAAGCATAACTGTTCAAAAGCTTTGGGATACAGCAAAGGCCGTCTTAAGAGGGAAGTACATAGGAGGGGGAGGAGCAAGTTGGTGGAGGAGTAGGAGACCTAAACTTCGTCTGGTCCCAGGAATTCAGCTAGATAGTTATCAAACCATTCAGAACACCTATAAACTCAACAGGAGATCGAAGAAAAGAATAGCAGCAACTCTCTGAACAGAAAGGCGACCACTTTCTGGAAGGTAGGATGTGAAGAGAAGTGAATCCGAGGCAATGTATGGGAAGATAGACTGCTGGGGGAGGGAGCCTCCGTCAGCCAGCTACTGGCAAGTGATAGAGCAGCGGAGCACAAAATTGGAACTTTTAGAAGTCGGCTCCACTGAGGGACATTGCTCCAGTGGCTAAGCAGGGAATGGAACGCTAGCTGGGACAGTGTGGTCTCAGGACCCTCGGGGTCACAGAAAGACCAGGGGTGCCTGAGTGTGGCAGAGTTCCCAGGTATCAGAGCGGGGAAACCAGCTGTAAAGACAGAGCCAAGGAGTGGGCTCTCACCTCAGGGTTGCCGTAAACTGTCATCCGTGGCACAATCGGGCCACTGCTCTTGGAGCAAGGACCCAACAAGTGGCAGATCAAGGGATATTCCCCTTCCTCCCCCGGGAGGAGCAGCACGGGAGCACACCACAGGAATCTGCTGGGTTTGGAGACTTCAAACAAGGTCGTGCGCCAGAGATAGAAATGCTCAGTCACAGGCCGGGTGAGCATGGAGTGCGGCTGGAGACCAAGGAGACAGGAGTGATTGATTGCTTTTCTCTGAGGGTGCATTGGGGAGTGAGGGGCCAAGCTCTCGGCTCCTCCAAGACCAGAGATTGGGAGGCTACCATTTTCTTTCTTGTCCTCCAAAGCTGTATGGAAAGCTTTCAGGGAACAAAAGCTACCGAGAGCAAACCCGAGCAGATGACTTAGCCCAGCCCCTGGCAAGGGCAGGGCAATTCCACCTCAGGCAAAGACATTTGAGAATCACTGCAACAGGCCCCTCCCCCAGATCAGCAAGACCATCCAGCCAAGACCAAGTTTACCAATCAATGAGAATGGCAAAACCCCAGTGCTAGGGGAATAAAGCACATAGAATTCATGGCTTTTTTCCCATGATTCTTTAGTCTTTCAAAGTTAATTTTTTAAATTTTCTTTATTTCTCTCTTTTTATATTTTTTAAAATTTTTCTTCTTTCCTTTTGCAACCAACATCTTATCTTGGCAATTTCTTTTTTAAAATCTTTTTTAATCTTTCATTTTTACTGTCATATCTCTTCATTGTATTTAACCTTATTTTTTATATATATATGTTTTTCTTTCTTTAAAATTTTGGGATACAGTTTCTTCTAACAGAGCAAAATATACCCTAAATGTAGTGTATGACATTGTCCTATTCTCTCACCTGATCACATTCTCTCTCTTTTTTAAAAAAAATTTTTATTCTTTTTTCAACCAACTTCTTATCTATCAATTCCTTTTTAGAAATCTTTTTTTAATTTTCATCTTTACAGTCATATTCCATCCTGTCATCGTATTTCCCCTTGTTTTTGTACATATATAAGTTTTTCTTTCTTTAAAATTTTGGGAAGCAATTTCTTCTAACAGACCAAAATACACCCAAAATCTAGTGTGTGGCTCTGTTATCTTCACCAGCCTGATCATATTTTTTTTCCCTTTCCTTTCCCCCTGGTTTTGGGTCTTTTCTGATTTGCTTCATGTATATTTTTCTGGGGTTGTTGTTATCCTTTTAGCATATTTTTAGCATTTTGTTCTCTCATTTGTTTATCCTCTCATGGACAAAATTATAAGATAGAAAAACTCACCTCAAAAAAAAGAACAAGAGGCAGTGCTGACTGCCAGGGACCTAATCAATGCAGACAGTAAGATGTCAGAACTAGAGTTCAGAATGACGATTTTAAAGATACTAGCTGGGCTTGTAAAAAGCATAGAAGATACTAGAGAATCCCTTTCTGGAGAAATAAAAGAACTAAAATCTAACCAAGTTGAAATAAAAAAAAAGGATATTAATGAGGTGCAATCAAAAATGGAGGCTCTAACTGCTAGGATAAATGAGGCAGAAGAGAGAATTAGTGATATAAAAATGATATACCAAATGATGGAAAATAAAGAAGCTGAGAAAAAGAGAGATAAACAACTACTGGATCACGACAGGAGAATTTGAGAGATAAGTGATACCATAAAGCAAAACAACATTAGGATAATTGGGATCCCAGCAGAAGAAGAAAGAGAGAGAGGGGCAGAAGGCATATTGGAGCAAATTATAGCAGAGAACTTACCTGATTTGGGGAAGGAAACAGGCATCAAAATCCAGGAGGCACAGAGAACCCCCCTCAAAATCAATAAAAATAGGTCAATACCCAAACATTTAATAGTAAAACTTATGAGTCTCAGAGACAAAGAGAAAATCCTGAAAGCAGCTTGGGACAAGAGGTCTGTAAACTACAATGGTAGAAACATTAGACTGGAAGCAGACCTATGCACAGAGACCTGGCAGGCCAGAAAGGACTGGCATGATATCTTCAGAGCACTAAATGAGAAAAATATGCGGCCAAGAATACTATATCCAGCTAGGCTGTCATTGAAAATAGAAGGAGAGATAAAAAGCTTCCAGGACAACAGAAACTAAAAGAATTTGCAAACACCAAAACAGCCCTACACGAAATATTGAAAGGGGTCCTCTAAGCAAAGAAAAAGCCTAAAAGTAACATAAACCAGAAAGGAACAGAGACAATATACAGTAACAGTCACCTTACAGGCACTACAATGGCACTAAATTCATCTTTCAATAGTTACCCTGAATGTAAATAGGCTAGATGCCCCAATCAAAAGACACAGGGTATCAGATTGGATAAGAAAAGAAGACCCATTGATATGCTGTCTGCAAGATACTCATTTTAGATGCAAAGACACCTCCAGATTGAAAGTGAGGGGATGGAAAACCATTTACCATGCTAATGGACATCTAAAGAAAGCTGGAGTGGCAATCCTTATAACAGACAAATTAGATTTTAAACCAAAGACTATAGTAAGAGATGAGGAAGGACACTATATCATACTTAAAGAGTCTATCCAGCAAGAAGATCTAACAATTATAAATATCTATGCCCCTAACATGAGAGCAGCCAATTATATAAGCCAATTAATAATAAAAGCAAAGAAACACATCTACAATAATACAATAATAGTAGGGGACTTTAACACCCCCCTCACTGAAATGGACAGATCATCTAAGCAAAAGATCAACAGGGAAATAAAGGCTTTAAATGACACACTGGACCAGATGGACTTCACAGACATATTCAGAACATTCCATCCCAAAGCAACAGAATACACATTTTTCTCTAGTGCACATGGAACATTCTCCAGAATAGATCACATCCTGGGTCACAAATCAGGTCTCAACTAGTACCAAAAGATTGGGATCATTCCCTGCATATTTTTGGACCATAGTGCTTTGATAGAACTCAATCACAAGAGGAAACTTGGAAAGAGCTCAAATACATGGAGGCTAAAGAGCATCCTACTAAAGAATGAATGGGTCAACCAGGAAATTAAAGAAGAATTAAAAAAATTCATGGACACAAATGAAAATGAAAACACAACTGTTCAAAATGTTTGGGATGCAGCAAAAGGCGGTCCTAAGAGGAAAGTATATAGCAATGCAAACCTTTCTCGGGAAACAAGAAAGGTCTCAAATACACAACCCTACACCTAAAGGAGCTGGAGAAAGAACTGCAAATAAAGCCTAAACCCCATAGGAAAAGAGAAATAATAAATATCAGAGCAGAAACCAATGAAATAGAAACCAAAAGAATAGTAGAACAGATCAATGACACTAGGAGCTTGTTCTTTGAAAGAATAAATAAGATTGATAAACCCCTGGCCAGACTTATCAAAAAGAAAAGAGAAATGACCAAAATAAATAAAATCATGAATGAAAGAGGAGAGATCACAACCAACACCAAAGAAATACAAACAATTATAAGAACATATTATGAGCAACTATATGCCAACAAATTAGATAATCTGGAAGAAATGGATGCATTCCTAGAGATGTATCAACTACCAAAACTGAACCAGGAAGAAATAGAAAACAGAAATAGAAAACCTATAACCAGTAAGGAAATTGAAGCAGTAATCACAAATCTCCCAACAAACAAAAGCCCAGGGCCAGATGGCTTCCCAGGGGAATTCTACCAAACATTTAAAGAATTTATACCTATTCTTCTGAAGCTGTTTTAAAGAATAGAAATAGAAGGAAAACTTCCAAACTCATTTTATGAGGCCAGCATTACCTTGATCCCAAAATCAGACAAAGACCTCATCAAAAAGAATTACAGACCAATATCCCTGATAAACATGGATGCAAAAATTCTCGCCAAAATGCTAGCCAATAAGATCCAACAGCACATTAAAAGGATTATTTACCATGACCAAGTGGGATTTATTCCTGGGCTGTAAGGTTGGTTCAACATCTGCAAATCAATCACTGTGATACATCACATTAATAAAAGAAAGGACAAGAAATGTATGATCCTCTTAATAGATGCAGAAAAAACATTTGACAAGGTACAGCATCCTTTCTTGATTAAAACTCTTCACAGTGTAGGGATAGAGGGTACATACCTCCATATAAAAGCCATCTATGAAAAACCCACAGCGAATATCATTTTCAATGGGGAACTACTGAGAGATTTTCCCCTAAAGTCAGGAACACGGCAGGGATGTCCACTATCACCACTGCTGTTCAACATAGTACTAGAAGTCCTAGTCTCAGCAATCAGACAACAAAAAGAAACAAAAGACATCTGAATCAGCAAAGAAGAAGTCAAACTCTCACTTTTTGCAGATGATATGTTACTTTATGCGGAAAACCCAAAAAACTCCACCCCAAAACTGCTAGAACTCATACAGGAATTCAGTAAAGTGGCAGGATATAAAATCAATGCACAGAAATCAGTGGAATTTCTATACACCAACAACAAGACAGAAGAAAGAGAAATTAAGGAGTCGATCACATTTACAATTGCACCAAAAACCATAAGATACCTAGGAATAAATCTAACCAAAGAAGCAAAGGGTCTGTACTCAGAAAACTATAGAATACTCATGAAAGAAATTGAGGGAGACACAAAGAAATGGAAAAATGTTCCATGCTCATGGATTGGAAGAACAAATATTGTGAAAATGTCTATGCTACCTAGAGTGATCTACACATTTAATGCAATCCCTATCAAAATACTATCAATTTTTTTCAAAGAAATGGAACAAATAATCCTAAAATTTGTATGGAACCAGAAAAGACCCTGGATAACCAGAGGAATGTTGAAAAAGAAAAGCAAAGCCTGTGGCATCACAATTCCAGACTTCAAACTGTATTACAAAGGTGTAATCATCAAGACAGTATGTTACTGGCACAAAAACAGACACATAGATCAATGGAACAGAATAGAGAACCCCGAAATGGACCCTCAACTCTATGGGCAACTAATCTTCAACAAAGCAGGAAAGAATATCCAATGGAAAAAAAGTCTCTTCAACAAATGGTGTTGGGAAAATTGGACAGCCACATGCAAAAGAATGAAAGTGGACTATTCTCTTACATGATACACAAAGATAAACTCAAAATGGATGAAAGACCTAAATGTGAGACAGGAATCCATCAAAATCCTTGAGAAGAACACAGGCAGCAACCTCTTTGACCTCAGCTATAGCAACTTCTTCCTAGAAACACTGCCAAAGGCAAGGGAAGCAAGGGCAAAAATGAACTATTGGGGCTTCATCGAGATAAAAAGCTTTTGTACAGCAAAGGAAACAGTCAACAAAACCAAAGACAACTGACAGAATGGGAGAAGATATTTGCAAATGACGTATCAGATAAAGGGCTAGTATCCAAAATCTATAAAGAACTTATCAAACTCAACACCCAAAGAATAACTAATCCAATCAAGAAATGGGCAGAAGACATGAACAGACATTTCTGCAAAGAAGATATCCAGATGGCCAACAGACACATGAAAAATTGCTCAACATCACTCGGCATTAGGGAAATCCAAATCAAAACCACAATGTGATACCATTTCTCACCAGTCAGAATGGCTGAAATTAACTAGTCAGGAAGTGACAGATGTTGGCAAGGATGCAGAGAAAAGGGAACCCTCCTCACTTTTGGTGGGAATGCAAAATGGTGCAGCCACTCTGGAAAACAGTATGGAGTTTCCTCAAAAAGTTGAAAATAGAGCTACCCTATGACCCAGCAATTGCACTACTTGGTATTTACCCTAAAGATACAAATGTAATCATCATAAGGGGTACATGCACCCCAATGTTTATGATAACAATACCCACAATAGCCAAACTATGGAAAGAGCCAAGATGTCCATCCACAGATGAATGCATAAAGAAGATGTGGTATATATACACAATGGAATATTATGCAGCCATCAAAAAAATGAAATCTTGCCATTTGCTATGACATGGATGGAATTAGAGGGTATTATGCTAAGCAAAATAAATCAATCAGAGAAAGACAAGTATCATATGATCTCACTGATATGAGGAATTTGAGAAACAGGACAGAGGATCATAGGGGAAGGGAGGGAAAAATGAAACAAGATGAAACCAGAGAGGGAAACAAACTATAAGAGATTCTTAATCTCAGGAAACAAATTGAGGGTTGCTGGAGTGGGGGGTGGGTGGGAGGGATGGAGTGGTTGGGTGATGGACTTTGGGGAGGGTATGTACTATGGTGAGCGCTGTGAACTGTGTAAGACTGATGAATCACAGACCTGTACCCCTGAAACAAATAATACATTATATGTTAATAAAAAATTTTTTAAAAGAGAGAAGCACATAGTAATGCAAGCCTTTCTTTAAAAATTAGAAAAGTCTCAAATACACAAGCTAACCTTATACCTAAAGGAGCTGGAGAAAGAACAGCAAATAAAGCCTAAACCAAGCAGGAGAAGAGAAATGATAAAGAATAGAGCAGAAATCAATGAAAAGAAACCAAAAGAACAGATGAATGAAACTAGAAGCTGGTACTTTGAAAGAATTAAAAAGATCAATAAACCACTAGCCAGACATATCAAAAAGGAAAGAGAAAGGACCCAAATAAATAAATAAATAAAATCATGGATGAAAGAGGAGAGATCATGACCAGGGAAATACAAACAATTTTAAGAATATATTATGAGGGGTGCCTGGGTGGCTCAGTCGTTAAGCATCTGCCTTTGGCTCAGGTCATGATCCCAGGGTCCTGGGATCGAGCCCCACCTCAGGCTCCCTGCTTGGCGGGAAGCTTGCTTCTCCCTCTCCCACTCCCCCTGCTTGTATTCCTGCTCTCGTTATATCTCTCTCTGTCAAATAAATAAATAAAATCTTTTTTAAAAAAAGAATATATTATGAGCAACTATATGCCAACAAATTAGGCAATTTGGAAGAAAGGGATGCATTCCTAGAGACATATAAACTACGAGAACTGAAAGAGGAAGAAATAGAAAACATGAACAGACCCATAACCAGCAAGGAAATTGAAGCAGTAACCAACAATCTCACAACAAACAGGAATCCACAGCTGGATGGCTTCCCAGGGGAATTTTACCAAACTCTTAAAGAACTAACACCTATTCTTCTGAATCTGTTTCAAAAAATCGAAATGGAAGGAAAACTTCCAAACTCATTGTATGAGGCCAGCATTACCTTGATCTGATACCAAAGACCCCACCAAAAAGGAGAATTACAGACCAGTATCACTGATGAACATGGATGCCAAAATTCTAACCAAAATACTAGCCAATAGGATCCAATAGTACATTAAAAGGATTATTCACCACGACCAAGTGGGATTTATTCCTGGGCTGTAAGGCTGGTTCAGCATTCACAAATCAATCAATGGGATACATTGCACTAATAAAGAACAAGAACCATATGATCCTCTCAATGGATTCAAAAAAAGCATTCGACAAAACAGAGCATCCCTTCTTGATTAAAACTCTTCAAAGTATAGGCATACCTCAATATCATAAAAGCCATCTATGAAAAGCCCACAGTGAATATCACCTTCAATGGGGAAAAACTGAGAGCTTTTCCTGTAAGGTCAGGAACATGACAAGGATGCCCACTCTCACCATTACTGTTCAAGATAGTACTCAAAAGTCCTAGCCTCAGCTATCAGACAACAAAAAGAAATAAAAGGTATTCAAATTGGCAAAGAAGAAGTCAAACTCTCACTCTTCACAGATGACATGATATTTTATGTGGAAAACCCAAAGACTTTACCCCAAAATTGCTAGAACTGATAGAGGTGATTCAGCAACGTGGCAGGATACGAAATCAATACACAGAAGTCAGTTGCATTTCTATACACTAACAATGAGGCAGAAGAAAGAGAAATGAAGGAATGGATCCCATTTGCAATTGCACCAAAAACCATAAGATACCTAGGAATAAACCTAACCAAAGAGGTAAAGGATCTGTACTCTTAAAACTACAGAACACTTATGAAAGAAATTGAGGAGGACACAAAGAGATGGAAAAACATTCCCTTCTCACGGATTGGAAGAACAAATATTGTTAAAATGTCTATGCTACTGGGACGTCTGGGTGGCTCAGTTGGTTAAGCATCTGACTTCAGCTCAGGTCATGATCCCAGGGTCCCGGGGTCAAGTCCCACATCAGGCTCCCTGCTCAGTGGGGAGTCTGCTTTTTCCTCTCCCTAAGCCTGCCACTCCCCCTGCTTATACCCTCTCTCTCTCTGTCAAATAAATAAAATATTTTTTAAAATGTCTATGTTACTCAGAGCAATCTACAAAGTCAATGCAATCCCTATCAAAATACCATTGACATTTTTCACAGAGCTGGAACAAACAATCCTAAAATTTATATGGAACCAGAAAAGACCCCAAATAGCCAGAGGAATGTTGAAAAAGAGAACCAAAGCTGGGGGCATCACAGTGCCTGACTTCAAGCTATATTACAAAGCTGTGGTCATCAAGACAGCATGGTACTGGCAATGAAACAGACACATAGATCAATGGAACAGAATAGAGAGTGCAGTTGATTCTATGGTCAACTAATTTTTGACAAAGCATAAGAGAATACCCAATGGAAGAAAAGACAGTCTCCTCAATAAATGGTGGTGGGAAAATTGGATAGCCACATGCAGAAGAATGAAACTCTTACACCATACACAAAGATAAACTAAAAATGGATGAAAGATCTAAATGTGAGATAAGAATCCATTAAAATCCTAGAGGAGAACAGAGGCAGCAACCTCTCTGACCTTGGACAAAGCAAATTCTTTCAAGAGACGTCTCTAAAGGCAAGGGAAACAAAAGTAAAAATGAACTATTGGGACTTCATCAAGATAAAAAGCTTCTGCACAGCAAAGGAAAGAACAAAACTAAAAGGTAACCGATGAAATGGGAGAAGATATTTGCAAATGACATTACAGATAAAGTGCTGGTATCCAAGATCTACAAAGAATTTCTCAAACTCAACACCCAAAAAACAAATAATCCAGTCAAGAAATGGGTAGAAGACATGAACAGACATTTCACCAAAGAAGACATACAAATGGTTAACAGACACATGAAAAAATGTTCTGTATCACTTGATATCAGGGAAATACAAATCAAAACCACAATGAGATACCATCTCTCACGAGTCAGAATGGGTAAAATTAACAGGTCAGGAAACAACAAATGTTAGCTAGGATACAAACAAAGGGGAACCCTCTTACACTGTTGGTGGGAATGCAAGCTGGTACAGCCACTCTGGAAAACAGTATGGAGGTTCCTCAAGAAGTTAAAAATAGAGCTACCCTACAACCCAGCAATTGCACTACTAGATATTTACCCCAAGGATACAAATGTAGGGAAAAGAAGGGGCACCTGTACCCCAATGTTCCTAGCAGCAATGTCCACAATAGCCAAACTGTGGAAAGAATCCAGATGTCCATCAACAGATGAATGGACAAAGTAGTTGTGGTATATATATATACAATGGAATATTGCTCAGCCATCAGAAAGGATGAATACTTACCATTTACTTAGATGTAGATCGAACTGAAGGGTTTTATGCTGAGTGCAATAAGTGTCTCAGAGAAAGGCAATTATCATATGGTTTCACTAATATGTGGAACATAGTGTGGAGGATCATAGGGGAAGGGAAGGAAAACTGATTGGGAAGTCATCAGAGAGGGAGAAAAATCATGAGAGACTCTTAACTATATGAAACAAACTGAGGATTGCTAGAGGGGAGGTGGGTGGTGGATGAGGTAATTGGGTGATGGGCATTAAGGAGGGCACATGATGTGATGAACACTGGGTTTTATACACAACTGATAAACTACTGAACACTACATCTGAAACTACGTTGGCTAATTGAGTTTAAATAAAAAACATATATAAAGTATCTTCAAACTATCTAAAAAATAGTGTGTTAATTTCCAAATATTTGTGTGATTCTAGTTTTATATTTTTTAATTTATGGTTTAGAGAAGATACTTTGTATGATTTCAGTCTTCTTGAATTTACTGAGACTTGTTATGTGGCCTAAAAAAGTGGCCAATCCTGGAGAATGTTCCATGTGCACTTGAGAACAATGTGTATTCTGCTGTTGTGGGGTAAATTTTTCCCTATATTTCTGTTAGGTCTTAGTTTGCAGTGTTGTTCAAGTCCTCTGTTTCTTCATAGATCTTCTGTTTAGTTGTTCTATCTGTTATTAAAAGTTGAGTATTGAAGTCTCCAACTATTATTATACAACTCTTCCATCCAAGTCTCTATTTCTCCTTCTAATTCTGTCAGGTTTTGCTTCATATATTTTGGGCTCTGATGTTAGGTGTGTATATGTTTTTGTTCTATCTTTTTGATGAATTGACTCTTCTATCAATATGTAATCTTCTGTACTGGATTTTGAGAGTTTTTAGTGTTTGGAGCCAACCAAATTCCCCAATTTGAGGAAGTGTGTGTGTGTATGTTTCTGTACATGTGTATTCATATGCTACTGGCCAGTAGGAGTAGAGGGCTTACTTGTTCTTTAACTCCAGGAGATGTCAGAAGCATTTTTTGTTGGCAGCTCTGAAGTGAGCACAAACTTGTATCATTAACTTCCTATTCTAATAAAATCCTATAGCTGGTTTGAGAATGAGTCTGTGGACTTATTGTGAAGGAGAGCCAGACCTTCATTAAGGCCTTTGTGAAAATCTCCCTGTATTCAGAAATGACAACTGGAACTCAATCTATTCCACACTCAGCAACAAATATCTTAGGTCTACAGTATCACTACTCAATAAGATTTAAAATAAGTGGCAATTTGAGGCTTTTCTTAATTGCTTTCTTGTTTCATTGTTATCTTTTTTCTTTAATTCTTCTTTATCTTTCTGTTTTTCTCCAGCCATTTCATTTTCCATCTTTCCTTTTTTCTTCTCCACTTCCCCTTTTCTTGCCTTTCTCTCTTGCACCTTTCTCTCTGATTTCTTCTTTTCTCTATTATTTCCTTTACCCTGTGACTGTTGCATTATAGCACACTGGATGTGAGACTAAACATTTTAAGTTAGCATCAATAGAGATATGTTAATAGAAGGAATAAACATAATTTTGTTTTGTGGGGAAAACGTGAACAAATTAAAATAAAAAGCCAATGCTGTCTCACTGTCTAACTGGAGCTTCTGTGTTGACAGCAGTTAAAAAGAAAGGTTTAAATTTTTTTAAAATCTGTTAAGAAGATTATATTATCTGGACCCAAATGTCCACATTGCTCTTTATGAAAATTATCTAAATATAAAGAGGGAAGCGAGACTCTTCTCTAAGAAATACCTTCTGCAGAAATCCCCTTTGGCTTCAAAGCTGTGAACTCCTGGCAAAAGCCAGAGTTCCTCAGGTTGTCTATTATACTGACAGAACTGTTGGCTGACTGGGGGAAAGAATGAAATATAATAGCAGCTATTGGATTTAAGCACAGCTAAATATGGTGGTGGCAGTAATAGCCTTGTGTTCCTTTCTGAGTAAAGCACTCCTTAATTCTCTTGCAGGTTGATAAGATTTGGAAATATCCATTGAATTTTAAAATTAAATTTTATTATGTTATGTTAGTCACCATACAATACATCATTAGTTTTTGATGTAGTGATCCACAATTCATTGTTTTCATATAACACCCAGTGCTCCATGCAGTACATGCCCTCCTTAATACCCATCACCAGGTTAACCCATCCCCCCAACCCCCTCCCCTCTAAAACCTTCAGTTTGTTTCTCTGAGTCCATAGTCTCTCATGGTTCATCTCTCCCTCCGATTTCCCCCCTTCATTTTTCCCTTCCTTCTCCTAATGTCCTCCATGCTATTCCTTATGTTCCACAAATAAGTGAAACCATATGATAATTGACTTTCTCTGCTTGACTTATTTCACCTAGCATAATCTCCTCTAGTCTCATCCATGTTGATGTAAAAGTTGGGTATTCATCCTTTCTGATGGCTGAGTAATATTCCATTGTATACATGGACCACATCTTCTTTATCCATTCATCTGTTGAGGGGCATCTCGGCTCTTTCCACAGTTTGGCTATTGCGGACATTGCTGCTATGAACATTGCGGTGCATATGGCCCTTCTTTTCACTACATCTGTGTCTTTGGAGTAAATACCCAGTAGTGCAATTGCTGGGTTATAGGGTAGCTCTATTTTTAATTTTTTGAGGCCCCTCCACACTGTTTTCTGAAGTGGCTATACCAACTTGCATTCCCACCAACAATGTAAGAGGGTTCCCTTTTCTCCACAACCTCTCCAACATTTGTTGTTTCTTGCCTTGTCAATTTTGGCCATTCTAACTGGTGTAAGGTGGTATCTCAGTGTGGTTTTGATTTGGATTTCCCTGATGGCTAATGATGATGAACATTGTTTCATGTGTCTGTTAGCCATTTTTATGTCTTCTTTGGAGAAGTGTCTGTTCATGTCTTCTGCCCATTTTTTGACTTGATTATTTGTTTTTTTGGATGTTGAGTTTGAGAAGTTCTTTATAGATCTTGGATACCAGCCCTTTATCTGTAGCATCATTTGCAAATATCTTCTCCCATTCTGTGGGTGGCCTCTTTGGTTTGTCGACTGTTTCCTTTTCTGTGCAGAAGCTTTTTATCTTGATGAAGTCCCAAGAGTTCATTTTTGCTTTTGTTTCACTAGCCTTTGGAGATGTATCTTGAAAGAAGTTGCTGTGGCCGATGTCAGAGAGGTTACTGCCTATGTTCTCCTCTAGGATTTTGATGGATTCCTGTCTCACATTGAGGTCTTTCATGCATTTTGAGTTTATCTTTGTGTATGGTGTTAGAGAATGGTTGAGTTTCATTCTTCTGCATGTGGCTGTCCAATTTTCCCAGCACCATTTATTGAAGAGACTTTTTTCCATTGCAAATTTTTTCCTGCTTTGACAAAGATTATTTGACCATAGAATTGAGGGTCCATATCTGGGCTCTCTATTCTGTTCCATTGGTCTGTATGTCTCTTTTTGTGCCGGTACCTTGCTGTCTGGGTGATCACAGCTTTGTAATATAGCTTGAAATCAGGCATCGTGATGCCCCCAGCTTTGTTTTTCTTTTTCAACATTTCCTTGCCGATTCGGGGTCTTTTCTGATTCCATACAAATTTTAGGATTGTTTTTTCCAGCACTTTGAAAAATGTCATTGGAATTTTGATCAGGATGGCATTGAAGGTGTAGGTTGCTCTGGGTAGCATAGACATTTTAACAAAGTTTATTCTTCCGATCCACGAGCATGGAATGTTTTTCCATCTTTTGTATCTTCTTCAATTTCTTTAGTGAGTGTTCTGTAGTTCCTAGAGTATAGATCCTTTACCTCTTTGGTTAGGTTTATTCTGAGGTATCTTATGGTTTTGGGCGCTATTGTAAATGGAATTGATTCCCTAATTTCTCTTTCTACAGTTACA
>NW_023270513.1:5244022-5466522 GCF_011800145.1 Mirounga leonina | reverse complement strand
ACAAAGATAAACTCAAAATGGATGAAAGACATAAATCTGAGACAGGAATCCATCAAAATCCTTGAGGAGAACACAGGCAGCAACTTCTTCCTAGAAACATCGCCAAAGGCAAGGGAAGCAAGGGCAAAAATGAACTATTGAGACTTCATCAAGATAAAAAGCTTTTGCACAGCAAAGGAAACAGTCAATAAAACCAAAAGACAACTGACAGAATGGGAGAAGATATTTGCAAATGACATATCAGATAAAGGGCTAGTATTCAAAATCTCTAAAGAACTCACCAAACTCAACACACAAAAACAAAGAATCCAGTCAAGAAATGGTCAGAAGATGTGAACAGACATTTCTGCAAAGAGGACATCCAAATGGTCAACAGACACATGAAAAAATACTCCACATCACTCAGCATCAGGTAAATGCAAATCAAACCCACAATAAGATACCATCTCTCACCAGTCAGAATGGCTAAAATTTACAAGACAGGAAACAACAAATATTGGCAAGGATGTGGAGAAAGGGGAATCCTCTTGAACTGTTGGTGGGAATGCAAACTGGTGCAGCAGTCTGGAAAACAGTATGGAGGTTCCTCAAAAAGTTAAAAATAGAGCTTCCCTACGACCCAGCAATTACACTACTGGTATTTATCCAAAGGATACAAACATAGTGATTCAAAGGGGCACATGCACCCCAATGTTTATAACAACAATCTTAATTATTGCCAAAATATGGAAAGAAGCCAGATGTCCATCGACAGATGAATGGATAAAGAAGATGTGGAATATATATACAATGAAGTATTACTCAGCCATCAAAAAGAATGAAATTTTGCCATTTGCAATGACATAGATGGATCTGGAGTGTATTATGCTAAGTGAAATAAGTCAGTCCAAGAAAGACAAATAACACATGATTTCACTCATATATGTAATTTAAGAAACAAAAAAGATGAACATAGGGGAAGGGAAGGAAAATACAATGAGAGGAAACAAAGAGGAGGCAAACCATTAGAGACTCTTAACTATAGGGAACAAACAGGGTTGTTGGAGGGGAGTGGAGTGGGGGGATGGAGTAACTGGGAGATGGGCATTAAGGAGGTCACTTGAAGTAATGAGCACTGGTGTTGTATGCAACTGATGAATCACTGAATTCTACTAATAATACAGTATATGTTAATTAAATTGAATTTAAATTAAAAATTTTTTAAAAACTTAAAAGAAAGTTAAGCTTGGGTTTCATGTTGGCAAGGATTCCAACAGGTAAACTTGTGTAATGATAAACCTTGGGTTAGATAACAAACTTTGAGCTGGAATAGGGTATGCAACATCATGTTTGTGTCCGTTGCTGACCTTACCTCAAAGTAGGAGAAGCTTGGAATCTTGATCCCTGGATTCTAATGCCAGCTGTCTAGTACTCAACCTCTCTCAGCCTCCTATTCATCATCTGTAAAATAAGGATAATAACACATACCTATTTACACTCACAGGACTGTTGGCAGAGATCAATATAAGATAAATAGTATGAAATATGTTGAAGTACTTTATAAATTTAGCATCACAAAAATGTGAATTATTAATTATTAATGATCAAATCAGAACATAAAATGCTATACATTTTAAGTTGTATCATACATTAATAAGTCAGTCTTGAAGATAAAATCTGTTTCCCTCCATCAGAATCGGTACATTTAGTTCTTAAAATGACCCAGTATTTTTCTCACAACTTAGTGGGTAGGTAATTTTTTATTTTAGCAGTTGTAGAAAATACATTAGCTTGACTCCAGATTGAGCTGATTTATTCTTTGCCCTTACAAAATCCACATTATTTCAGTTCTCCACATAGACAAACATGCTTTTTTTCTGAGTGATATAAATATGTGAAAACTTTCATACATTGCAGTGAAACTGGACTTGCTGATGCCAAATGCAGAGCAGAAAGACCCTTTAGGAAGCCATTGTCAGGGATAAGACTAATTGTTACATAGGTGGGTGTCTATCCACTCTCCTCTCTCAGTGGGAAATTTTGCCTAGCCTGACAAAAAAAAAAAAATCTAAGCCCAGGACCTTGAAATTCACCTGGTTATATTTTTATGTTGGGGATAAAAGCAAGGCTTCAGCCTAATTCGTTCATTTGCTTTATTGTTCTTTTTAAAACATAATACATATTTTATACATATTAAATTTAATAAAAGGGGATTCATTTCATACGTTTTATCTATTAACCTACTTAGCCACAATCTCTCTCCCATCATGTGCATAACATATAACTTAGTGAGTGAGACAGACTACACAGGTGCATGGGAAGTGTTGAGTGACAAAACCAGTCCTTTGGGAGTTTAAAGCAAGGCAAATTTATGTTGGTATTATCAGGTCAGAGAAGGCTATAAATTTTCCCTTCCATTCTTAACCTTAGTAATGACAATGAACAAACCCAACCGAAATCTTTCTCAAATCCATGTGTACAGTTTTATTTTTCAAGAATTAGGTAGATTCCTTGGGTAAAAAGCCTGCTTTGTAGAACTAGTCCTTCCTTAAAGTGTAATTTTTTTCCTTGCCTACACATTATTGCAGTGTCAGTACAGCCCTGTATACCCTAGGACAGAAGTGAGGTGGGCAAAGGGGGAATAGGTAGAGACGAGCTGAAAAAACTTTGCATTATTTTTAGTTGTACTTCCCCCTTTTTTTTCTTTTTCTTTTTTTTTTTTTTTTGTGTGTGTGTGGGTTTCTGGACATACAGTTATGGATTTTTAGAGCTGAAAGAGACCTCTGATACCACTTTATCTACCCCTCCAACCTGAACAAAATTTATAGAGGGAATTTAGTATAGTAGAAAAAGTGTGGGATTTGGCAAGAATTGTGTTCTAGTTCCAGTTCAAGCACTAACTCTATTCTTGGGGAAGTCATCTGATCTTTCTGGAACTCAGTTTCCTTATATGTAAAATGGAGGTGATAATACTTATAACATTGTAAGACTGTATTGGTGGTTCCTAAGGCCACCCTCAGGCTCATAGGTGTGCTAGAATGACTCACAGGACTTGAAAGTCATTATAATCAGGCTGTGGTTTATTACAGCAGCAAAAGGATAAAAAGGAAGATCAATAAAGGAAAAAGGTACAATCAGGCAGAGGCTAAAGGACACCAGGTGCAAGTTTCTAAGAGTCCTCTCTCAATGGAGTCACACAGATGTGCTTAATCCCCCAGCAACAAACTCCAGAAGCATGCAAAATATTTTCTGCCAGAGGAGCTTGCTTGAGCCTAAAAGTCCAGGGTTTTTACTGGGGATAACTATGGTGATTGATTGCAGTTATGGAAATTCCAGACCCCCCAGAAGGAAAGCAGATGTTCACCATAAATCACATTTTTTATATAATCTAAGCAAGCTGGTACACTGTGGTTAAGGGCTTTAAGCATGTACAGTGCCCTTATCAGTTAGTAACATAGGGAATTCTAAGACCTCAGTTCCCAGGAGCCAGCCAAAGGCCAGTTGTATAAGTAGGCCCGTCTGAGAATGTAGAAGATTTGAGCAACGCAGGCATGCTGAGTTAACTCTTTTCTTCACAAATAGGCATTAAATTATTGTGAATTTAATGCACTGCTTTATCATATATATGATATATACATGTATATATATGGTGTATATATATGACATATATACATGTCAAATATATATACGATAAAGTAGTACATGAAGTGTATTAAATTATTACTAAATGTAAATAAATATATATCATAGACATCATCATATATATATGATAAGCAGTACATTACACATGAAGGATTATTATTATTACAAATGGGTAATGAGGGCTAGAGGTGTTTTAGGGTATGATTGAGAGCAGTAAGAATGGAAGTTTTGCAAGGCAACTCAACAGAGCAGTGAATGGGAGGCTATAAAAAAAATCTCACCAAGGATTTTATTTTTCTCCGTGATGGAGATAATTTTGTCACTGGAACCATTCTGTCCCTCTCCAACTTGACATTGTACTTTCTTATCAGTAGCTTTATATTTCCGGCGGGGGGCGGATGTTGCACAAGCCAAATTGCTCCACCACCCATAATAGAGTTTTGGCAAGGATATTACCCTCCCAAGGAAAGTGCAAAATTGAGCCTCTGGAGAAAAGCATAGACAGGTGCTTCCCAGAAAGCCCTGATCCAGGCCCAGTGAAAAACTATGACTAGTAATATAGCTAATACCAACAGTGAATTTGAATCTGAATTGAATTGAGATGAATCTATGTGAACCTGAATACTGTTGGAGTATAAATTTGAGCTAGATACTGGGCTATATGCCCAGCTAAACCCTGATTTTTTTTAATTGCCTTCTAAGGATGAAGAAAAACGCTATGGAAAGGAAACTTGGGCATCGTGCACTAGGATGATTTCCTAATGTGGAGGGGAACAAGGAGGGTCATCTTGAGGAGGCACACATACTCATACCTAGAACTGCTAGAAGCATATACCAAAGGATAGTCTTATTATCTGAACCCAGGTGGTAATGGTAGATAGATCTCCAATCCAGTAGATTGGAGAACAGCTTGGAGGAGAGTAGATCTTACAGATGGACAACCAGCCCCTTGATGGTACTTTGGTAGGGAAGAGCCTGGTAAGAGTATTTCGGCTACTGTCAGATTCCTCCTTTCCTTTAACCAACATAGCTGCTGTCATTCCCTGCCCCCAAACCACCCAAGAGTAAAACCTGAGGCAGTTACTTTTATTCTTCATTTAAGCTAAAATTAGCTCATTTGTCTTGCTGGTATGTTCTTTTACTCTTTATCCTTGAGGTATGTGAGCCATGTCACTAGTTCTCCTCAAATTGGCCCTGTGCTTCCAGACTTTCAGAACATTATCTAAGGCTGTTTCTGAGCCCCCTGCTCCAGGTGGCCCTGGAAAGTTTTCATGCACAATGTAATGTAGTATCTTTTGTGTACTGGCAGAAAAGGACAGAGAATAGATGGAGGCCCTGCCATCAAGGGAGCCCATTGCTTCTTCTGAGGTAACGGATTTGGCAGGTTGTGCCTAAAGAATTAAAGGATTGAAGCACTCCTTGCCCCACCTTATCATTCCTTAGAACAGCTTCTTCTAACACCCACCACAGTTAAAATACTAGCCCTCACATTTGTATGACATCTTATATTTTTCTAATTTTTATTTGATCCTTAGAATATTTTTGTTCATGCTCCAAGGCCAAGTTCAAATGTTATTTTCTACAAAGAGAAATTTAATTTTAACTTCCTCTGACCTCTTGAGGATCTTTCTATGATGCTTTCTTGATATTTAACCACTTTTCCTATTTTTGTTCTAATTATATATAAAGTTTATTAGACTGTAAAATCTTCAATGGGAAGATCTAGATAGGATCCATCAACGACTTAACCTATATCAAACAAGTAATGAATAATGGAGTAGAAATAGAGTAGAAAACAAATGCTTGAAGCTTAGATAACTTTGCCAAAGTCATTTACTTTTGTTAGTGGAAGACATGAACTTGAACTCAAATTTATCTCCTAATTTTATACTACTGTTTTAAATTTTCTACCACACTACTTCCCTTATCCTGACTTCTTACTACAGATCACACTTACTCTTCAGAAGGAAGAAGATCAGCAAAGTCCCTAATAGTCAAGAAAAGCTTTAAGGAGGAAGTGGACTTTGACACATGGGTATAATTTCACTAGGTGAGATGCAGAGGGGAGGGTGTTCCAGACAGAGCTAACATTAAAAGTACATAAGTAGGTAGGTGGAAGAGCATGATCTGTGGAGATGCCAAACTTAATCAGGGTATCAGGACTTGTTTGGGGGCAGGTCTTGAATGCCATACAGAAATGTTAAGATGTTACGTAGTAGGAAAATAAGGGCCCATGCAGGCAGCCTCATATGAGGGAATGGTCTGTAGTAGGGAGGACTTAGGGTTTTCTGGTCTGCTAACTCTTTTGGAAGTTAGGAATGATGGCAGGGACCTAAGCCCCTGAACCTCCTGCCTCCTGGCTTGGTCAGCTCTGAATATAAAATATATTTTATTAAAATATTCTAACTTGCTCAGTGCATAAAATATCAGTTGCCAAATTTCTAAACCTCAGCTCAGAGAGGGCCATCTTACAAGTCTGAAAGAGTTTCAGAACTCTTTGTCATGGTAATATGGATTTTGCCTTGCCTAGGAGCCACTGCCAGCTTCTAAAAGCCTCTCTCTGGCACTCTAATTAGAGAATTTTAAAGTAAAAGGAGCTTCTGAGACAGAGGATACCTCCTTAAGCCACCCCTCTCAACCTTTTAACATCTGGGTTTAGCCTCTGGGGAACACTATCATTCACCATTTGGTTAATGGCACTTAAGTTCTTACCTACTGTCCAGGCTTTTAAATGTCCATGTCATCTGGTTGGTCCCCTATATTGCAAAGACTTACCAAATTTTTAATCAGTCC
This sequence comes from Mirounga leonina, assembly GCF_011800145.1. NCBI lineage: Eukaryota > Metazoa > Chordata > Mammalia > Carnivora > Phocidae > Mirounga > Mirounga leonina. Next base: position 5,460,108 of record NW_023270513.1, on the reverse strand, counting down.
ATCACTACCCTGTCCTCAAAAATAGCAAGTATCAAAAACACATTGGCCTCCACTAACAAAGCTCCATCACACCTGGTAAGAGGGTAAATCATTTTTTATTCATTTTATTTATTTTTTCATTTTTAAGTTCAGTTAGCCAGCATATAGTACATCATAAGTTTTTGTTGTAGTGTTCAATGATTCATTAGTTGTGTATAACACAGGAGGGTAAATCTTAATATAAATTCCATATACACCAAACCTGTGGGTTCTCTCTCCCTCTTTTCCTCCCTTACCTCTCTCTTCCTCTACTCTTCTTCCACCTCCTCTCAAGCATACTTCTTATGGTTTGTTGTTTGATACAAATTGCATATTTGACAATGGACAGAAATACAAAAATCTTGCTCTCGTCTGTTCATACCACTAACCTGCTTTTAGTTGTCTCTGCAAAACACCATAGCAACCTGTCCTAATATTTCTTTCCAACAAATATACTCTTATCCTTTATCTGAAGAGCCATGGAGCTTCACTAAAGTCTACTTTGTTAACTCTTCCAAAAGGCAGCCTCTGAAAGCTAAAGGGAGAAAAGACAGAAGGTGGTTAGTGGGATTTGAGCCTTTGCAACAGAATTGTGGGAGGCAATGTGGAATAATAGAAGGAGCATAGGTTGGAAGACTGCACTTTAGACTTAGTTTTCTTTTAACTAAAAGTTGTCTAGGCTTTACATATATTTCTCACATATTTATATTCTTTTAGAGTCAGGATTATGGTTAATGTTTGTATCATCTAACAATACCTAGCATGCAGTAGATGTTCAGTTGAATCACTAGGGCCTCCACTGTGCTGTACCCTCCCTTCCCCTGCCCAATTTCTCTATTCTTTGGGTTTAGATCTTGCTTCCCCCACTTCCTAGCTTTGAGGCCTTGGGTAGTTTTCTTAACTTCTCTGATTATGAATTTGTTTCACCACACAAAAAAGACACATAATACTTACTTTATAGTTTTATTACAGATCAAATAAAATAATAGATGTGAAATGTTTTATGACCATAAAGTACTGTGAAAAAATGTAAAGTGGTTTTATCATATTAGTCAAGAAATATCAAAAAGCGCAGAATTTTATCACATCTGTGAACCATGCTTCCAAAAAGATTATGTTGTGTCATTCCAGGCCCATTTTACAGACCCAGGTTTGCTTAGATTCAGCTCATTTGGACACTTTGATTAAAGTTAACATTAGGAAAGAAAAAATCCAATCTTTATCTGTGTTTGATACAAAGGCCAATAGCCATTACATCACTTGAATGTAGTTCATTTTCCTTTGGTTCTTGGTGAAATTCCTGAAAGTATACCCATGAGTAATTAAAGCAGACTGGTTCTGGTGGAGGAAGTACAATTAGTAAAATATTAAAAACTTCGATAAAAACTGAATCTACATTCTCCCAGCCATTTCAAAATATAAACTGTATAAATCTGTGTTCTAAATTACCCAAAGGAAATATTTTCGGGGAATCAAGAAACAAGGATTTACTGATCCCTTGTTGCATGTCCAGCTCTGCTAGGGGCATGGTGGGTGGTAGATGTAAAATCCTGAAAACCTGCTTTCCAGGAGCTCCGATGCTGGTTGGGTCCACAAAACATAGGAAGAATAAAGTTCTTTCTTTTGTGGGATGGACCTTGAGAGGTAGAGTTTAGAGAGGCAAAGAAGAAGGCAAAGAAACCTTGCCTGTGCTAGGATAGTAAGCGTTGCAAGTGCTGTGCATGATGCCAGGTAAGGCTGTTGAGGTATGGTGGAGTCAGATTACAGAAGTCCTTGAAAGCCTTGTAAAGGAGACTGGATTTGGTATGATTAGCAGTGATGATTCACTGTGAGTTCTTGAGCCAAAAAACTGAAAAGAGAATAGTGTTGTTAGAAGCAATGAGCAGGTCTAACTATAGACAGACACCTACTACCAAAAACTCATTTATTGGCTCCCCTTGTAGGATGTGGTGGTAGGCATGGAGAAAGACCATGGAAAGCAAGATGTGGTTAAAGAAAAGAGAACAAAGACAGTGGGGGTCAGAAGGTCAGAGTACATTTTATTTAATTAGTCAGGACTCTGGCATCAGGTGATTTTTATGAAAAAAACATTTCTGTCAGAAACAAATAACATTAAATAGTTTATAGGCTTAAAGTGTAGTGGGTTCCCCAACAGTAGATTAGCAGATGCAGAAGAATGTATCAAAGATATTAAAGACAATGTAGTGGAAAGCACCCAAGCTGAATAGCAAAAAGAGAGAAAAATTTTAATTAGGATAGGTTAAGGGATTTCTTGGACAACATCAAGCAAACAGACATTCACATTATCAAGGTCCTAGAAGAGGAAAAGAGATAAAGGGGCCAAAAACTTATTTGAAGAAATAATAGCTAAAAACATCTCTAACCTAGTGAAGGAAATAGACATCCAGATTCAAGAAGCAGAGTCCCAAACAAGATGAACTCAAAGATGTCCACACCATGACACACAGTAATTAAAATGTTAAAGGTTAAAGATAAAGAGAAAATTTTAAAAGCAAGAGAAAAACCAAAAGTTTACACGCAAAGCCACCCTGTAAGGCCATCAGCTGATTTTTCAGCAGAAACATTGCAGGCCAGAAGGGAGTGGTATGATATATTCAAAATGCTGAAAAGAAAAAAGAAAAAAAAAAAACTAACAACCAAGAATACTTGGCCTGGCAAGATTATCATCCAGAATTAAAGGAGAGATAAAGACTTCCCAGAAAAACAAAAGTTAAAGGAGTTTATTACTACTAAACCAGCCTTGTAAGAAATGTTAAGGGGACTGAAGTGGAAAAGAAATGTCCATATTTCCACATGAGAAGATTATGAATAAAAAGATATAAAATATGATAGCATATACATATACATAAAAAGTGGAAAAGGGAGTAAAAAAGGGTTTTCTTTTAGAATTTGAACTTAAATGATCATTACTTAATTAAGACTGCTGTACACTTGAGATGTTATATAGGAACCTTGTGGTAACCACAAAAGCAAACCTATAATAGATACAAAAAATAAATAGAAAGAAAGCCAAACAAAACACTACAGAAACACTACAGAAATCACAAAGAAAGAGGAGAAAGGAACAGAGAAGAACTACAAAAATAACTAGAAAACAATTAACAAAATGGCAATAAGTACACGTCTATCAGTAATTATTTTTTCAACAATTACCTTAAATGTAAATGGACTAAATGCTCCAGTCAAAAGGTATAGGGGGGTGGAATGGATAAAAAAACAGTATGCTGTCTAAAAGACACTCACCACAGACCTAAAGAGAAAAACAGACTGAAAATCAAGGAATGGAAAAAATTTACCATGCAAATGAAAGTGAAAAAAAAGTCAGGATAACAATACTTATATCAGACAAAGAGACTTTAATACAAAGACTGTAGAGGAGAAGATGGAAGCAGAGTAGGAAGACCCTAGGCTTGCATCATCCCACAAATACAACTAGATAACTATCAATCATCCTAAATACCCCAGAAATCGACCTGAAGACTAGCAGAACAAACACCACAACTAAAGGTAGAGAAGAGGCCACACTGAAGATAGGAAGTGTGGAGATGCAGCTAGGAGAGAAATGGATCATGGGTGCTGTGGTGGGGAGAGAGCCATGGTCGAGGAGAAGGACAAAAGACAGACTAGCCCACAGGGGAGCCCTCACAAGGAAGAGGAATCCCCGTAGCAATTGGCTTGGAAAGTGAGAGGGGCTGAATTCCGTGAGTTCTTACAACCAGTGTGGCTTAAAGCCTGGAGTTCTAAAGGTCAATGGGCTAGGCTTGGATAGAGCCCAGAGGACATTGGGCTGCTCTTGGAGAGAAGGCAGGAGAAACAGCCCACAGACATACAGCATGGAAACAGCAATCTGAAGAGTGCCTGGGACACAAAATGGGGTGATTATTTGTTCATCTCAGAGTGTGTCCCAGACAGGCAGTGTTCACAGAGAGATTCCTCCAGGAACAAAGGAACTGGCTGCACCAATTCCTTCCCCCACTCCTCAGCATAAGCACAGGAATTAGCACAGCACAGGGCCTGGTTCCCTAACTTAATTAAACCAAGCCCCACACCCACCCCTACTCTCTGGTGGAACCAACCTTCCCAGTCACACTTGCTTCAGTCCCAGTGCAGTGGGCCCCCTCTCCCACAAGACCAGCCCAGAACTCTGCCTAAACTACATATCCCAACCCAAGAATTTTGCAAGGTTCCAATTCCAGCAGCAGTGGCAAGTCTCATTTCATAAGCAGACCAGAACAAACATAGTTAAAACATGCCACATTTAGGCCAGGGAACAAACACTGCCCACAACAGACAAAGAGAGGCTGTGCAGTTAACCGGCCTTAAGGATAAAGCAACCAGGACACAAAAGCAGAGCACATGCAGAACACATTTGAGACACTCCCTGAAGCACTAGGCCCTGAGGAACAGGGGTCATTACACAGCAGGGCACTACAGGACCTCTTCTTCTAAGGCCGTTACCCTCAAAAACATTAGACATGGCCGACTTTCCTAACAGAGAGGAAGAGGCATAGAGACCTAGACAAAATGAGTAGACAGAGAAATTTGTCCCAAATGAAAGAACAGAAAAGACTATGGCCAGAAATCTAAGTGAAACAGATATAAGTAAAATGCCTGATGGAGAATTTAAAGCAACAATTATAAGGATACTCACTGGGCTTGAGAAAAGAATAGAAGTCATCAGTGAGACCCTTCCCACACAGATAAAAGAGTTAAAAAAGAGTCAATCAAAGATGAAGAATGTAATGAGATTGGAAACAAGCTTGATGCAATGAACAGCAGGCAGAAGAAACAGAGGAATGCACTAGTGATATAGAAGACAAAATAATGGAAAATAACAAAGCTGAACAAAAGAGACAAAGAATTATGGAACATGATAATTGACTTAGGGAACTCAGTGATTCCATAAAAAGTAATAACATTCCTATTATAGGAGTCCCAGAAGATGAAGAGAGAGAAAAGGGGGCAGAAAATTTATTTGAAGAAATAATAGCTGAAAACTCCCCTAATCCAGGGAAGGAAACAGACATCTATCCAGGAGGAACAGAGAGCTCCCTTCAAAATCAACAAAAATGGGCCAACACCAACACATATTGTAATTAAACTTGCAAAATATAGTGACAAAGAAAAATCTTAAAAGCAGAAAGAGAAAAGAAGTCCTTTACTTACAGGGAAGACCCATAAGTCTAGCTAGAGATTTCTCAACAGAAACTTGGCAAACCAGAAGGGAGTGGCATGATACATTCAATGTGCTGAATGGGAAAATCTGTAGGCAAGAATATTCTATACAGTAAGGCTATCATTCAGAATAGAAGGAGAGATAAAAAGTTTCCCAGACAGACAAAAACTAAAGGAGTTCCAGTAAACTAACCCTGCAAGAAATATCAAAGGGGACTCTTTGAATGTGCAGGACAGACCAAATGTGATAAAGAAAAGAAAGAATCAGAGAAACTCTCCAGAAGCAATGACAAAAAAGATTAAAATGGCACTAAATACATATCTATCAATAATTGCTTTGAATGTAAATGGACTCAACACTCCAATCAAAAGACATAGGGTGTCAGAATGGATTAAAAAAACACAAGACCCCTCTATATGCTGCCTACAAGAGACTCACTTTAGACCTAAACACCTGCAGATTAAAAGTGAGGGGATGGAGAAATATTTATCATGCAAAAGGATGTCAAAAGAAAGCCAGGGTAGGAATACTTATATTGGACATAATAGACTTTAAAACAAAGACTGTAAAAAGATATAAAGAAGGACACTATATAACAATAAAGGGGACAATCCAGCCAAGAAGATCTAACAATTGCAAATAAGTATGCACCCAACATGGAGCATCCAAATATATAAAACAATTAATAACAAATATAAAGGAACTAATTGATAATAATGCAGTAATAGCAGTGGACTTTTACACCCCACTTAAATCAATGGACAGTTCACCTAAACAGAAAATCAACAAGGAAATAATGGCTTTGAATGACACACTGGACCATATGGCCTTAAGCGACATATTCAAAACATTTCATCCTAAAGCAGCAAAATACACATTCTTTTCAAGTGTATATGGAACATTCTCGAGAATAGATCACATATCAGGTCACAAAACTGGCCTCAAAAAATACAAAAAGATTCAACCTTACCATACATCTTTTCAGACCACAGGCTATGAAACTTGAAGTCAACCAAAAGAAAAAATTTAGAAAGACCAAAAATACATGGAAGTTCAACAACATGCTACTAAACAATGAACAGGTCAACCAGGAAATCAAAGAAGAAATTTAAAAAATGAAAACACAACATTCCAAAATCTTATGCAAAATCTTACAGCAAAAGAGGTCCTAAGAGGGAAGTATATAGCAACACAGGTCCACCTCAAGAAGCAAGAAAAATCTCAAATAAACAACCTAACCCTACACCTAAAGGGGTTAGAAAAAGAACAACAAATGAAGCCTACACCCAGCAGGAGGAAGCAAATAATAAAGACTAGAGCAGAAATAAATGATATAGAATCTGAGAAAAAAAAAACAGATCAATGAAACCAGGAGGTGGTTCTTTGAAAACATTAATAAAATTGATAACCCCCTAGCCAGACTTATCAAAAAGAAAAGAGAAAGGACCCAAAGTAATAAAATCACAAATGAGAGAAGAGAAATAACTACCAACACCACAGATATAACACTATTATAAGAGAATATTATGAAAAACCATATGCCAACAAATTGGACAACCTGGAAGAAATGGATAAATTCCTAGAAACATATAAAGGGCCAAAACTGAAACAGGAAGGAATAGAAAACTTGAACAGACCAATAACCAGCAAAGAAATCAAATTAGTAATTTAAAAAAAGTCTCCCAACAAACAGAAGTCCAGGGCCACATGTCCTCACAGGTGAATTCTATCAAATATTTAAAGAAGAGCTAATATCTATTCTTCTCAGTCTATTCAAAAAATACAGAAAAGAAAGGAAAACTTCCAAATTCATGCCATGAGGCCAGCACAATCCTGGTACCAAAATCAGATAAAGACTCCACTAAAAGAAAACTACAGGTTAATATCCCTGATGAACATGGATACAAAAATCCTCAATAAAGTATTAGCAAACCAAATCCAACAGTACATTAAAAGAATCACTCGCCACAATCAACTGGGATTTATTCTTGGGTTTCAAGTGTGGTTCAGTATTCACAAATCAATCAAGGTGAAACACCACATTAATAAAGAAAGGATAAGAACCGTATGATCATTTTAATAGATGCAGGAAAAGCATTTGACAAAATACAACATCCATTCACGATAAAAACCCACAGTAAAATAGGTTTAGAGGGGACATACCTCAACATAAAAAGGGCCATCTATGAAAAACCGGCAGCAATTATAATCCTCAATTTGGAAAAGCTGAAAGCTTTTCCTCTACAGTCAGGAATACGACAGGGATGTCCACTCTCACTACTCTTCTTTTAGATAGTACTGGAAGTCCTAGCAATAGCAATCAGACAACAAAAAGAAAAAAAAAAAAGAATCCAAATCAGCAAAGAAGAAGTCAAACTTTCACTATTTGCAGATGACATGATACTCTATATAGAAAACCCAAAGGACTCTAGCAAAAAAACTGCTAGAAATGATACATGAATTCAGTAAAATTGTAAGATACAAAATCAACATACAGAAATCGGTTGCACTTCTATACACCAATAATGAGGCAGCAGAGAGAGAAATTAAGTAATAAATCCCATTTACAATTGCATCAAAAACAGTAAGGTAACTAGGAATAAACCTAACAAAAGAGGTGAAAGACCTGTACTCTGAAAACTATAAAATACTGATGAAAGTAATTGAAGATGACACAAAGAAATGGAAAGACATTCCATGATTATGGATTGGAAGAACAAATATTATTAACATGTCTATACTACCAAAGGAATCTACACATTTAATGCAATCCTTACCAAAATACCAACAGGGTTCTTCACAGAGCTAGAATTTGTGTGGAACCCCAAAAGACCCAGAATAGCCAAAGCAACCTTGAGAAACAAAAAAGCAAAGCTGGAGGCATTACAATTCCAGAATTCAAGTTATACTGCAAAGCTGTAATCAAAATAGTATGTTACTGGCAAAAAAATAGACACAATGATCAATGGAACAGAATAGAAATCCTGGAAATAAACCCACAACTATATGGTCAATTAATCCTCAACAAAGCAGGAAAGAATATCCAATGGGAAAAAGCCCGTCTCCTCAACAAATGTTGGGGAAACTGGACAGCTACATGCAAAAGAGTGAAACTGGACCACTTTGTTACACCATACAGAAAAATAAATTCAAAATGGATGAAAGACCTACATGTGAGACCTTAAACCATAAACCTCCTAGAAGAGAATACAGGCAGTAACCTCTTTGACATTGGCCATAGCAACTTTTTTCTAGATACATCTCTTGAGGCAAGGGAAACAAAAGCAAAAATAAACCATTGGAACTTAATCAAAATAAAAATCTTCTGCACAGCACAGGAAATAATCAACACACCTTAAAGGCAACCTGTGGAATGGGAGAAGATATTTGCAAATGACATATCCAGTAAAGGGTTAGTATCCAAAATATATAATCAAGTTATGAAACTCAATACCCAAAAACCAAATAATCCAATTTAAAAATGGGCAGAAAACATGAACAGACATTTCCCCAAAGAAGACATCCAGATGGCCAACAGATATGTGAAAAGATGTTCATCATCACTTCCCATCAGAGAAATGCAAATCAGAACTGCAATGAGATACCTCTCACATGTCACAATGGCTAAAAACAACAACACAAGGAACAACAGGTGTTGGTGAGGATGTGAAGAAAAAGGAACACTCATGCAGCATTGGTGGAAATGCAAACTGGCACAGCCACTGTGGAAAATAGTATGAAGGGTCTTCAAAAAGTTAAAAATAGAACTACCCTATGATCCAGCAATCAAACTATGGGGTATTTACCCAAAGAATACAAAAACACTAATTCAAGGGATACATGCACCCTGATGTTTATAGCAGCATTTCTGACAATAGCCATATATATATATATATATATATATATATATATATATATATATTCCATTGTACAATGGAATATTACACAGCCATACAAAAAGAATGAAATCTTGCCATTTGCAATAACATGGATGGTACTAGAGGATATTATGCCAAGTGAAATAAGTCAGTCAGAGAAAGGCAAACAGCATATTATTTCACTCATATGTGGAATTTTGGAAACAAAACAAATGAGCAAAGGGGGAAAAAAAAGAGAGAGGTACAAACCAAGAAACAGACTCTTAAATATAGAGAACAAGCAGATGGTGACCAGAGGGAGGGTGGGGGAATATGTGAAATAGGTGATGGGTACTAAGAAGTGCACTTGTTGTGATGAGCACTGGGTGTTGTATGGAATTGTTGGGTCACTAAATTGTACTCCTGAAGCTAATATTACACTCTATGTTAACTAACGGGAATTTAAATAAAAACTTAAAAAGAGGAATATATGGGGGAAAATATAGTGAACAAGGCAAAACCAAACCACATTCTTAATTATATAGAAAACGCTGATGGTGACCAGAGGGGAGGGGGATGGGGGAATGGGTGAAATCGGTGATGGGGATTAAGGAGTGCACTTGTCATGATGAGCACCAGATGACATATGGAATTGTTGAATAACTCTATCATGCACCTGAAACTAATATTGCACTGTATGTTAACTAACTGGAATTAAAATATAAAGTTACAAGGCCAAAAAAAAAAAAAAGCTGGAGGTATTACAATTCTAGATTTCAAAATATGCTACAAAGCTGTAGTAATCAAAACAGTATGGTACTGGCACAAAAATAAACACATAGAACAATGAAAGAAAATACAGAGTTCAGAAATAAGCCCACAGTTACATGGTCCATTAATCTATGGAGGCAAGACTATACAATGGGGGAAAACAGTCTCTTCAGTAAATGGTGCTGGGAAAACTGGAGAGCTACCTGCAAAAGAATGAAATTGGATTACTTTCTAACACCATACAGAAAAATAAACTGACAATGGAATAAAGATTTAAATGTGATACTAGAAACCATAAATCCTAGAAGAAAACACAGGCAGTAATTTCTCTGATATCAGCTTTAGCAACCTTTTTCTAGATAAGTCTCCTGAGGCAAGGGAAATCAAGGCTATTGAGACTATATCAAAGTAAAAAGCTTCTGCATGGCAAAGGAAACAATCAGCAAAACTGAAGACAACCTACTGAATAGAAGATACTTGCAAATGACATATCTGATAAAGGGTTAGTATCCAAAATGTATAAAGAATTGATACAACTCAACACGAAAAAAAAAAAACAACAAATAATCCAATTTAAAAATGAGCAGAAGGGTGCATGGGTGGCTCAGATGGTTAAGCATCTGCCTTCGGCTCAGGTCATGATCCCAGGGTCCTGGGATCGAGTCCCACATCAGGCTCCCTGCTCCTTGGGAGCCTGCTTCTCCCTCTGCCTCTCTCTCCCTCTCTGTCTCTCATGAATAAATAAATAAAATCTTAAAAAAAAATGAGCAGAAGACATGAACAGACATTTCTCCAAAGAAGACATACAGATGGCCAACAGACACATGAAAAGATTCTCAGCAACACTCATCATCAGGGAAATTCAATTCAAAACTACAATGAGATATCACCTCACACCTGTCAGAATGGCTAAAATAAAAAACACAAGAAACAACAAGTGTTGGTGAGAATGTGGAGAAAAAGGAACACTCATGCACTGTTGGTGGGAATGCAAACTGTGGCAGCCACTGTGGAAGACAGTATGGAGTTTCCTCAAAATATATTAAATTATATATTAAATTCCTTTCTATATTAAATATAGAACTACCATATGATCCACAATCACACTACTGGATATTTATTTATGCCAAGAATATGAGAACACTAAATTGAAAGGGTATTTGCACCCCTATTTTTTTGCAGCAGTACTTAAAATAGCCAAATTATGGAAGCAGTCCAAGTGTCCATCAATAGATGAATGGATGAAGTAGAAGTGGTATATATAGTCAATGGAGTATTATTCAGCCATAAAAGAGAATGAAATCTTGCCATTTGCAACAACATGGATGGAGCTAGCCACTATAATGGTAAGTGAGATAAGTAGTCAGAGAAAGACAAATACCATATGATTGCACTCATATGTGAAATTTAAGAAACAAAACAAACAAGCAAAGGAGAAATAGAGAAACCAAGAAGCAGACTCTTTTTTTTTAAAGATTGTATTTATTTATTTATTTATTTATTTATTTATTTATTTATTTATTTATGAGAGAGTGCAAGTGAGGGGCAGAGCTTGGGGGGGAGGGAGAGGGACAAACAGACTCTGCTCTGAACACAGAGCCCCATGCGGGGCTTGATCTCATGACCCTGAGATCACGACCTGAGCCAAAACCAAAAGTCCAGTGCTTAACCGACTGAGCCACCCAGGCACCTGCAGACTCTTTTTTTTTTTTTTAATTTAACTTAGTTCACATGTAGTTTAGTATTAGTTTCAGGAGTAGAATTTTGTGATTCATCACTTACATATAACACCCAGTGCTCATCCCAACAAGTGCCCTCCTTAATGCCTATGACCCATTTATTCCATCCGCCACCCACCACCCCTCCAGCAACCCTCAGTTTGTTCCCTATAGTGAAGAGTCTCTTATGGTGGGCGCCTGGGTAGTTCAGTCAGTTAAGCGTCTGCCTTCAGCTCAGGTCATGATCCCAGGGTCCTGGGATGGAGTCCCATATTGGGCTCCCTGCTCTGCGGGGAGCCTGCTTCTCAGTCTCCCTCTGCCTGCCGCTCTCCCTGCTTGTGTGCTCTCTCTTTCTCTCTGTCAAATAAATAAATAAATTTTTTTTTAAAAAAAAGAGTCTCTTATTGTTTGCCTCCCTCTCTGTTTTTATCTTATTTTATTTTTCCCTCCCTTCCCCTATGTTCATCTGTTTTGTTTCTTAAATTCCACATATGAGTGAAATCATACGGTATTTGTCTTTCTCTGACTATTTTGCTTAGCATAATACACTCTAGTTCCATCCATGTCATTGCAAATGGCAAGATTTCATTCTTTTTTGATGGCTGACTAATATTTCATTGCATATATATACCACCTCTTCTTTATCCATTCATCTGTTGATAGACATCTGGGCTCTTTCCATAGTTTAGCTATTGTAGATAATGCTGCTATAAACACTGTGGTGTATGTACCCCTTTGAATCTATATTTTTGTATCCTTTGTGTAATATCTAGTAGTGCAATTTCTGGATCATAGGATAGTTCTATTTTTAACTTTTTGAGGAACCTCCATACTGTTTTCCAGAGTGGCTGCACCAGTTTGCATTCTCACCAACAGTGAAAAAGGGTTTCCCTTTCTCCACATCCTCACCAACATCTGTTGTTTCCTGACTTGTTACTTTTAGCCATACTGACTGGTGTGTGGTGGTATCTCATTGTGGTTTTGATTTGCATTTCCCTGATGAGTGATGTTGAGCATTTTTTCATGTGTCTGTCAGCCATTTGTATGTCTTCTTTGGAAAAATGTCTCTTCATGTCTTCTGCCTGTTTCTTAACTGGGTTATTTATTTTTTAGATGTTGATTTTGATGAGTTATTTGTAGATGCTGGATACTAGGCCTTTATCTGATATGTCATTGGCAAATATAAGAAGCAAACTCTTAATTATAGAGAACAAATGGATGAGTATTAGAGGGGAGGGGGGATGAGGGGATGGGTGAAATAGGTGATGGGGATTAAGGAGTGCACTTGTCATGATGAGTACCAGGTGATGTATGAAATTGTTGAATCACTCACACATCTGAAACTAATATTACACTGTATGTTAACTAACTGGATTTAAAATAAAAACTTTTTTAAAAAAAGAAACAGAACACAGGGAAAAATGAGACAAAGCAAAAACAAACTCTTAACTATAGAGAACAAATGATGGTTACCAGAGGAGAGTTGGGTGGGGGGAAGGGTGAAGTAGGTGAAGGGGATTAAGAGTACACTTATCATTATAATCACTGAATAATATATGGAATTGTTGAATCACTATATTGTACACCTGAAAGTAATATAATCCTGTATGTTACCTATGCTGGAATTAAAATAAAAAATAATAACAATAATAAAGTAAACTATTGGGACTATGTCAAAATAAAGAGCTTTTGTTCAGCAAAGGAAACCATCAATAAAACAAAAAGACAGCCTTTTGATTGGTAGAAGATATTTGCAAATGATATATCCAATAAAGGATTAATATCCAAAATAAAGAAAGAACTTACATAACTCAACGCCAGAAATAATCTGATTAATAAAATGGGCAGAAGACCTGAATTGACATTTTTCTGAAGAAGACATGCAGAAGGCCAGCAGATATATGAAAAGATGTTCAACATCACTAATCATCAGGGAAATGCAGATCAAAACCACAATGAGATATCACCTTTCACCTGTCAGAATGGCTAAATCAAAAAGATGAGAAATAAGCAGTGTTGGCAATGATGTACAGAGAAAGGAACTTTCATGCACTATTGGTAGAAATGTAAACTGGTACAGCCACTATGGAAAACAGTATGGAGATTCCTCAAAACAATTAAATAGAACAACCATATGATCCAGTAATTCTACTACTGGGCATTTACCCAAAGGAAATGAAAACACTAATTCAAAAAGATACATGCATCCCCATGTTTATTGCAGCATTATTTATAATATGCAGATATGGAAGCAACCTAAGTGTCCATTGATAGATGAACAGATAAGGAATACGTGGTGTATATATGTATATACAGTGGAATATTATGCAGCCATTAATAAGGATGAGATCTTGCCATTTGTGACAACTTGAATGGACCTAGAAGGTATAATGCTAAGTAAGGTAAGTCAGACTGAGAAAGACAAATACCATATGATTTCACTCATATGTGGAATCTAAAAAAAAAAAAAAATCAAATGAATAAACAAACAAAAAGCAGAATCAGACCTATAAACAGAGAACAAACTGATGGTTGCCAGAAGGAAGGGGATGGGGGGAGTTAGGCAAAATGGGTGAAGAGGAGGGAGATACAGGTTTCCAGTTAATTGAATAAATAAGTCACAAGGATGAAAGATACAGCATAGGGAATACTTTCAATGAAATTTTAATAGCATTGTATGGTGACTGATGGTAGCTACACTTGTAAGCATAGCATAACATGTAGACAAGTTGAATCACTATTTTGTACATCTGAAACTAATGTAAAATTGTGTGTCAACTATATTCAAATTTTTTTTAAAGAAAAAATGTAGTGGGTTCCCAGAGTTGAATCAGTGAATGTCTTCTACACCTGACCTGTTTTCAGCAACAAGCATGTGTGACAATTTCTCTTCTCTGGGCTTTCCCAGAGCTGGAGGACCTAGCATTTATGTTATTATGACTGAATTATTTTGACTATTGTCTCTGAGGAGAAATTAAGAAAGTACCAGAAATGAACAAAATATTAGTACAAAAAGACTGTAAAGGAAGGGGAAGTTACATGAAAATAAGAGAAAAATATTAAAGTAGCAATTTGTTCTTTTTTAAAAAATTGAAGTATGGTTAACATACAGTATTAATTTTTGTGTACAATGTAGTGTTTCGACAATTATATACATTATGAAATGCTCACCACAGTAAGTGTAGTTACTGCTTATCACCATACATAGTTATTACAATATTATTGACTATATTCCCTATGCTGTAGTTATTCATGGAACTGCTGTTCCCTTTTATACACACATACACGTCTCTTCTATTAAAATTTCTGCATGTAACCTGAACATATTGGCCTAGAATGGTGGTAACAAGGCTGTGTGACTTTTAGCAAATTACTTAAACTCTCTGAGATTTAGTTTTCTCTTTTATAAAATAGCAATGCTAATTCCTACCTACTTTAACAGGGCTTTTTAAAGGGTTAAATGCAAATCAATATAAAGCTTCTAGTACATAGTAAGTGATAAATAAATGTTAATACCCTTATCATTAGACATCATGAGGTGATAGGTTAGCTTAGTGTTGGGACTTACTTACATTCATCTAAAGGTAGCAAAACTTTTCCCCAGCTTGCTGTTTAAGTAGTTGCTAATGTTTAGAATTTAACCCAGTTGCATAAGCAGCTACTTAAATAGCAGTCTGGCTTTCAGTTCACGTATCTGCCTACAATTCGATTGGGGTTATGTTGGAGGAATGGTCAGTAGCTAGTAAATCCAATGTATAACTTGTTCCGGAGAATACTTTATTTTTACCCTTAAAAATTGACTTCTTTATTGTAGTACAAAATAATCCTACTCTCTAGGAATTAAGTGAGCCCATGTCTAAGGGTGATGTGACTCCAGTTTAATTGGTTCGAAATCTACATCCCTGTATTTCCTCATGAACCTTGACTATGGTGTGACTTCACTTGGCAGACCTCAAAAGAGAATGAAAGATATACGAGAGGTGTTGACAGTGAGATCTGTTTATTGCCATTCACCTGCGAGAGCTGTCTATGCCACCTGTTCATGCACATCAGACACATGAACACTCTCCTTTTATTTGCAGTACATGGAGCAATGATGGCATGCTCATATTTTGAAAGAAATTCCCCTTCTGCTCGGATGAGTTTCCTTCTCTGTTCAACAGGGCCAGGATTTTATCTAAGGGAGTACAAAGTCCAACAGGCCTTTTCCAGGTAAAGTACTCTACACATCTTGCCCCCTTGCCCTTGATCACTTTTATGGTTAAATAAATAAATAAATGTGATTTTCAGTATAAATAAATTGTACAGAAAATACCAAAGAAACCACTTAGCTGAAATTAAGTGTTTAGAAATCATTAGCTCTAGCACCTAATTCTGTTCAGTCATTTAAGTAGATAATACAATGCTGAGCCTACTATGGCCACTTGATCAAAATGGAATCAAATCACAATATTGCCTTATCACTCCAAGGCGTCTGGGTGACTGTAGAAATTTTAGATAGTGTCAGCACCTAGAGCTGCCACCCTGAGGTAACAGGATTGAGCCCTAGTATATTCAAGTTGGAGGCAGAAGTAAGAAATAGCAACAGATTTTTTCATGTTAACCTACCTGAAAATTTTTTCAAGTTTCCATACCCATTGATTGGAAAACTCCAGTTCCTTACTCTCAGTTCTTCATATTCCAAGGATTCAAGAATACTTCTCTGGCAGAGCAAACTCAGTAATGAGCAAGGCATTAGCAAAATGACAGGCTCTAAACTGATTCTATGACGTGTTTGTAAACGGCAACTTTTATTAGACAGTCTCAGTAGGGGTTCTGAATTGTTAATTACTTGATTACATTTTGGACCCTGTCTTTATAATGGGGCTTTCACCTTTTCAAGTCCAGGCATCCTGGCAAAAAACAAAAACAAAACACCAATTTAGACAAATTGTAGAGTAGGGCAGAAATGAGAATAACCTATCTGAATGTGGTACAATTATTTCAGAACTGTTGTAAACATGTTGGAACATTTTGTGAGCAGAAGAGGTGGATGATAGCACAAAACTGGTTGAGACAAGAAAATTGGAAAAATAGGTGGAGCAAAAATGGAAAGGCAGGAAGAGGGGAATATAAAAACATGGGTTAAGATAACAATCTCTTTTTTCTCCCAAAAAACTTTGTCATAGGTGTCAAGATGATGCTGCTTGCCCACAGTCTATAGGAAGACATAATAGTTAACTCATTTGATCTAAGTGTATACTAATATTTTTATCTAGGTATATATTGAGAGCTAATTAAACTGTATCTGGCACTATGAAAAGATCAAAATGTGTGTGCAGATTTTCTTTTTCTTCATCCCACAACTTCATGATGGCAGATGATAAGAGGCATTTTGTTGTACTTCTCTCTTCTGTGACTCATAAGCTCACTGTTCCTGCTTTCTTGCTTGTATCTTGGCCTTTAAATGAGGCTGCTTCCTTAGGACCCTAGTGGTCCTTGGAGTTCAGAGGAAACTTAAGTTGAGTAAAGAGGTAACCAGATAAGGGAAGAGTCAGCAATTCTATTGCACCCATCTTATTCCTAACTAGGTCAAGAAAAGTACTTAAGTATCCAAAAGCTATGGAGCATATTTTCAGGTGAGTTATTGTTAACCTAAAAATGTTTTAGGTTGGCACAACAATGTACATATGTACCATAAGTTACAACAGAATGGATGGTGCTCAGAATATTTATTAAAAACTAACTTTAACTCCTCTAGTCACCAAGGGTCTAATTCATTTCAAGGTATCTAATGACCTATTAAACACTCTTATATCCATTATTTCTCTCATTTGAGTCCCCAATAGCTCTGTTAAGTAGAAATGACAGGGATATTCATCTTAATTTTACAGGATCACACATTAATAAAGGTGATAAAGCCATGACTAGAACCCAGAACCTCTGATTCTTAGCCTAGCATTACTCTAGTCTACAGTTCTGACTCTCATGATTCATTGTAAGTCAACTAGTATTAAGGTATTACTTTGGTCATGTCACCCCCACCCTACTTAAAAATGTATTAAAGAAAGGATGCCATTCATGACTTCAGGACCCACCAAGCCCCATCTCAACAACTTTATATTATGACTTTCCTGGTCCTCAGTTTTCTTATCCATAAATAGAGATGATGACACTTATTTTCTTGACTCACAGTGTGGTAATTTTCAGGTGTCAGGATGGGTGTTATAATTTTACTAAATTGTAAAGCCCTCTGTAGTCCTGTCAACCCTATTCATTTAATCCCTTAACTTCAATTAGAACGAGCAGTGGAAAAATAATATGCATGACTTTCTTAGCAGTGCAAAAATTATTCCTGGGTAAGACACTATTGTATTGGTTTTGTTTGTTTTGTTTTTTAAGTTTGACCTGACAAAAGTACCTCAAATGCTAACACATGATTTCAGGTTGTCTTCAGATAGGCAGTCTACTGCAACCTCTTCTCTCCTTTCCTTCTTACTTTTCTTTCAAGGGATGTTTTATACATAAAGAATTCAACTTAAATGTTTAGAGAAGCATGTTATGCAATTGGAGCTGCCCTATCAGTCTTGGGGTAAGTCAGTCCACTTTTATGGTCCCACCAAAGACTGAAGACTGTGAGCTTTGGAGTAACTCAGTGCTAGGTTTGAATCCTGATTCCCCTCCAGCTAGCTAGGTGGGCCTGAAAGAGCTGCTTAACTTTCTCTGAGTCTGTTTCCTTACCTATTGGCGAAGATAATAATATGTATCTCATTATGACTGTTATCTAAATTAAAGTAATAAATGTATTTAAAGTACTTAGGATATCACTCAATGAATGTTAGTCTCCTTCCCTTCGCATACTGTGGACATAAAGAGTAACCAGCTGAACGTGTGGATGGATCAGTGTAGAATCACCCACTCCTAGAGAAAGTCCTTCTGAATATGTATCTTAGGAATGGGAAGGGTTAGCATCATATCTGAATACTAATGACAGAATTATAGGTATACATGCACAGCAAAGACATCATCTTCAACAGCTGTGTTAAGTAACATATTTAGAAAGTGTAGACTTTAATCTATGGTTTCTCCTGGGATTTCATCACCATTTGATTTTTTTTTCTGGCTAAAAGTGTAATTGTATCTTGATTCCCCCTATCTTCCCGCAGCCCCCCCCCCACACACACACATATCCCAGACATCCTCCCAAGAACTAGGTTCCTTCTTAAAATCTGAATAAGAATCTGGGTAAGCATTTGAAGAACATGAGGAAAGTGGATACCTGCGGAGCTAAGGAGCTCAGGACTTCAGAATGAAAGCTCATGGCTTTTTTTTCTCCTAGAAGCTCCTATGTCCTTCATATCTGCAGGAAACAGATGATGCTAGAGATAGTACATCAAAGCTTGATTCTTCCTTGTTGCGTTGCTGAGTGAGGCAATAAGCAAGAGAGAAACTGTCATTGAGTAAAGGAAGCTAAATGGAGTAGGTAGTGGAAATAGTTTTCTCTTTCCCCTAGGAAGGGCTAGAGAGGAAAGATAGCAGAGGCTTTGTCAACTTTCTGGGGGCAGAAAACCAGTGGTTCCTCTCCCCTCTGTCCTATATCTCCACCTAAAAACCCAGATGAATTCTGGATTCTACCCCTGGCTCTTTTAATATTTGACAAAATAAACTTGTCAAGATGTGGGGTAAAGGCAAGATACAGTCACCAGGATAGCCCAAGTGGAAAGGGGCTAGAAGGCAGGGAATAAAAAGTATGATTATATTAGGGTCATGTAAAACCATCCAGTGTGTAGTGATGGGGCAGCTCAGCTGCATGGCAGAGGGTAAAGTTTTTCAATTTAGCAGCCACGTCTGCTCAGCAATACTTTGAAGGCACCAAATAGATTGTAGAAACTTAACTACTCTCATTGCTTTTGGTACCACAAAATGTCTTATCAAGAG
Source organism: Mirounga leonina (assembly GCF_011800145.1). Classification (NCBI taxonomy): domain Eukaryota; kingdom Metazoa; phylum Chordata; class Mammalia; order Carnivora; family Phocidae; genus Mirounga; species Mirounga leonina. Next base: position 5,440,630 of record NW_023270513.1, on the reverse strand, counting down.
GAAAGATAAGAGAAGGACCAGACTTCCCCATTCAGGTAGTTCTCCTCTATCAAGCTGTTGAGTTACTGTGAACACTGGTTTCTTTGCACCCTGCCATGAACCATCTCAAGATCTTCGGGAATTCCACCTCCCAATTTAAAATTATCTTGTCAAGAGTTGTTTAAATGGTATTCTGGGGTGGGGAAAGAGAAGAATATTAGAACTATCACTTTTGATGACCCACTATGAGCCAGGTGCTGTACTACTTTATATACATAAACCAATTAACACTCACAGTAACACTATGAGGTAACTATTACTTTTGACATAAGGAAACTGGAGCTCAGAGTGTTTAAATGATGTCCCCACCATCATAGACCTAAGTGGCAGAGCTGGGACTACAAGCCAGCCTACTTACTTCATTTTAATACTAATTAATTTATTTCCCCCACCCCTACTTCTACCCATCTCTGAAGGAAGATAGCACTATTTAAGTATTAGTTATTATTGTCATTATCACTGTTATTATTATATTATGTATCACTGCCTTCTGGAACTGAAGTAGGTGTAGAGAGAAAAAGGGAGAAAAAGAAATGAAACAGATATTTACTAAACTCTGTACTAGGGACTGAGTGGACATATAACAAACAGTAACAGGTAGCTATTTTTGAACTGTAGCCCTAAGGTAGGTTTATGAAATCCAGGATTCCAAACCAACCAATTCTTTTTTATTATTATTATGTTAATCACCATACATCATTAGTTTTTGATGTAGTGTTCCATGATTCATTGTTTGTGTATAACACCCAGTGCTCCATGCAGTACGTGCCCTCTTTAATAGCCATCGCCAGGCTAACTTATCTCCCCCCTTTCCCTCTAGAACCTTCAGTTTGTTTCTCAGAGTCCATAGTCTCTCATGGTTTGCCTTCCCCTCCGATTTCCCTCCTTCATTCTTCCCTTCCTGCTATCTTTTTTTTTTTTTAACATATAATGTATTATTTGTTTCAGAGGTACAGATCTCTGATTCAACAGTCTTGCACAATTCACAGCCCTCACCATAGCACATACCCTCCCCAATGTCTATCACCCAGCCACTCCATCCCTCCCACCCCCCACCACTCCAGCAACCCTCAGTTTGTTTCCTGAGCTTAAGAATTCCTCATATCAGTGAGGTCATATAATACATGTCTTACCAACCAATTCTAATGCTAGTCACTACCACCATCATGCTGGAGCCATGCTTTAGCCCACAAAGTGCCTCTTGTCCTATCAACACACAGGTGAGAACTGAAGATTGTGGACAGTCATGATTTATTGGGTGGCTGGGGCAAAGTAATTTGTTGTCTTGGAAACCTAGAGCAGACGTACGCCACTAAATAAGATTTATGAAATCAACATTAAGATGTATTTGTTATAAATGTGCTAAAACATAGACAATTTGATAGAGTATGCAAATGTGGGTGATCGTGGGATATTACATAACAAGACTGGGGCTGCATTGCTAGGCTAAGAGCAGTCTTTTTTTTTTCTTTTTTTCTCTCTGCCTTTATTTCTTCATCATTTCTGAGGAAGCTGTTAGTGTTTTCATAGCATTGGCATTTGATTTTCATTTTAATTTTCAGGGTATGTTTGCACTTAATTGGAACTATGGCAGGTTCACTGCATGTAGTTTTCCTTTTGCAAACCTTGATTATAATTGAGTCTGGGCTAAAAAGGAAATAGAAGAGTACAGCAAGCAATAAAATCCAGCCAAGTGGAGTGTCATGTCACTGGGTTTTCAATCTCTGGGCAGAGTCCTGGAGAAATGTGGCGGAGCCTTCCTGTAGAAATCACTTCTTTTTTCAGTTTGGGAGGGGAGGTAGTGCCAGTTAAAAGCAAGAACCCTCATTTACCTATTAGGCCAATTTACATAACTCTTAGTGGCTTTGAAAAACTGTCATGACTGTGGCTAAGAAAAAATTATATATACGATCTTTAAGATTTTTTTTAACTACAGCATTCCTTCAGTGACCAAAGCCCCTTGTTCATGAGAGAATCTCTCTGTCCTTTATAAAAACGTGCCTCAACATGGCTTGAGTCCATGGGCAGGCCATGCTCCTTGTTGCTACGGGCCCATATCCAACAAGGCCATGCTCTTTGTTGCTATGGCACTTGGTGTCATAGTGTGGGAATGTCTTCTGTTATTCTCTTTCTCACACAGATGACTGGGTAGCTTGAGTAATTTTATTAGCTTTGCTGTATGTTCTTTTACATCTTTCTAAAAGCTCCTTGAATTTGTTTCAGATTTGTACAACTGATCTTCTTCTTGTTACATTGAATCATAAAGTATTAGGATCATCTAGTCCAGCTTCTTCATCCAGTGCTTAAATTTGTTCTTTATTATTACCTGTTGCCCAGCCTTTTCTTGAATATTGCTAGTGGTAGGGAGATTGTTTTTTTCCCCTACGCCCCTCTCCCATGACCCATTTCATCCTTGGACATCTTTGTTGATTCATATGTTGAGCTATAGTCTTCCTATCTCAAGTAACTTCCCATTGTGGTCTAACTAAACAAGTTTAGTTTCACTTTTTTTGTAATAGCTCTTCAAGTATTTGAAGACAGGAAACACATTTCTTGAATTTTCTTCCCTGAATTTAAAATCAGTTTTGGGTCCCCTTCTTCTGGACATTTTTCTCTAAATGAGTTCCAATTTGTCTATATCATCCCTATCTAAGTAGATTAGAACATATATTTGTTCTCTTTCTGCTACCTTAAAGACATCAAGTATCCCTTGTTCAATTTTTTCTTTGTATGTCTGTAGATTAATATATTTTTAATGTTACATTATTAGCAGTGACAGCTGATTTTAACTAAAACACATACCTTCAACGTTTCCTTCTGACTAACCCTCCTCCCTCCCCAGGAGACAAACATTCTAATTTGGCATGACATTATCTGCCCTAACAGTGCCGGTATTTGAAGTGCCTAAAAGGTCATCTTCCCTTGTTTCAGCTTTCTGGAGTAGTTGAATTAAGTTCAAACTCAGGATGTTTTTGAAATCTTAAATCTCTCTGGGGATGTTTTTCATAACATCTTCAAACTGGATAACACTGTAATAAATGAAGTATGCTGCACTGGATTAAAAGGTTATTTCCCTTGTGTGTCAAGCTAACAAAGAATGTGAAACCTCCCATTAGGCCCTGGATGTCTCTGGCTGTCAGTACAGCAATCCTGTCTCCATTAGGTTCCTAAACCTCCACTCCTCAGTGAAAACTTTAGCCAGAAAACTACCCATCAAAATGAATCCTGAGTGGCACAAAGGTGAATAAAAGGAGCTACAGGAAGAATCAGAAATAAACAGAAGAAATAAGGGACTTTATAAACTAATAACCTGAGTCCAGGTAATCAGAGCTAAAGACCAATGGAAAACCATTATTTGAAATTTAAAATAAGGATGAAACCTCATATATGACCAAAGCCAAACAAAAAATGGACAATGATCAATAACAGGCAGAGTGATACCAGTAAGTTAGAATATTGAAGGAGAGCACAAGGATATATATTCTAGGGGGTTAAGATACCCTCAGTTAAAGGTCACATACTAAGAAGGTCACATACTAAGATAACAAGTACTTTTGTTTGCCTGGTTTTTTTTTTTGAAGAAATTCTATAAAGCCAGAAACTTCTGCTAAGAGTTCTATAAAGCGTTAAGCTTTTCATAATGAAAACAAATAGATAAATGTGGGTGCATGCCACAGAAAATTATGCACAGATAAAGGCAACAGATTAGTTATATGCATAGACGTATGAATGGGTCTTTAAAAACATGATTTATAGTAAAAATTAAAAGAATGAGATCTATAGCATGATACCATTTACATAAATTTAAAAAATATACACATAGAACAATACACCTTTTAAAAGAATACATACACATTCACCACAATAGAATAGCTATGTATGAAAGAATGTAGGAATAAATGGGAATAAGTGAATAATGGCAAGAAAGAAGCTTTGCTTGGATTACTTATGAATTGAGGAATATGATAACATCAATCCTGTGTGCCTGAGACCAATAAGATAAATAAAATGCTAGGCCATCCTGTACAAATAAAGACAGTGACTAGATCATTAGGAAGTAAGAATAATAGTGTTATCTAGTAGAATTTTCTTTGATAATGAAAATGTTCTGTGTCTGTGGTGTCCAATATGATAACCACTAGCTGCATGTGATTAGCACTTGAAGTATGACTGATGTGATGGAGGAACTGAAATTTTTATTTACTTATATTTAAATTTAAATAGCTATGTGTTACTAGTGGTTACTGTATAAGACAGGTTAGAGGTTGCAAGTGAGCCCAGATATTGGCACAGAAAAGGTAAATAGATGCTGTAGTTGCAGACAACACTCCTAAGAAACCCTCAAACCTATCAGTAGATGAGAAGATAGCAAAGGAACCTGAGAAAACCGAGATCACTAGGAAAGAACAACACTCCATCCTTGCCTTCTGTAGGACTTGTTTTTCCCATCAGTAGTTGAACCTCCAGAAGCCAGTAGGGAAGTTCTTCCCTACTGTGGACTTGGCTGTTGGAATTGGGAAGAGTCCTACTGCTGCCGTTTAGCTAATGTGAGCTTTGGAATTACACATGCAATGGGTGTTTCCTAAATAGACTTTAATGAGCACAGGGTCCCAGAATGCCATCTGTATTGCTTTGGGCATGAGCCAGGTTGGCATGAGCTGGGTGTTAGAGACAATACCCCAGGGGGGCTATTTCAGAGACTCTAGTACTATGAAAGTTTTTTTGCTGAATTGGCTATGGGTGACAGTAATAGATTGCTAGGGGCAGAACAAAGAGATAATAGTGATAGATGATTCCTAAGTTATTGGAGAACTCTAACTAGAATGACATCTTACCTATTCTTAGGCCCAACCTCTCTTCTTTTCTGATGTCTCCCCACCTTATACCCCTATCCTTTCCCTTGTTTTTGGATAGTCATTCCTGGTCCCATGTAGAAAATTAAGGGAGTATACGAAAAATTCTTCTGATGGGAGGGGGGTGCATGACCTTGTAAATATATGGCATTAGGTTCCTGAGTGATTTTGTGGAGTTGTTGAATTTTCCTTTCCTGTGTTGAATAAGACTTCTATAGTAGTCAAAATTATGTATTTTTATAAACAAACTCATTTTAAAGTATCTCTCTTTACATATAAGTAGCTACACAAAGAGATAAGTAAGGAGTCCACTTACTTGTGGAGAATGTCTAGGCCCGCTGACCTTTGGTAATGACAAATCTTCTGGTTGTAAAAAGGTCCAAGCATCTACCAGCCTATCAGTTTGACAGTAACTGCCAAACTCGACTACAAACATGTCTGCAAAAGGAGTATGATGAAGGTGGGGTGAGATCTGAAACAGTAGTCTTACCACTTGTTAGGGGTTGCTTAGCAGCTATGTATTTAATAGGAACAAGCCCAGACTTGAGTGGGAAGTTGCACTTGTCTTCATGGAATGATCAAAGATGGATTCATTTTTACTAAGCCTTAGGCATATGGACTAGAGGGATTTTTTTTTTCTTTGATAAAAGAAATCCCAGTAGCACCAATATCTGGAAGACCTAAGTTGGAGGTTGACAAAGCTAAGAGAATAATTTGAAAGTAAAATCAAAATACAGAAATAAATATTTGAACCAATCTAAGACTTATGACCCTGAGAGATACCTGCTATGCCAAGTATACTTTTACCTCTCCTAAACTCTAAGTGCCTTGGCTGTTTTGTTTCTCATTTTGGTTTTCCTCATGGCGTAGTCTAACATATAAAACAGGTATTTAATAATTGCAGAAGGAGTTAACATATGTTCACACTCTTGTGACAGTTCCAGCCTTCCAAACAGCTGTTTATACTGATCTCCTATACAGGTGCACCTCTTCAAGTACACATGTTGAGAAAGCATTGGAACTATTTCTGAAATTAGAAAAGAAGGCCAGGAATTTTATGAATGATGAAACTGAGGCTCCCGCATTATCTGTAACAGCTAGCTCAGCATCTCATGGGAAGATTCTAGTAGGACCAAGATTGATTCAAAATTCCTGGGCCAGGCTAATAGTATCACTTTTGCTCACGGGATGGTTTGTATTTGTTTATGTGTTGTTTTCTTTTCTTTTCTTTTTTTAAGATTTTATTTATTTGACAGAGAGAGACGCAGAGAGAGAGGGAACACAAGCAGGGGGAGTGGGAGTGGGAGAAGCAGGCTTCCCACTGAGCAGGGAGCCGGATGTGGGGCTTGATCCCAGGACCTTGGGATCATGACCTGAGCCGAAGGCAGCTGCTTAACTGACTGAGCCACCCAGGCACCCCTTATGTGTTGTTTTCAATTTACTTGATAGATGATTCTTGTCTACTTACCTAAGAAGAGCTGATATATCAGAAAATGAGTAAATATATCTAATTCTGTAGGGATTCAAAATAAACATATTAATTAATTTGATGTTTATTTCTTTATATTCTTATTTTCTGCTTTGGGGGTAATAATAAGAGATTAAGTAGAAGACTATAGAAGAAAACTACTATGATCACTTGGGACTTTTTCAAAAATTTTATTTGTCATGGTATCCCTGGTCCCTCAACCCCCCATTCAAAATTTTGAGTGGTGGTGTAACTAGGCATTATTGAATAGTTAAATTTATTTAGTATTTTCAGATCAAATGAACTCCCAACTTCTCTTGTCTTCCAACTGGTCCAGTATGCACCATCCTGCTTCCACAATAGAAGAAGGCACTATGATTTTTGAGTGTACATGAAGATTATGTGAGTGTGTGAATGGGAGAAAGATGGTGTTTGGACTGGTACACCTCAGGGTGACAACACAGAGCTCTAGAATCCAGAGCCTAGAAGAGCAGTGCCTCCTTCCCAGGTGGATTTGGAGTTTGGCCTTCCCGCCTCTCCCTTTCACACCCCCTTGAGACAAGCAAGGACATTTCTCTTATCTGTGACAGCATTTCCTCCAATAAAGACAAACAAAAAGTTAGTAGTGCTCTAATTAGTGGTTATTTTTATTTATAAATTCTGTTTTTTCTGATGTGTAACATGGTGCCATGGGGGATATTTCCAAGGATGTGTATGTGTTACTAACTCACTGTGTGACATTGGGCAAGTAGTTTCCCATTTCTGGGACTTGGAGTTTGGGATTGGACTATCTTCTAAGATCCTTCTAACCCTGTGATTCAGTAATTATATTTCCTTTTTTTATTATGTTCAGTTAGCCAACGTATAGTACATCATTAGTTTTTGATGTAGTGTTCAATGATTCATTAGTTGCCTATAACACCCAGTGCCCTCCTTAATACCCATCACCCGGTTACCCCATCCCCCACCCCCCTCCCTTCTGTAACCCTCAGTTTGTTTCCCGAAGTCCAAAGTCTCTCATGGTTTATCTCCCCCTCTGATTTCTTCCCATTCAGTTTTCTCTCCCTTCCCCTGTGATCCTCGGCACTATTCCTTATGTTCCACCTATGAATGAAACCATATGATAATTGTCTCTCTCTGCTTGACTTATTTCACTTAGCATAATCCCCTCCAGTCCCACCCATGTCGATGCAAATGGTGGGTATTCATCCTTTCTGATGACTGAATAAAATTCTATTGTATATATGAACCTCAGTGATTATATTTCTGAAAAGAGTTTAATAGAATTTTTAAAATTAAATTAACAGTGTAAGAGGGTTCCCCTTTCTCCACAACCTCTCCAACATTTGTTGTTTCCTGCCTTGTTAATTTTTGCCATTCTAACTGGTGTAAGGTGGTATCTCAATGTGATTTTGATTTGAATTTCCCTGATGGCTAATGATGTTGAACATTTTTTCATGTGTCTGTTAGCCATTCGTATGTCTTCTTTGGAGAAGTGTCTGTTCATGTCTTCTGCCCATTTTTGACTTGATTATTTGTTTCTTGGGGTGGAGTTTGAGAAGTTCTTTATAGATCTTGGATACCAGCCCTTTATCTGTAGTGTCATTTGCAAATATCTTCTCCCATTCCATAGGTTGACTTCTAGTTTTGTTGACTGTTTCCTTTGCTGTGCAGAAGCTTTTTATCTTGATGAAGTCCCAAAAGTTCATTTTCACTTTTGTTTCCCTTGCCTTTGGAGATGTGTCTTGAAAGAAGTTGCTGTGACTGATGTTGAAGAGGTTATTGCCTATGATCTCCTCTAGGATTTTGATGGATTCCTGTCTCACATTAAGGTCTTTCATCCATTTAGAGTTTATCTTTGTGTATGGTGTAAGAGAGTGGTCCAGTCTCATTCTTCTGTATATAGCTGTCCAATTTTCACAGCACCATTTATTGAAGAGACTGTCTTTTTTCCATTGGATATTTTTTCCTGCTTTGTCGAAGATTAGTTGACCATAGAGTTGAGGGTCCATATCTGGGCTCTCTATTCAGTTCCATTGATCTACGTGTCTGTTTTTGTGTCAATACCATGCTGTCTTGGTGATCACAGCTTTGTAATATAGCATGAAATCAGGCAACGTGATGCCCCCAGCTTTGTTTACACTGTTGGTGGGAATGCAAGTTGGTACAGCCACTTTGGAAGACAGTATGGAGGTTCCTCAAAAAGTTAAAAATAGAGCTACCCTATTACCCAGCAATTGCACTACTGGGTATTTACCCCAAAGATACAGATGTAGTGAAAAGGGGCACATGCACCCCAATGTTCATAGCAGCAATGTCGACAATAGCCAAACTGTGGAAGGAGCTGAGATGCCCTTCAACAGACGAATAGATAAGGAAGATGTGGTCCATATATACAATGGAATATAAATTAACCATCAGAAAGGATGAATATCTATCATTTATATCGACATGGATGGAACTGGAGGGGATTATGCTAAGTGAAATAAGTCAAGCAGAGAAAGACAATTATCATATGGTTTCACTTATTTGTGGAACATAAGGAATAGCATGGAGGATATTAGGAGAAGGAAGAGAAGAATGAAGGGGGGAAATCAGAGGGGTAGAGGAACCATGAGAGACTCTGAACTTCAGGAAACAAACTGAGGGTTTTAGAGGGGAGGGGGCTAGGGGGATGGGTTAGCCCAGTGATGGGTATTAAGGAGGGCATGTACTGCATGGAGCACTGGGTGTTATACGCAAACAATGAATCATGGAATACTACATCAAAAACTAATGATGTACTGTATGGGGACTAACATAACATAATAAAATTAATTAATTAATTAAAAATAAAATAAAATAGAATAGAATAAAATTCAATTAACAGGATAGATTAGTAGTAAGAAAAGACATTAGAAACCACATGGAGAAAGTCAAAGGATAACTCAACCTACAGTTATTGCACTCAAGCATTAAATGTAACTCAATGCTGCCTGTCAGTGAAGGCACTTGGTGATTAGGACACAGTCTTTGTATAAACCCATTCTAACAGAGTGCCAGGTTACAGTGGCATGCTCCTTCTAAGGACACCATCTTGTACACACCAGTGGGTGTCCCAGGTCTCTGTGCTTACTATGCCATTATACTGCCCATTTAGGTCTGGCAGCAAGAAGAAAGAGACTCTTTTTGGAAATACCCATCCCTTACCTGACAGTGATTGGACTTATTATCTACCAGTTGTTCTTTGAACTTGAGAGAGAAAGTAAGCAGGAGAAGACCTAAAAATAAAATTAACTTGCAAAGGCAAAGGGACTCAGATGTGCCCATCAAGTGGAGCCACCTATGGTCTAAAAGTTTAGAAATTAAGACTAGTAGGGAGGTTGGCTATTCTTGACTTGAGTGCATGAGTACTTCTGTTTGTTTCCTTCTAGCCCTACTTCAAGTCTTATTGAATATTAGGTTTTATGGCATTGGCATAGAGCTTTAACATAGACAATGCATTTTCACATACTTTCTCAGTGATTTATGGTCTTATGCACTTGCTCTTTTTGGAAATCTCTTTGGAGTGATGTCATGAAGGATGGTGTAGCTAAGAACAATAGGTGAATGGAGGAAAGGAAAGTGGGGGAAGGGACGCCCAAATGTTGAACCTCTAATCTAGGACAAAAATGCAGTCACTATAGCTGTTGCCCAGGAGCCTGACAGCAAAGAAGCCCTCCCCACAGATTGGTGGTTGCTAAAAATGAAGGCATGTGGAATATACAGAGCCCTGTCACCAACAGCAGCACCCTATTTCCTACCTCTGATAGGATTGGGGTAGGAATGTACAAAAATCAGAGGAATACAGGAAGGGACATGAGATGGAAGACAGTAAAGAGTTCCCTCAAGTATACATCATAGGCTCATCTCAGAATCATATAAAACTTAAATCAGGACTCTTCCTATATGTGAATTTTTTCTTGCACATGTAGTTTTAATCTTAAAAAATAAAATTAAATAAATTATAATTTTTAAAAAGCTAGATAAGCCCTTAGGTATAATCTAATTCAATTCCCTTATTGTATAGCTAATAATATTTAGGACCAGAGAAGGGAAGGAGCTTGTCTGAGGACAGCCAACTAGTAAGTGGTTGTACTCTGTCCATTAGATAATATCCTCTCTTCTATAAGAGTTTTTTTGTTTATAGCTTTTGAGTTTTGGAATCTTTATAATGAGAAATGAAATAGATTTATATTGTACTTTTGAGACATACAGAATTCTTTAACTGTGATCATCTCTTTTTCATGCCTCTCTCACCCTTGATATTTTTAAACTTACATGGCTCCTCATTTAAGCATGTTTTCTGTACTTAAAAGCATCATACCTCCATATTCCTAACCTAGTATCTTGAAGTCCTGGCAAGTTTAGAAAATGGAATTAGCTAAGCAGCATTATGGATAAAAATGTGCTCTCTGAACTATTGCTGATTCTGCCATCCATCATACTGACTAAAATTGAACTGGGAAGAGTCAGACTAGACAGAGCTTGGCTAGGCTAGCCTGGAAATATTCTCTGAACCTGTTCGCTACAGCAGTCCCATCTCCTTGTTCCATTTCAGTTCCTAACTAAACTTGTAGATTCCCCATCCATAACAACTTGCTGGTCAGTTGCCTCCTTTCCAGTATGACAGCTAAGACCCTTGCCAGCTTCATTATCCATGTTGGACCTGACGATTGGACTTATTACTTACCTTTTTTTATTCTCATGAAGATCTTGGCACCTGTATTTCTATTTAAATTTAGCAATTATTAAATTATTTATTATTTTCCAAACACCCCTCTTTATTAATCTTTATTAATAAATAAATTTATTAAATTTAGCAATTATTAAATTATTAAATTATTTTCCAAACACACCTCTACAGCTCTACTCAAATCTAACATCCTTCCATTCTTGTTTCCTCCTCCCTAATTCTAATCTTCCTGACTTCTTACACCTGAACATTATCTCCTAACCTATTTCCCTACCTCTCTGATTCTCCCACTCTCACTGGTCTTAATGTCCTACTCAAAACTATTCAGTGACTTCCTGAATTAAGATTTAAGTGACCTCCACAGTATAGCTCTTTTCAGTCATATCTTCTTGTGTATACCTAATATTTTAGTCAAATTCTTACTATTCACCAAATTCTTCCCCATCTTTTCCTATGATTCAACATAATTGTCTAATCAACTTTTACAGAGTACAAGCCATGTGCTAAGCACTACGTGTGAGCTACACTCTGTTGAGGTGAAGGGAGCTTAGTCTATTGAGGCAATCAGATATAAAGAGGTCATGTTTATATAAGGTGATCAAGACAAAGATCAATGTTCTTTGGGAACGCAGAGAAAATACTAATTTTGTTTGGGTGGGGAGAATCAAGGAAGGTATCAAGAAAAAAATTGAGTAAGGAATAGAAGAGGGAGGTGAAAGGGAGGCTGAAAGGAGAATGAATGGAAGGAATAGGGGAAGGGAAGAAGGTGGAGGGAGGGTGGGAGGAGAGAGAATATGAAGTGCAAGATACTTGGAAGCAAAAAACGATCTAGCATATTAAGGGGGCAGAGATGGCTAGAATATTTGGAAGTATAGGGAGAGGTAAAAAGAATGAAAGGAGAACATAACTTGAGAAGTTGAGGATTGATTGAGAGGGGTGTTATATACAAGTCAAAACAGAAATATTTAAGGCAAGGTGTCAGACCTATTAATTCTGCAGCAGCTGTTTAAAAGATAGAGTGGGGAGAGACTCATGGCATCTCATGAAGTTCCTTCAGTCTGGGATGCCTTTCTTCTATACTTCCCCATCCTTACCTCCTGAAAGACCATCCATGAAGGTCCATCTCAAATGCTGCTGCTGCTACTGGTAAAGCTTTCCCTGATCCCCCTCCTCTCTAGAAGTGGAATAGTTCTCTCCATTTGGAACTCCCATAGAAAAGTTTTGCTTCTCTTTCAGTGTATTATACATTTATTAGAATTTGTTTATGGCTTGTTTCCCCCAATAGACTCTGAGAGCCTTGAGAACATGGATCTAGTTTCATTCACCTGTCTTTTCCACTGCAGTGCCTGGTACACTACCATTACCACATGTGGTACCTGGTCAATTTGTTGAATTGATTTAAACTGGTATCCTGAAGATCAGCACTACTCAAACCCCAAAGGTTATGTTGTCTCAGGTCCATAGGCAGAAACATGATTTACTTTCTTGCCTTGCTTTTTTTTCTTTTTCTTTTTTTTTTTTTTAAGGTCAAGGACAGCACAAATGCTAGGGCAGGTCACTTAGACTCTGAGACCTGAGGCTTAAATACCTTTGGGGAAGAACATAGCAGCTGACTGGGATAGGATATATGAGTCCCCTTTCAGGTCCAACTGAGGGGAAGGGCAGGTAGGCAGGGTTGCTTTTCCAGTTTAATTGAACATTTCCTTACTTCAAAATACCTGTCTCCATGCTAATGTTATTTCAGTGCCATTACATGCATGATTTACCATGATCAGCAAAGCAATTTGTTGTACATAATTCCAAAATTGCTCATCAATTTTAGCTCAGAATAGATTTTTAAGACCTCACAAAATTTGTTGTCCCAAAGTGCTAATCAGTGGGGAAAAGCTAAAGCAAGTCAAGAACTGTTTGTATTACTATGATACAAAATTATAATCCCTCTCCCAAATCATTTTTATAAGCAACCAAGATATAAATAAATAAAAATATGGGAAAATATATGACTTTAAGTTGTCTCATAGCTGAGCTTTGAAAAGATATAGGAAGGGACCAGGGTTTAGCCTTCTAATTCTGCAGAACAAAGGCCCAAATAATTTATAATCATTAAGTTTAATACCTATACTTAGTTTTCCCTTTTAAAGAAAATGTGAACCTAATAGAGCCAATTCTAAAAGATAATTATAAGTACAAAATGAGATAACATCTGTAACTATATCCAGCCTAGCACCTGGTGGGTATTCATTCATTCTTTTACTCTCCCCTTTCCAACTCATTAAGCTCCCATCACCCTCTCCACCTCTTCTTTATTTCTTGCCAAATTGTATTTCTTCTATTCCAAGCCCTTTACGATTCCCTTTAACTTAGAACCATAAATCCTGGGTACTTGATCAGATTTTCTATTAGAGGAAAATTTTGTTCTTAGAAAAATAATATCCCAGAGTAAAGTTACAATGGCACTAATATGTCCCCTGACATAGTGTTCTTGTCCTGTGTGACAAGAACATTGGATAATTGGATACTTAAGTATATTGCTCCTACATATATTTTCTGGTATATTAATTTTTACTAATAATTAATCCTTGTCTGAAGCAGCTGCTCCTTATTACCTGAAAGAGGGTGAAAGTATAGATCAATAACATGTGGAAACTTATATTTCTAGATCTTTGTTTTGGCCAGGGGTTGGAAGTGGTAAGAATTATAGAGAAAGCATTTTGTGTTTTAAGAAAAAAATACTTAGTCTCTTGGTCAGGAGACTTGAGTTTCTTTCATAGATTGCTATTATGTTATTTTGTGACCTTATTTTGTTTTGTTTTTCTGTGTCTTGGTCTTCCTGGTGATGAAAATAGACTTCCTTGTAACTAGACTTAGGCATAAGGCACAATAAGGCACTAAATTGTTGAAATCTACAAATAATTTGACCTTTATCAGGTCCCTGCCAAGATGGAGTTAGTGAAGGGGGGTGTTAAGAGTAAAATGATATCTGAAGTTCAATTGAGTTTGTTTTTGTTTTGTTTTGTTTTGTTTTAGAGGGAGAGAAAGCACGCATGAGCAGAGTGGCACAAAGGGAGAAGGGGAGAGAGAGAAACTTAAGCAAGTTCCAAGCCCAGCATGGAACTGGATGCGGGGCTTGAGCTCATGACCCTGAGATCATGACCTGAACTGAAATCAAGAGTTAGACACTTAACAGACTGAGCCACCCAGGCACCCTCCAACTGAGTTTCTTAAAAAGAAAGTTGCACAGAGGAATCCATGATAGTAGTATGATTCCATCTGACCCATATGATTCTATTTGCAGCAGAAGCTCAGTCATCTGACCTGTTTATTCAGTTCCACCACAAATGAGCCCTTCTTGCCAAGGGATGGAGACTTTGAAATTGCTAGTCACTCCTCTCCACTTTTTAGAAATCTTCAGCCCTTCTTTTTGTGTAAATACAAGTAAGCATATCTTTCTTTTCCCTGGCACCTGTGGTTTATTGGCTACTCTCAAATCAGGTCTTGTATAAAATGAGAAGAAAGTTTGGCAATTCTGATATATAAATGTTCAGGGAAACTCAGGACAATCTGACATTTTTAAAACTGAGTGGTTGCCTAATACAGACTTCTTATTTTACAGATAAAGAAACAGGTAAAATATCATAGAGATTGAATCATGTAAAATTCTGCTTACTGCTTTTTGTTCCATCAAAGCTGTACCTACTTTTTATGGTTTATTCATGTGTTAGGATAAGTAAGTATACATTTGAGATTTTTGTAATAGCTGATTGGCCATCAGCAGTCTGTGTTTTTTTAAAAATATTTATTTATTTATTTATTTGAGGGAGGGAGAGAGAGGTGGAGGGAGAGGAAGAGAGATAATACTCAAGCAAATTCCCTGCTAAACACAGAGGCCAACCTGGGGCTTGATCCCAGGACCCTAAGATCATGACCTGAGCCAAAATCAAGAGTTGAACACTTAACTAACAGAACCACCCAGGCACCCTGAAGTCTGTGTTTTTAATAAAGGGATGGATACTTGGCTGAGAAGAAGGTCTAGGAAAAAGGAGGGTTGTAATAAATAAGGATTTATATGTCTACCACATGTTGTGATGGCATGTGGTAGACAACTCCATCTCAGGTGGCCTTGTTTTCTATTGTTTTGCATATACCTACCACCCAGGTAGGTGGGCAGGAGATAAGGGGCTATAGATATGTATTCTATGCCCTAAAATACCAGATGATGTAGGGACCTTTTCAGAAATTTCAGATTTTCTTTGTAGCAACATTTTAAAATCCTGCTGGGCTGGGAGGAATATTTGTCAATAACAGAGTTAAGGTCATGAAAGTTGAGAAACCAGGAAAGGAATTCTCTGCCTCTTTCCATCCTTAGAAGTCAAATTTTAAGGCACAGAGAGAGAAAAGCTGAGTGTGACGTACATATGTGTGTGTGTGTGTGTGTATGAATTGCCTTGTTTTTGAAGAGCTTTAGATCAAAGCTCTAAAGCTTTGTGGAAAGCTTTGGAAGTGGTAAGAATTATAAAGAAAGCATTATGGAAGTGGAAGTGGAAATGAGGCAAACAGAAATAAAGCCAATCACTACACACATACATTCCTTATCTCAGGTCACTCTGGACTTCACTTTACATCCTTTCTAACTGGATGGCCATGATTAGGTTAAATATATTCCTATCTGGAAGAAGGTGTAAGTTTGCCTGCTTCTTCAGATTTCCATTATGAATAATATGGTAGCCTAGAGGGGATAGAAGTATCTAGGATGTATGAATGAAGTATAAGTTTAAAATTGAAGTAAGATAAAAAACAGAGAGGGAGGCAAACCACAAGAGACTGTGTAGTTAAGAGAACTGAGGGTTGATGGAGGGAGGTGGGTGGGGAATGGGCTAAATGGGTGATGGGTATTAAAGAGGGCACTTGTCGGGATGAGCACTGGGCATTATATGTAAGTGATGAAACACTAAATTCTACTCCTGAAACCAATACTACGCTATATGTTAACTAACTTGAATTTAAATAAAATTTTAAAAACTGATTTATATAGTGGGTATAAACTATGAAACAGAAAACAATAGTAACAAAGAAGCCAGTCTGGAAACGTAAATTCCAGTGAGCCTTTTAAGACCTATCTAACTGAAATAACCTTAAAACAGAGAAAAAATACATTTAATGACTAACATTATATATTTGAAATGTGCAGGTTGGACAGCATTTGGACTTGGAATGAAACAATAAGAGGTTACATTCATGGATAACCAACAAGATAAGGCTGTTGTTGCCTCAGCCAATGGAGAAAACACTCTGATTAATGGGGTCAAAGAAAATGGTAAGAATTTAATTATAGTATATACTATCTCTCCTAGTAGTCCTTTGTTATTACTGTAGATTTTTAGTGTCCATAAAATGGACACTTGGAGTAGGTTAAGTCTAGGGTGCTTCTGAGATTGATATTAATCCTAAATTTTGTTCCACCAAATTTCTAACTGGGCTAGAAGGGTTTCTAAGAGCTAGCTAATCCAAACACTTTGCTTTTGCAAACCATCTCTGTCAGATGAATACTTAAGTTCCTCAAAATTCATAGTGAATTAGAAATATGCTCTGATGTGTGGCTTGGAACGTACAGGTGCAGAGGAGCTTCCAGAACAGAGGTCTGAATGACAAGACTAAGTTTTATAGCTTAAAACCATAACTATCGCACCTGAGCATTTTCCCACCCTGAAAGCCTTGACTTTCAAATTGATCAAGCAGTCCAATTATTTCCTTATTTCTGAGGAAAGTTCTGTCTGTGTCTAAAGAAAAAGCTTAATCTAAAGAAGTACTATTTTTCACTTGCGTGAATGTTCAATATAAAATCAGTGTTATTCTTTAACTTTGTATTTTCCAGTTCTAAAACCAGAGAAGTTGAGCCTTAGCTTATATAAGATCAAGTACCACAAACTGATCAAGAGAAAGAGAGTTAATGAGTGTGGTCTAAGACCTTTAGCTTTATTTCTGTCATTTCCTTCCCTTTTCTCCAGATTCAGAGGACCAGGATGTGGCAATAAAGTCATTGGCAGCTCTAGAAGCTGCTGCACCAATCCAGCCTATACCGGTGGTTCAAAAAGAGACCCTGATGTATCCCAGGGGTCTCCTGCCTCTGCCTTCTAAGAAGCCTTGTATGCAGAGCCCTCCATCTCCTTTGGGGCTAATTGAAGCACCTGAGCATGCTGCTAATAGTGCTTCTGTGAATGCCATCTCCCTTACATCTGGTGTTGCAAAAAGTCTGCATACATGGTCACTGCCCAATGAGTGTGAGAAAGCTCCATTCGCCATAATGGAGCCTGCAGGCATGTCAGCTCTGAATGGGGACTGCCTCATGCAGCCAAGCCGGACTTGTTTGGGCTGCTTCATGGAATCCAAGGATGCAGTAGATCCTGAGCCAGGGATCAGTCTGAAAGTTGGTGATCTAAATAAGGATTATGAAACCTGTGCAGTTTCTGATATAGGGATTCAGTGTATTAATGCTGGAGAAAACATGAAATACGGAGAGCAGTTGCTCTCAGACCAGCTCCTAGGTTTTCCTCTGCACAAATCAAGGGCGGGAGAAAAACGGGAAGCTGAGAAATCTGACATCGACTTGGAGGATCCAGCTCAGAAAAGTTATTATGAGGCATTACTGTTAGACAAGTGTAATACGGAAGAGGCTTTGCTGGCAAATTCCAATCAGGATTGGGGTTACTTTGAGACTTTCATTAGTGAGAGTAAGATTGAACTACTTGACCTCTGTTCCAAAAATGAGCTGTCTGTCAACTTATTCTCTGAAGAAGATGTGGATAACTACATGTTTGATGATGATGAGTCAACATTGGGCAGTGATGTCTGTTCCTTGAAAATTCGATATGAGTCCTTCCAAGACAATGTTCGAGACAAGACCACCCTTCTAATGCAGGAGGATGCCCAATTCAACTTTTTCCCCAGTGTCTTTACTACCTGTCCCAAGCGGGAGTCTAAGAGTGGGGTCCTGAAGCAGAACAGCGATCTTTCCCAGTTTAAGGTCCCTGATGTGAATATCATCTGGGGGGAGGAGGATAAAAACTTGGACAAGAAGAAAGGCAAAGAAGAGGAACAGGAAGACAAGGGTGTAGAGAAAAAGGATGAAAAGGATAATGGAGAAAAATCTGCCTTAAATAAACCATGCAGTGGGACTGAAGTAGGGCAATTTAAGAATACAAAGCAGGGCCATCTTACCAATTCCTTGGAGGCATCAGGGAATTTCAGTGATGACAGTTCCTTCATTGAGGTCTCTTATGATGCCATGGGGGAGATCAAGGACTGTAGCCGCTATATGGCTCGGGACACTAATTCTGGCAGCTCCTCCTCCCAGCAGAACTATGGGCTTCGAGCCAAGAGAAAAGTCAGGTACAGTGAAGATTATCTATATGATGTTGACTCACTAGAGGGTGAAAAAGTAAATGAGAGGAAGGAATGGCTGCCAGGTGGTTCCAAAGAGGAAGATGATGATGAATGGTGTCCCAAAAAGAGAAGAAAAGTAACTCGTAAGGAGCCTCCTGTTATTATCAAATATATCATCATCAATCGCTTTAAAGGTGAGAAGAACATGCTGGTGAAGTTGGGTAGGGTAGATTCCAGTGAGACAACAGTGAATTTAAGTGAGAATCAGCTCAACAAATATGCCAAACTGGCCCCCTTGAAGGGTTTCTGGCAGAAGAAGAAAAAACAGAGAAACAGCAACACTGACTCCAACAAGATACACTTATACCAAAAACAAAACTTTGAACCAGGTAGCTTTGAGGTGCCATTCCTGCCACCTGCTCGCAAACGAAAATCTAAACTTGGCAATAGGCACAGGATTCAAAGAATCCCATCTGTGGAAACTTCTTCAAGTGGTAAGCAGATTTCATTCTGCAGTGATCAGAAGCAAGGTAGTACTCGTAAAGAAGATGGAGGCCTGAAAGGTACACTGAAGTCAACACCTCTGGCTGTCCCCGGCTGTGCAAATGGATCACATTTAAATGACGTCACAGGCCCTGACTCAGTGAAAGTCAAAGTCCAAGATGCAGGATTTAAGGGGCCAGAGAGGAAAGTGCTCAACAAAATCAAATTTAAAAGTGAAGCCAGGTTAAAATCCAAGAAAATCAAAGCTGGGCAAGAAAACAAACCAATTGTTCAAATGAGCCCTCTTTTGGAAGATCAATCCTCTATGGCTAATTTAAAGAATGAAGCTATTCCTGGGACCTCAAACAGTTCTCATCTATCTGAATTTCATGAGGCAAAGGTTGCTAAGAATTCTACTTTCTTACCAACCACCTGCTCTTCTGAAATGCCTCTATCATCTGCTAATGTTGCCACCAATATACCTGTTATCCCTGGAGGGTATCTGCAGACATTGTTAGATGCTTCTGATTTGTCAAATAATACTGGTATATCATACTTCGCTCACCATTCTCCAGAGCAAAATGAAGGCAGCCTCACTCAAACAGAAAAATCTTTTGTGCCTCTCCAGCCTGCCCAGGACTGTGTGCTTTCCTCACCCTCTGAGTCTGAGCTGCAGCAGTCATCCCAAAACTTCAAAATAGAATCAAGCAACTATGGAAATGTGTGGCCCAACAAGCCTACTTCTGGTCCCCAGGAATTCATGGCTGAAGTCTCAAGGGAGATAGCTCCAACCCAATCTAACGAATTTGGAGTCTCCCAAGCAGTCCCCATGGAAAATAACCTCACAGCTACAACATACAATCGAATCTGCCTCAATAGTGGTGGCAGTAATTGCAACAAGGTCCTATATGCCTCTGTGCAAGACACCCAACTCCCATCTGATGACTCTTATCAATTATGTCACTTTAATAATGGAGAGATATGCTTTCCTTTCCAGCAGGGCCCAGCCAATATGGATGATGATCGGCTCTTTAGCTTTGATTCAATGGCCCCACTCTCTATCAACTCAAGCCATTATTGCTCCTTAAGCTTGAAATCCTGTGAAAAAGATGGTGATGATGATATTACTGATGACTTCCTGGCCCATTGCAGCCCCAAGCTGGTGATCCAGCAGAGCATTGATGAGATAACACCATTAAAGGAGTCCACTGACCTCCTGGATATCTCCAACTTCACTCCTGACAAATTCCGCCACTCATCTCTCTCAGAGATGTCCCCACCTGACACCCCCAGTCTTTCCCCTCAAATCACCAGATGTGAGAGTATCAAGACATTAGGAACACTGAAGGGGTTCCAAGAGGGTGTCCCAGGACCATTGGGCAATATGGAGAAAATCAAGTGGGACTGCAGTACCCTTTCACGGCAGGTCCAAGTGGATGATGGATTTACTTTAAATAATCATCAGTTTCAGTTCCATATGTTCAATGATGAGGATTCTGTCAGCCTGCTCCAAAAAACTCCTTGCCTATCAGCATTTAATGATCCATCTGGCCAAATGAGTACTAACAACAAAGTGTCAAAATCAAGAAAGAAAAGTTCACCCAACAAGAGTGGGGCTATGAACCAAAGCTCTTCTCAGAAAAACACCAGGAAAAAATCTGTCAAAGCCAACAACAAAGGGATTGAAAAGCCACCGGGCAAAACCTCCCGCCAGGCCCCTAAGTCAACAAAGAAAGGGAAATATATGGCTGCAATCAATGGAGAGAAAATGCAAATTGGCATTGGCCGTGGGGGAGGCCAAATCAACAACATATCCTCTACAGGGAAGTCATTGGCTGAATGTATCCAACATGGTAGCCCTGTGACCTCCATGAAGATGCCAAATCAAAAGGGACTTTCTGGAGATTGGACTTTGGGGAAGGAAAGTAGCCCAGCCTGGAGCGACCTGAACATGGGCACCAACACCAATAACCTCCTTGATGATGACCAACGGGAATTTCAGGAGCCTTCCTATATCTTATCCAACATTGCCTCTGGTATGGCAGATGTGCAGAGATTCATGATGGCCTCCATAGAACCCCTTTGGGAACCCATGGAACACCATGGGGACCCCAACATATTCTACTCCCCAGAGTCTAATAGCCTAAAATTAAAAACCCTCAAAATATTGGCTGGGACACCACAGGAATCTAAGAAAAAGGTCAACAGTGGGTCCCCAGGAGCCACTAAGAATCACAGGTCCATCAAGGGTGTGAGTAAAAGCAATGGGAAAGCAGTGATAGGTGATCCTGGTCGTGCAAACATGCATGGTTATGAGGACTCTCGCTCTGCCTTCTTTGATAAAAAGTATAATAACCTGAGCACTTTAGGCAATAATGGACCAACACACAAAAAGTTATATCGTCACAAATCCAGCTCCAAGGCCCTGAGAGATGAAAAGTGTAAGGGAAAGTGCATGGAGCGAGAACAGGTCCACAAGGATGAGGCTGGGACAGCTTCTTTTGAAAAACTGAGGTAATACTGCACTAAAATGGCTGAGATGATGTACCCTTAGCTTTCCTACTACCTGCTAAGCCCACAGTCCCTCATTTTTTCCTTCTTGAAAGCAAAAGTTTGCATGAAAGAAACTGTCCCATTCCCTTCTTTCTCAAATTAAAAAGAAAAAAGTGCATGAAAATCCCTATACTTTTAAGCCACCCAAAGATTGGGCAATTCTGTTGTGGCTTTACTAGGGATAAACTCTAACAAGGTTACTTTTTCTGCTATTCAGCATTAGTTTTTACTAATTGAGAAAATAGAACTAAAATATGCTCTTGAATGATTTTGGGAAGGGAAGGGCTTTGCAGTAAAAAACATTTTGAACAACAGAATCAAAAAGTTATATAGACAAAAGGGCAAGATCATTTAAGCAAAAAGAGCATAATTTGGAAAACAAAATCTCATCGTGTGGCAATTAGGAGTGCTTTCTAGTGCCCCCTGTATCTGTATCTCTTTCTGCATCATACAGCATTTAGTATGATGTAAACAAATTTAGATTGTATGATCCCTTTGTGGGACATACACTAAAGCTAACTAAGGTGGCATAAATTGTTTGGTTTTTCTGCAGGGATTCCAACTACAATCTCGTAAAAGCAGAAACAGCATTTTGGGTTTTACCTGTGTTTGAAGAAGAAATTCACATTTTCCAGAAAGACATTTGATGTTTGTGTTTTATTTCTTTCAAAATATGCCTTGTGGTATGTATGTTGACATGTAAGTGCTTAAAGAAAAGAATTTTGAAGTGTGGGAATAAGTCTTTGGAAGCAAATTTTAATCTGATGTTCTATGTAAAAGACTTCAAAAGTCATACAGTTGCACAAGTAGTTTATGCACTATTTACCCAAGGAAAAGAAGGAAAACATTGTGCCAAACTACAAACAAGTGACTGTATTGTATATATTTTACTTCTATATCAACATTTGGTTGTGAGTATTTGGGGAGCTTGTCCCTGTTGATTTACTAGAAACATTCCGGTGATTCTTGCTATTAACCACCCCCACTTATGTGGATAGCACCTATAGATCACAGTGGAAAAATATGTTGTGTTACACAATTTACCAAAACTTAAAGGATACTGTTTGAAATGTGCCAAATTTCCTTACCTCATCTCACAGATTCACCCCACAGTTTAAAGCTCATTAATGGATTTTAAAATATATATATATATATATATATGCATACATACATTATTTTGAAATTTTAAACTCTACTGTCCTGTGTGGAAACATAAGCAAATAAGGCACAATAAAGTTTTGTTTGTTCCATTGTCTAAAAGTTCAATTGTTGAAAAAGTCTGGAAGTCACAACAGCTGAGTCCATCAGGGACCTAATATATGCATTTACAGAACCTTTTACAAGGAAACAAAACAGCTGCTTTAAGTTTGTTTTCTAAAAGCAAAATCTGTAGCTGAAAATTATTTAAAGTGCAAAGTTATATTGCTGATACTTTATATCTCAGTTTTATATATTTTATAATAGTCTGGGATAAATTATAAAATAGCTATAAAATCAACACTAATGATAAATGAAGTACATAGATTGCTTTTATTTAAGTAGTTTCATAAATGTTTTGTCAAAATTGCACTCATATCATGGCTTTAGTGTTCTTTAAGTGTTTAATCTTGCAATGCCAATGTCATTTAAAGAAAATGTTAAGGCATCTCAGTTCAACTCCTATGAGTTACGTACACATATTAGATAAGCTGAACAATTTGTGGTAACAACTAATCAGGGCCATATATATATACACTAGTCTGAGGATGACTAGTTTTTGATGCCAAACACTAAACTTAAATTTCAATTTTTATATACATTTTTGAAATCACATTTTTATTCTGCCCTTCCCCCTTTTGTCTTTCAAGTTCACAGCTTCAACACTACTAGTGTTGCTTTTTCTTCCCCTTTATTCACCACTTGACTTCTAACATTTGATCTATTTTCCTTGCACAGTTGAAGGCCTGTGTGTCTGATGACTGATGCATTATGGCACAGATGAGATAATGGATGTAAAAGCGCTTTGTAGATCATAAAGTGCTATACAGATATAGGGGATTAATATTATTAATGTTGTTGGTTGTTGTCGTTGTTACTCTTACTATTCTTACTAATACTGTTACTAACCTATTAACTTGTGAATATATAGGCTGTGGGTGGGAGGGTGGAGAATAAGTGGGTGGGGGAAAGGGAGATTAAAAAAAAAGGAAGATGTTTCAAAAGGAAAAATTTAAGCAAAATATAAAACCTACCTAGTCATTGCCACCTAAATATATTCACAAACAGAGAAGCAACATTTGAAAGTAGTCAGAGAGAAATGGAAGGAAGCCTGTCACATATATAAGTACATACACTTCCCAGTCCATGATTCCTTTCACCAGCCTGCTCTACTACTTATAACTAGGTAGTAAAATGAACAAGCCTGTGTTCTTGATGGTGTGATTGTGTGTGTCTACGGGAATGAGTGGGTGAGGAGCATTTTGTGAGGCTGCTTCAGGCCTGTTCCGAGGCTTTGATGCTCTGTGTGTGGTGAGTCTTAGACAATTACTTAATGGAAAGGCACCAGATGAAACATGTCTCCTACTCTACAGCTGCCATCCAGAAGGGAAATTAATCAAACTGGAACACTTTCTTCTATTTCTCCACTCTGATAGCTAGCTGTTTATGCTTAATGCTATGGCTGGTTCTTAGGAACTAGATTTTGTTTTGTTTTTGTTTTTGTTTTTGTTTTTTCTGTTTTGCAGCTAAATTTTGGCTTGGAATTACCAACTCAACCTGTATTATGATCCCCAAGACTCCAGACCTCAAAGTCACTTACAGGAATGGAGTGCTTTCTGTGTAATCAAAAGGTGGCAATTAAAGAAGAAATAAAGAAAATGTTCCATGGGTACAATGTGTTTTATTAAAAAAATATGGGAGGAGTTGTCCCAGTTTTTCTCAGTTCAGCTTTGGAAAATGGGGTGGGGGTGGGGTAGAAGAACAGCCTGAAACTTTCAGAAACAGTTTCCTTGTCAGAACTTGCTATCACAAGTCCTTTGGAATGGATGCTCTTTCAGTTGCTCCTATGGAGCCCATTAGGGGCCAATTCTAGGGCATGGTTCATCCCTTTCTCCAAAGAGAATTGACATTTTAAAGTACTGTTTTTAATGGCCTACTACAGTGCATTATATGTTTTTAACATATGTATCTGTGACTTGTAATCAATCATTTTCTACTAAAACATAACAAGGAACTAGTTTTGATTAATGAGCAATAGGACAAGGCAGAAAATGCTTATTCTCTTAATTTCGCTTAATATCCTCTCAGTATATTATGTTCTGAGTGCTTCAGTTTTTATGGCTTTTTTGGTCCTGTCACTGCTCACAATTTTTTTTCCTCCTGTCACAACATAGTAGGCCTGACTTTTTGGAGACCCCTTATTCAACCATCTGCCTTAGTGGAGTGAGGACCACTGATATAAAAATAGTGTTTTGCCCTATCACTGATATTTCAAGTCAGATATATGGAATTTTCCTTGGTCTGAAATTCCTTCTTGCCATTCCCTTCTAACATCTCTTTGAGACGCTGCTTCCTATTAATGCCTCCTCAACAGAATCCCATTTAATCTTTATTTTCCTGGAAATGGTATTCTCCATTATTCTTCTTATTTAATTTCAGTCATTGGTCTTGGAACTTTTCTTCTTTTATAATCTTATATTCCACTTCCTCAAAGTGTCAGAGTTTAAGAACCTTAGCCAGGCTACTTCTGGAATTTCAGAGGGCAACCTTCTCACTCTTAATTACCTTTAATTGTCTTGGCCACTTTCAAATCTAATTTTAAACACACACACACACACACACACACACACAGAATTATATTGCATGACTAAGGAAAGTTGGAAACTCCTTTTCCTTGAAGGTCTGTAAAAATATCTCTGATCCCCTTTCTGCCCTGGTTAGGTGCTAGACTATGTGGAGAGGGTGCTGAAATAGTAGCCTTGACCAAGGTTCTTTGGAACTTTGGGGGTTATGTTTGGGCTGTGATAACTGGCTTAAACCAGTGGACTCTCCAGCATCTCATATACCAGCTTCCTCACATATGCTGCTTCCTCTCAGCTTTCTCTTCTGACTTCTTGTTATTCTGTGCAATTATGTGTTAAGGTCTTACCTTCTCCTAAATCTTTTCAAACCTCCTGCACTACCTTGACCATCACTTCTTCAGCCATCTCCCTGAAGTCTTTGGTGCTAGGTGGGCTTTTGTGACAACTTTCACCTTCTCTGACCTTTTTCCTTGCTGAGAAGCATCTGTATGTGTGCAGGGGGGGGGAGGGAGGACAGGGAGCGGGTTAAGCATGTATGTAAGAGAGAGAAGCATAAAGGATGCTTCAAAAGCTGTAAACAGCTCTGGTTAGCATCCTATGTCCTGTTATGTGAGGTTCTGCCGTTCTAGTGAATTTCTGTTTTAGTGGGTCCTGATGAGCATTTACTGCCTAAAGGAGAAAAACCATATCCAAGGACCTCTTAACCAAGCCGAACCAGTCTGACGCAGATCCACCACATCTTCAATTTACAGATGCTCTCAGAACAGTTCCAAGAATTGAAGAGAGCTGAGTTTCTGCCCTGAAGAGGAGAATGGAGCACTAGCTAGTCCTAACTAGTGCTAGAACTATAAGTGTTTGTTTTCTCCTGGATTATTAAGAAATTATCTAATTTCTGGAGTTTTATTTTTATTTAGGATTTTTTAAATGGTAGCTTATTATAGGAATATGTCCTTTTATGAAATAAAATTAATATGAGATTTATTTTCTGATCATAAAATTCACTAAGCCCACCACTATGTTTAGAAGATTTAGTACCAAAACCAAACATTTTAGTAACTAGGGATAAATAGGAATCTTGTCAACACAATGTAGGCCAGGGATTTTTGTGAAGGTTTCTCAAGGACCCGAATAAGGGGGGCAAATTTTTAGCTGTGCTGTTTAACTTGGGAAACACTGTCATCAACTTGAAGGTCCTCAGCCAGCATAGAATTATTTTGATCGCAGTACACAGGCTACCCTTTAAGGCACATTTTTTTACTCAGAGCATTAAACAGTAGCTACAGTCATGAAGCAGAGCTCCCATTGCAGCTACATGATACTTGAGATGTACTCTTCATTTCAGAATCATAACTAAGAGATGAAACATTGGAGAAGGACAATGTAAAGGAAAGAGGTTTGGTACAAAGTATGAGGTGTGAATGAGGCTTGAAAAATCAGTATTTGGGTAAGTAGAAAAGAAACACTCGACATGAAATGGAAAAGATGTTTGTCCATCTATCAGGCTCAGTGGTTTCTGAGTCTTCGACATCCCCTTCAGAAAGAAGAAAGAAGATGTTTAAGTCACTCTGCTTCTTTCAGAGATACCTGGCTTTACAGCACAAAAGAAAAGGCTTAGAACAAAAACTAGAAGAGGTCTTTTGTTTTTCACTCCCAGTGAGGAGGGTAGAAAGCTTACAATGCTCAGTACTGGGATACCTGTAGCACTGACTAGAGTTTGCTGCCTACAGTTTTGAATGTACTAGTCCTTAATTTAATTTCCGTAAAACTGAATGCACCTCTTTGGTAAAGTACTGATTTATGGTGCTAAAGAAACTATTATCTCCATTGTTCTCCTCTCCCAAGCCCTTTAAACATTTAAGAAAATTTAAAATAAACATGTTAGAGGCCCTTTTTATGAATGTAACTTAAGTTTCTGTTTGACATATGACACTGCAACTTTAAAATGTTAGGAAATTGTTTGCCTTTCTTTCTTTCAGAGTTAAGCTTTATAAATAATCTGTAGAGTCAATTGAAGTATAAAGCTTAAGGATCACTCTTAAGACGCCTACAAAATCTTGTATATTTTTAAGTGTGCCAATTTGTAACATATTTTGTAAGTGTATATTTTTCTTAGAAAAGTGCTGTGAAGTGTCTGTATGTGAGAGTTTTCCTTTTTCTGCACCACTGGGTGCTAATAAAAGGATATTTACTTCAACGTTTCTGGTTTTAGAAACCATAATACAAAGAAAAAAATACACTTTTGTTGGGAATTTTGTAACACAAAACATGTTGTGAAAGAGTGTAGTGATCTTGTGCAAATGAAAATGAACATTTGTGAGCTTCTTGCTGTTTTATAGATTTTCTTGTAAATTATTCTTGTAACGCCTCTGGTTTTGTTGTTCTTGTTGCAAAGTTTTAAATATTTGTGACTGAGTGTATGGTGAAACTGTCATAATGTACCTAGCTGAGTTTTGTTATTGTTTATGGAATAAATAAAAAGAAAACTTTAAAAATACTGCTTTGGAATCATATGTAACAAATCAAACCATTTCTAAATAAATTCTACGTCCCAAATAAAAAGTTCTTCATTGTCTAGAAGTTGATGGAGCTAGACAGTATTATGTTATGTGAAATCAGTCAGTCAGAGAAAGACAAATACCATATGATTTCACTCATATGTGGAATTTAAGAAACAAAGCAAATGAGCAAAGGGGGAAGAAAAGAAAGAGAGGGAGAGAGGCAAACTAAGAAACAGACTCAAACTGATGTTTACCAGAGGTTATGTGGGTGGGGGGATGGGTTAAATAGGTGATGGGGATTAAGGAGTTCACTTGTTGTGATGAGCACTGGGTGATGTATGGAAGTATTGAATCACTATATTGTACATCTGAAACTAATATTACACTGTAT
The DNA here is from genome assembly GCF_011800145.1 of Mirounga leonina. Taxonomy (NCBI): domain Eukaryota; kingdom Metazoa; phylum Chordata; class Mammalia; order Carnivora; family Phocidae; genus Mirounga; species Mirounga leonina. Next base: position 5,412,472 of record NW_023270513.1, on the reverse strand, counting down.
GTTAACTAACTGGAATTTAAATAAAAACTTTAAAAAACCTTGGTTGTCTAGAGCAGTGTTTCTCAAACTATCTCTGGTGAGGGACTGATTTTTTTTCTCTGTCCATCACAAACTGATACTATTATAAAACACAATAGGAATAAATTTCTTTAAAATTGGAATGGAAAATAAAAAGAAATAAAAGCCCTAATGTATTTGATTCAACATGTAAAATTACATTTCAAAACAAACATAACAGGGAAAACGGAAAGAATTGCAAAGATCTGGTACCCTATTTGAGACAAGTCCATTGACCAATGTTAAATTGCCATAGAAAGTTCTAACCGTGCTTTGAGTAACACTTTGAGTAGGAGCAACAGCATTACTATCATCTGGAAACTTGTTAGGAATGCTGTATGCCAGGCCCTACACCAATTCTACTGAATCAGAATCTGAATTTTAACAAGATTCCTAGATAATTTGTGTGCATATTAAAGTTTGAGAAACACTGGGCTAGAGTTTTTTGTAGGGGATTCTTCTGCCCCTCAAATTGGGGAATCATTTTCTAGTGTGTTCCATCTTCAAAGACCTTAGAAAAAATGGTGTCCTTGTTTTGTGGTCCAGATGGATTTTGCAGAGATGTAGTCCTCTCAAAGTGTTAAAGTTGTTTATTAAAAGTTATAAATGCTTTTTTCCCTTCCTGCTAGAATCATGGAACACTACATCAAAAACTAATGATGTAATGTATGGTGATTAACATAACATAATAAAAAAATTAAAAAAACACGATATAATATATAAATAAATATGCTTCTGTTGGAATACTCTAAAAAAAAGTTATAAATGCTAATTTGCTTGGTACCCCAAAAATGTCAGATTTTCCATAATTCCCTACAATTCCTACATCATTTTACTTACCACCCACCCAAAGACCGTCTCCTTTAACCAGGACTTCCCCAAGCTCTACCCCCACTGTGCTCAGTATTTTAGAATTGGGTATGTATAGAAAAGCTGGGCTTTGCTCCCAAGTGCCCAGATCATGTGAACCACCCATCAGAGCCTGGAGCCCTGGTCACTGTGGCATACACAAGCCAACAGCCACTTCCTTGGTTTTAAATATCATTACTCAAAGAAATTGAAAAATGTGTATGAGATAGTAGCCCTCTATTCTCACTGAATGATCTCATTCACTTCCACCACTTCAACTACCACCTAGATTTTTGCAAATCTCTCCTGAGTCCCTAGCCTATATTTCCAGTTATAGGCTGGCTCTCTCCACTTGGGCCTTCTGCAAGTTTCTCAGACTTACCTATTCAAGATCATTCCATAATCTTTTTACCCTCTGAGTGCTTTAGCTCAGTGAATGATGCTGCCATTCATCCAATCAGTGACCCAAGCCAGGGAACAAGGTTCACCAGCAACTCCTTTCTCTTCCATCTTCTCATTCAATTGGTGCCTCTCAATTCTCCTGCCTTTCTATCCCATTGGCACTGCATTAATTTCATGGTTTTTCATGTTCATGGTATTTCACCTGGGCTATTGCAACATTGTCTTAATTCAGTGATTTCCAGACTTGGTTTTCACACCCTGGAAATTTTCAATAAGGAGAAAGAAATGGAGAGGAGAACCTCTATAGAACTGTCAACTTTTTATTTTGTTCAATAAAGTCATTTTAAAAAACTATGAAAAAACTATTTATTATTAATTCACAGAAGATCATTTTAACACCAAAATACAATGAGACAATGCTTTATTAAATGTGCTCTGTTATTTTTTTAAAAAAGATTTTTTATTTATTCATTTGATACAGAGATATACAGAGAGAGCATGAGCAGGGGGAGAGGCAGAGGAAGAGGGAGAAGCAGACTCCCCACTGAGTTGGGAGCCTACGCAGGGCTTGATTCCAGGACCTGGAGATCGTGACGCTTAACCATCTGAGCCACCCAGGCACCCCTGCACTATGTTGTCTTTTTCTCTTCATCATGGACCATAAGAGACTGAAACCAAGCATCCAAACCCTTTAAACAGTAAAAAGAAGTTTTGAATTTCAGGGCTAGAGGACTGGGGGAGGACAAACGACAAGGGGCAAAGCAGTTGAAGTCCCCAGGATTCGACCCGTCAAATGCTCTGAGTCTTTCTCCCAATTTCAATGAGTTCCCTATGTGATGGAGATTACAAATGTATATTCTTCACTCTGTGCATGATTCAGAAGTGTATTCTGGTGAACATGGCCCTAGAAAAAGATTTTTCTTGAACTAAAGTAATCGCAGGGTTGGAGTAGATGAGTGGTTCCATTCTTTTCCCAGTGGTCTTACATCCCTTTTTTTCTTTCTTGGCCAAAGTTGAGAAAGTACCAAGGTTTAGGGTGAATGTGGCAGATCCTTTGTCTAAAGACATTTGATCTGTCTTGGAGCTGACCTTTTGATAGACTTAGTTTGGGGGAGGAGTGATTATGACACTATTTTAATACAGTATTCTATTTAAAGTAATTAGAGTTGTGGTTATTAAACCTTTCAGGCTACATAGCACTTTGATAATCTAATGAAATCAATGGGCCTTTGCCCCAGGAAAATGAACATACTCAATTTTTTAATAGAATTTCAGAGTATTTACAGATTAGGAATTTCTATATGAAGGGCATCAATTTCCCAAAACATCATCCCCACATCATAATGGAGTTTCTTAGTCTATCTCCTCTTCTCCACTGACCCAAGATAATACTATCATTTATTTATTGTCTACTATGTGCCAGGCACTTTACATGAATTGTCATTTCTCACAACAACCTTGCAAGGAAGGTATCTTCCATATTCTATCTTTAAGTAAATTGGGACACAGGTCAAATAAACTTTCTTAAGAACACACAACTAATAGTTTTCAAAGACCTTCACCAGAGCTGACTTTCATGCTTGCCCCATCAAAAGCCCATGTCTCTAACTCAAGACATTTATTTCTAACATAAACCATATTGTCTATACTACTTCAAAAATAGGATGATAAATATTAATACTGACATTAATCATTTTTCAATAAATATTTGATTCTGTATCAGCTTTGTACTAGATGCTAAGAAAATAAAAAATATATAAAGCACATAACTTGCCCTTTAGGAGCCCAGAGATAAAACATGGAGGTACAATTTAATAATTGAAATAGAAAAACACTCACTGATCAGTTTAAGTTGAATAATCACATGTAAAGTAACTAATGATTTGCTGTTCTTAAGCACTTGAGAAGAAAAAAACTTCCATCCATTGTTATGGAGGAACTAATATCACAAAATACCACTCCCAATAACCAATATTTCACCTTCTACCCTTCCCTTATTTTGGAATCAGAGTTGAGTGTGAGCCTCAATCCACCACTTACTAGCTACATGATTTGGGACAAATTAATATGTCTGTATCCCAGAGTCTGTGCCCAAAAAACCCTAGTATAACAAGACTATTGCTCCCATAGTCGTATTTTGATTACACTTGTGAATTCAGCACCAAGTGGGCAGTTGGGTAATACTTATTAGCATTTACTATTGTTTAACAGACGTGAACAGCATTTTCCTAATAGCACTTATTTTGATTCCTTAGAAATCACTCCAGCTCCCTACCCTCAAGTATTTGGGTTTTTTTCATCAGGCTACAAATTAAGAAAATGAGTAAACTTGTAGTTCAAAGAGTCTTTGATCTTTATTTGGAGAAAGATGTCATTTTAAAGACAAAATTAAGGGCACCTGAGTGGCTCAGTCTGTTAAGCATCTGTCTTCAGCTCAGGTCATGATCCCAGGGTCCTGGGATCAAGCCCCGCATCAGGATCCCTGTTTGGCAGGGAGCTTGCTTCTCTCTCTCTCTCTGCCTGCAGCTCCCTCTGCCTGTGCTCTCTCTCTCTATCAAATAAATAAATAAAATCTTTAAAAAAATAAAGATAAAATTAAGAGTCATCATATTTAACATAACATGTTTAATATTGCATGTAATACATATAATGATATGCATAATAGTTTCATTAATAGACTTAATTTATCATCAGTGGCAGAGTGAGGTACTTAAAAGTTACAAATTATTAACCAAGATACCTGGGTTCTATTCCTGGCTTTGCCACTAAATTGGTTATAAAAACTTGGACAAGTCATTTCCCTTCTGGGCCTCAATTTCCCCACCTGGAAAATAACTTAACATTTAAGAGCATGAAATGTGAAGTAGACTGCCTTGGATTAAATCCAAGCTTCTCCTGCTAACAATAAGACCTACCTCAATTTCTCCATCAATAAAATAAGAATAATTATGGTACCATTCTCATAGAACCTGAAGGAGAATTAAATGAGATAATGCATATAAAACATTTAAAATTGTGGCTGATGTATATATTATAAATGCTCAATAAATATTAACTACTATTATACTGGAAGGTCGTGCCTTTTAATTTAAAACCCATGATTCAATGTATCATCTGGGTTGCTATGGCAAGAGTAGAAATTACTGAATTAACCATGGACATTTGTTCATGAATCAATTCATTAATTCAACAAACTATTGTTCAGCACCAACTATATGCCAAGAATTGTGCTAGGTACTGGGAATGTCACAGTGAGCAAAATGGGACTTTGACTCTCTCCTCATGAAACTTATAGTACTCAACAAAGCACGTTGATTATGAATATATTTTAAAACTGAAATAAGAACTCTGAATAGTTCAGTATTCAGTATTCAACTCTAAATATTCAGTAAAGGAATATACTTTTTTGTGAGAAGCACCGACAAAGAAACTTTACTCAATACTGGGGTTGGCACCCTAAGGATGAGTAGGATTTACCTAGTTAAAAAGGAAGATGGAAGTGAGAGCGGAAAACATCTCAGAAGAGCCACAAGCAAAAGTCCTTTGGCAGGAAGAAGCATGGAACTAGAAGACTGCCAGTGTGGCTAAAAAAGAGTAGAGATGAGGTCAGAAAGCAATGCTCCATGTGTTCCAATTTGGCCACATTTTACAGAAATTCCAACAAGGCAAACTTCACATTGTACAATACAAAAACTTGGGAGTTTGACTATGTGCAATTCTTTAAATCAAATAAAAAATTCATTAGAAAGAGCATAAATTAATTTCATAATGGACAGGTTTTTGAAGAATAAGCTGTTATGTTATTGCCACATTTCAATACCATTTTAGCCATTAAATGGAAATGCCTTCCATCTTTATCAGTATTATACCAACTTCAAACTATGCTAAACCCCTCACAAACACACTCACATAAAATGCAGACCTCACTTGTCTTTGGCTTTGAGTTAATTTCACTAGGTCTAATTTATATCCTCTCGAAGTTGGTCCTCCAAGTGCCCACCTAGCTTAGGCATTGTTTCTAACTTTAAAATACATAAAGGTTTATGTACAATAACTTATATCAGCCTAACTTAGTATATCAAACTATCCTGAACCTTACAATATTTAAAGTATGCATCTGTTTCTATATATTTTCTCAGAGACTTATGAAAAAAAAAAAACTATCAATTTGCATTTTACAAGAGTTAGTCAAATAACAACTTTATGTCCATTTGTCTTTTGATGTCCATTTGCATGATAAATGTTTCTCCATCCCCTCACTTTCAATCTGCAGGTGTCTTTAGATCTAAAATGAGTCTCTTGTAGGCAGCATATAGATGGATCTTGTTTTTTTAATCCATTCTGACACCCTATGTCTTTTGATTGGAGCATTTAGTCCAGTTACATTTAGAGTAATTATTGATAGATACATATTTAGTGCCATATTATGACTTGTTTTGTCATTGTTTCTGGAGATTTTCTCCGCTCCTTTCTAGTCTTTGTCACTTTTGGTCTTTCCTTCCCACTCAAGGAGTCCCCTTTAATATTTCTTGCAGAGCTTGTTTAGTGTTCACAGATTCCTTTAGTTTTTGTTTGTACAAGCAACTCTTTATCTCTCCTTCTATTCTGCCTTGCAGGATAGAGTATTCTTGGCTGTAGATTTTTCCCATTCAGCCCACTGAATACATCATGCCACTCTCTTCTGGCTTGTCAAGTTTCTGCTGAGAGATCACAGCTAGCCTTGGGGGTCTTTCCTCGTAAGAAGACGTCTTTTGTTTTGCTGCTGTTAAGGTTTTTTCTTTGTCATTATATTTTGCAAATTTAATAACAATATGTCTTTGTGTTGGCCTGCCTTTGTTGATTTCGATGGGAATTCTCTGTGCCTCCTGAATGTGGATACCTGTTTCCTTCCCCAGATTAGGGAAGTTTTAAGCTATTATTTTCTCAAATAAACCTTCTGCCCCCTTTTCTCTCTCTTCTTCTGGGATTCTTATGATATGAATTTTATTATATTTTGATGGAGTCACTGAGTTTCTTAAGTCTGTTCTTGTGATCCATAATTCTTTCTTTTGTTCAGCTTCATTATTTTCCATTATTCTATCTTCTATATCACTTATTCATTCCTCTGCTTCTTCCATCTTTGTGGTCATTATATCCAGTCTGTTTTGAACCTAAATTACTGCATTTGTCATTTCTGACTGATTGTGTTTTAACTCTTTTACCTCTGTGGTAAGGAGCTCCCTCATGTCTTTTATACTCTTCTCAAGTCCAACAATTATCCTTATGACTGTTGCTGTAAATTGTCCATCAGGCACATTACTTATATCTGATTCAATAAGATCTCTGGCTGTGACCTTTTCTTGTTCTCTTTTAGGGTGAATTCCTCTGTCTTAGCATTTTGTCTAAGTCTCTATCTTCTTCTTTGTGTTAGAAAATCCTGTCATGTTTCCTGTTCCTAAGAGTAATGGCTTTATGAAGAAGAGGTCATGTAGTGTCCAGGGCCTGGCACTTCAGGGAGTGTCTCTGGTGTATGCTGCATGCACTCTGGTGCTGTGTTTTGGTTGTTCTATCCTTCAGGCCAGTGGTCTGCAGAGGCTCTCCTTACCTGCAGTGGGCAGTGTTTGTACCTTAGCCAGAATGTGATGAGTTTTAACTTTGTGTGCTCTGGTGTGCTTGTTAAATGAGACCTGATGCTACTTCCACTAGAACTGAAGGCTTGCAGAACCCTCTGGTCTGTAAACATGGTGTGAGAGGGAGTTTCTGCTGGTCTTCTGGGGAAGGGGCCCACTCTGCTAGGACTGAGGCACACATGTCCTAGAAAAGCAGTACCAGCAGAGCACAGCGGGGCGGGGGTGGGGAAGGGGTACTTGGTGTAAGCAGGTTAGGGAGGTAGTGTAGGTGCTGTGCTATTTACTGCAGGTGGTTTTGTGCTTATGCTGAGAGGTGGGGGAGGGAAATGGCACCAGCCAGCTCCTTTGTCCCTGGAGAGGAGGTTTCTGTGCTTGCTGCTCTGAGGGAAGCACTCCCAGAAGGGCAAATAATTTCCCCCTGTGCATCCCAGGCATTTCTCAGATTGCTGTTTTCATACTGTCTGTCTGGGTTGCTTGCCTGCCTGGGGCAGTGCAGTGCACTTTGGACTCTACCCCAACCAAGCCTGCTGACTTTTAAAACTCTAAACTTCAGGGATGTGCTGTGGTGGGGACATACCCTGGTTTTCTAGGATACAGTCTAACCACGCTAGGACAGATGCAGCTTTGACTGAGAAGGGCAGTGGCACCAGAGCTCAGGGTCATGTGATTTGGAGCAAAGCAGGCTAAATAGCCAGTGTCCAGGTTACCTGCCCTCAGCAGGTGTGTGCACCTATGCTGAGGGGCGGGGGAGGGAAATGGCACCTGCCAGCTCTTTTGTCCTGGAGAGGCATCTCTGTGAACACCATCTCTTACAGATGTACCTCAAGAAGAGTGAACTGTCTCTCCCTGTGTGCCTTAGGTGATCATCAGATCACACTTTCTGCCCTGGGGTTGTATACCTGCCTTCTCTCCAGGAGTAGGGCAGTGCCCTCAAGGCTCTATCTCAGCCAAGCCTGCCAACCTTTAAAACTCCAGTCTTTGAGCCCTGCTGGTTATAAAACTCAAGAAAATCAGCCCCTCTCATTTTTCCAGCCAATGGCTTTGGGGAAGTATTCTCCTTGTGTATATCCCTGTGTGCTCCAATCTCTCTCATTTTTCTCCGTGACCAGGGTTCCTTCCCTTCCACAGCACCCGCAATCTGTTTCTCCTCCAAACCACATCTCCAAACTTTCTACATTACTCGATGTGGTCTCTTCTCTCCCTTTAGTTTTGCAGTTTGTTCTTCCAGCCCTCAGGTCAATTTCTTGGGGATACAGAATGATTCTATAGTTAGCTAGTTGTGGTCAAGGGATGAGACAACCCTAGAGTCCTCCTGCTACACTGCCATCTTAGCTCCCCTCTCAGAATACACATTCTTTTCTAGTGCACACGGAACATTCCCCAAAATAGTTCACATACTAGATCACATAACAGGCCTCAATAAATACAAAAAGATTGAAACCTCACCATGCACCTATGTTGACCACAATGCAATGAAACTAGAAGTCAACTATAAGAAAAAATTTGGAAACACCACAAATACATGGAGGTTAAACAACATGCTACTAAATAATGAATGGGCCAACTGGGAAATCAAAGAAAAATTTTTTAAAAACATGGAAACAAATGAAAATGAAAACACAGTGGTCAAAAACCTCTGGGATGCAGCAAAAGTGGTCATAAGAGGGAAGTATATAACAATACAGGCCCACCTCGAGAAGCAAGAAAAATCTCAAATAAAAAACCTAACCTTATACCTAAAAGAGCTAGAAAAAGAACAACAAAGAAAGCTTACAGCCAGCAGAAGGGATAATAATAAACATTAGAGGGGCGCCTGGGTGGCTCAGTCGTTAAGCGTCTGCCTTCGGCTCAGGTCATGATCCCAGAGTCCCGGGATCGAGCCCCACATCGGGCTCCCTGCTCAGCGGGAAGCCTGCTTCTCCCTCTCCCACTTCCCCTTGCTTGTGTTACCTCTCTCACTGTGTCTCTCTCTGTCCTATAAATAAATAAATAAAATCTTAAAATAATAATAATAATAAACATTAGAACAGAAGTAAATGATATAGAAACTAAAACAAACAAACAAACAAACAGTAGAACAGATCAATGAGATCAGGAGCTGGTTCCTTAAAAACATTAATAAAATTGATAAACCCCTAGCCAGACTTATCAGAAAGAAAAAGACCCAAATAAACAAAATCACAGAGCGCCTGGGTGGCTCAGTTGGTTAAGCTACTGCCTTTGGCTCAGGTCATGATCCTGGAGTCCCGGGATCGAGTCCCACATTGGGCTCCCTGCTCAGCAGGGAGTCTGCTTCTCCCTCTGACTCTCCCCCTCTCCTGCTCTCTGTCTCTCATTCTCTCTCTCTCAAATAAATAAATAAAATCTTTAAAAAACAACAACAACAACAACAACAAAACCAAAATCACAAATGAGGTAGGAGAAATAACAACCCAAACCACAGAAATACAAACAATTGTAAGAGAATATTATGAAAAACTAGAAGCCAACAAATTAGACAACCTAGAAGAAATGGATAAATTCCTAGAAACATATAAACTACCAGCACTGAAACAGGAAGAAATAAAAAAACTTAGACCAATAACCAGCAAAGAAATTGAATCAATAGTCATGAATCTCCCAACAAACAAAAGTCCAGGACCACATGGATTCACAGGTGAATTCTACCAAACATTTAAAGAAGAGTTAATACCTATTCTTCTCAAACTATTCCACAACATAAAAATGGAAGGAAAACTTCCAAATTCATTCTATGAGGCCAGCATTACCTTGATTCCAAAACCAGACAATGACTCCACTAAAAGAGTACTACAGGACAATGTCCCTGATGAACATGAATGCAAGATTCTCAACAAAATACTAGCAAATTGAATCCAACAACATTAAAAGAATCATTCACCATGATCAACTGGGATTTATTCCTGGGCTGCAAGTGTGGTTCAAGATTTGCAACTCAATCAACATGATACACCACATTAATAAAAGAAGGGATAAGAACCATCTGATCCATTCAATAGATGCAGAAAAAGCAATTGAAAAAGTAAAACATATATTCATGATAAAAACCTTCATCAAAGTAGGGATAGAGTGAACATACATCAACATAATAAAGGCCACATATGAAAAACCCACAGCTAATCTTATTGTCAATGGGGAAAATCTAAGAGCTTTTCCTCTATGATCCTCTATGACAGGGATGTCCACTCTCACCACTGTTATTTAACATAGTACTGGAAGTCCTAGTCTCAGCAATCAGACAAGAAAAAGAAACAAAAGTCATCCAAATAATCAGCAAGGAAGAAGTCAAACTCTCACTATTTGCAGATGACATGATACTCTATATAGAATACCCAAAGATTCCACCAAAAACCTGATAGAACTGGTACACAAGTTCAGTAAAGTCGCAGGATACAAAATCAATGTACAGAAAGTTGTTGCATTTCTATACATTAATAATGAAACAACAGAAAGAGAAATCAAGGAATCAGTCCCATTTACAATTGCATCAAAACCAATAAGACATCTAGGGTAAACCTAACCAAAGAGATAAAAAACCTGTATTCTGCAAACTATAAAACACTGATGAAAGAAACTGAAGATGACATAAAGAAATAGAAAAACATTACATGCTCATGGATTAGAAGAACAAATATTGTTAAAATGTCTATACTACCCAAAGCAATCTACACACTTAATGCAATCCTTATCAAAATACCACCACCATTTTTTCACAGAGCTGGAACAAACAATTCTAAAATTTGTATGGAACCACAAAAGACCCCAAATAGCCAAAGCAATTCTGAAAAAGAAAAGTAAAGCTGGCGGCATCACAATTCCAGACTTCAAGCTCTATTACAAAGCGGTAATCATCAAGACAGTATGGTACTGGCACAAAAACAGACACATAGTTCAATGGAACAGGATAGAGAACCCAGAAATGGACCCAGAGCTATATGGTCAACTAATATTTGAATAGGAAAATGAGGAAAGAATATCGAATGGAGAAAAATCTCTTCAACAAATGGTGTTGGGAAAATTGGATAGTAACATGCAAAAGAATGAAATTGAGTCACTCTCTGACACCATACACAAATATAAATCCAAAATGGATGAAAGACCTAAATGTGAGACAGGAATCCATCAAAATCCTAGAGGAGAACACAGGCAGCAACCTCTTTGACCTTGGCCATAGCAACTTCTTACTAGATATGTCTCTGGAGGCAAGGAAACAAAAGCAAAAATGAACTATTGGGGATTCATCAAGACAAAAAGCTTCTGTGCAGCAAAGGAAACAATCAAGAAAACTAAAAGGCAGTCTTCAGAATGGGAGAAGATAGTTGCAAATGACATATCTGATAAAGGTTTAGTATCTAAAATCTATAAAGAACTTATCAAACTCAACACCCAAAAAACAATTAATCCAATTATGAAATGGGTAGAAGATATGAATAGACATATTTCCAAAGAAGACATCCAGAAGGCTAACAGACAAGAAAAAGTGCTCAACATCACTTGGCATCAGGGAAATACAAATCAAAACTATAATGAGATATCACCTCACACCTGTCAGAATGGCTGAAATTAAGAACACAGTAAACAGGTGTTGGCAAGGATGCAGAGAAAGGGAAATACTCTTACCCTGTTGGTGAGAATGCAAACTGGTCCAGCCACTCTGGGATATGGTATGGAGGTTCCTCAAAAAGTTAAAAATAGAACTACCCAATGAGCCAGCAATTGCACTACTAGGTATTTACACTAAGGATACAAAAATACTAACATGAAGGGATACATGCACCCTGATATTCATAGCACCATTATCAACAATAGCCAAATTATAGAAAGAGCCCAAATGTCCATCGACTGATGAATGGAAAAAAAAAAAGTTGTGGTGTATATATACAATGGAATATTGCTCAGCCATAAAAAAGGAAAGAAAGAAATCTTGCCATTTGCAATGATGTGGATGGAGCTAGAGGGCATTACATTAAGCAAAATAAGTCAGTCAGAGAAAGACAAATACCATATGATTTCACTCATAAGAGGGATTTAAGAGACAAAACAGATGAACATTTTGGAGGGGGGGAAGAGAGGCAAACCAAGAAACAGACTCTTACCTGTGGGAGAACAAAGTGAAGGTTATGGGAGGGGAGGTGGAGGGTGGATAAGTTAAATATATGATGGGTATCAAGGAGGGCACTTGTGATGAGCCCTGGGTGTTGTTTGTAAGTGATGAATCAGTAAATTCTACACCTGAAACTAATATCACATTGTATGTTAATAACTGGAATTTAAATAAGGGTTTTAAAAAAGTAAAAATAATTAAAAAATTAAATCAACTTGCTGACCAATCCAAATTTACCTGTTTATTTTGACAACATCTAATAAAGTTGTTTGAAATTTTAAAAAAATAAAGTATTAAAATTACCAAAAGGAAAAAAAAATACAATGGATCAAAGTAATCATTAAACAGTACCTGTTCTTCTGCAAATCTGTAACTTTGCATTTACTTACCAACTCTTTCCAGGTGTGTCCTATTGACCAGTTAAAGACCTGACCATCTTAGCCTTTTCTATTGATGGTGTAAAAAATAATAAATTTCAAATAGTTTCCTTTTCTTAAAATTAAATCTTTTCCATTAATTATTTGGAAAGAATTATATGAGAGGTGAGTGATCTTCCTTTGATTCTATAATGAATAACATAAAAACTTTTGGGAATCAGTAGTTCTTAATCTCATAGCCATGCCTTACTTGTCCTGTTGACTAGGTGGTTGAAAAATAGAGATCTGAATGATACATTCTTTAAAACATATATTGAGATTAATTTACATACCATAAAATTTACCATGTAAGCCTAAAATTTAATAATTTTAGTAAATTTACTAAATTAGTCAACTCACTAAGATCCAGTTTTAGAACATTTTCATGATCCTAGTAAGGTATCTTTTTTTTTTTAAATACTTTATTTATTTATTTGACAGAGAGAGAGACAGCGAGAGTAGGAACACAAGCAGGGGGAGTGGGAGAGGGAGAAGCAGGCCTCCCGCTGAGCGGGGAGCCCGATGCGGGGCTCGATCCCAGGACCTCAGGATCATGACCCCAGCCGAAGGCAGACGCTTAACAACTGAGCCATCCAGGTACCCCGGTAAGGTATCTTATTTATGTTTATATTGATTCCCTATTCTCACCTCCATCCCAAGGCAACCACTAATGCTTTTTCTTTCTCTATAGATCTGCCTTTACTGGACATTTCATATAAATGAGATCATACAATATGTGGTCTTTGTGTCTGGCTTCTTTCAATTAGCATGTTGTTTTTGAAGTTTATCCATGTTATAGCAAGTATCAGTACTTTATTCCTTTTTATGGCTGAATAATATTCCATTTTATAGATATATCACTCTTTGGTTATCCATTCATTAGTTGGTGGACATTTGGGTTATTTCTACCTTTTGGCTATTGTGAATAGGGCTGCTATGAATGTTTGCATTCAAGTTTTTGTTGAAACACTGACTTTAAATTACTTGGGGTATATTCTAGGAGTGGAATTGTAGGATTGTATTATAGTTCTATGTTTAATTTTTGAGGAACCTCTATTATATAGAAATTCAATTGAATTTTGTATTTTGATGTTGTTTCCTGCAACCTTGCTGAACCTGTTTATTGTTCTAAAAGATTTTCTGTGGATTCCTTGGGATTTTCAATAAATGACATCAGGTCATCTGTAAATGGAGAAAATTTTACTTTCTCCTTTGTGACTAGATACTATTTATTTCTTTTTCTTGCTTTATTCCCCTGGCTAGAACTTCCAGTAAGATGTTGAAATAGAAGTGATGAGAACATAAATATTTGCCTTGTTCTTGATCTTAAGGGAAAATCATTCAGTCTTGCATCACTAAGTATGATGTTAGCTGTAGGCTTTACATAAATGTCCTGTCAGGTCGAGGAAGCACACTTCCATTCACAGTTTGTTCATTCTTTCTATCATAAATGGATATTGGATTTTTTAAAATGCTTTTCCTTTATCTATTTAGATGATCGTAATTTTTTTGTCCTTTGTCCTATTAACATGACACATTACATTAATTGATTTTTATATGTTAAACCAACCTTGCATTCCTGGAATAAATCCCACTTTTTAATTTTGTTTGTTTCTGTTTACATGTTGTTCTGTTGGGTTTGCTAATATTTTGTTGAGGATTTCTGCACCTAAAATCATGAAGTATATTGGTCTGTAGTTTTTTTCTCTTGTGATGTCTTGTCAGGCCTTAATGTCAAGCTAATACTGCCTTCATAGAATGAGATGGAAAGTGTTCCTTCTCATTTTTTTTTTTGTGGGGGGAAGGGAGTTTGTGATTTACTGAAATTATTTCTTTAAATGTTTGATCGAACTTTCCAGGGAAGCCATTTAAGTCTGGGTTTTTCCTTTTGGGAAAATTTTAATTACAAATTCAATTTCCTTAACATTATAAATCTATTCAGATGTCCTGTTTTTTCTTGGGTCAGTTTGGTAATTTGCATCTTTCTAGAAATTTGTCCATTTCATCGGAATTTTCTAATTTGTTGGAATAAATTCATTTATAACATTTCTGTATAATCCTCTTAATTTCTATGTTCATTACCAAAAAAATTTTGGTAATGTTTTTCTTCTCTCCTTTGTCTTGGTCAGTACAGCTAAAAGCTTGTCAGGTCTTTTCAAAGAGCCAACTTTTGGGGGGAGAAAAGATGGCAGAGGAGTAGGGGACCCTATTCCAACTGGTCCCTGGAATTGAGCTGGATATCTACCAGACCACTCTGAGCACCCACCAAATCAGCCTGAGATGTAAGAAGATCTGGATCTCTACAAACAGAATATCGCAGGCGGTTGGTTTGGAGGTAGGAAGCAAGGAGCCATGATTCCGCGGGCAGATATCAGAGGATAAACAGCAGCGGGAGGGAGCCTGGCCATGGGGATCCTACACTGCCAGTGAGCGACAGCCTTCCACACTGGGGATGGGGCACAGACTTGCAGAACAGCAGGGAAAGGATTTTAGGGCAGCCCCTGGGAGGGAAACCTGGAGTGGCGGGGTCACACAAATGGACTGGGAGCAGCTGGCAGTTTTAGAAGCACAAAGGGCAGAGACATGCCCCGACCTGAAGGCAGGACTGGGGGCACTGCGGAGGGACCCACAACCCAGGATGATGCAGTTTATAGCAGTACAGACAGAAATGGAGATAGTGTGGCCTGGAGATATCACTGAAAAACAGACTGTGATCTTTCTGCTCTGAGGCAAAGGGTTGGAAATGGTCTCTTCTGCTCTGACTCTTGGAAGAGACGTGGAAAGGTGCCAGGGAAAGCCACCAGAGAACAAAAGCCCCCAAAACTGGTTCCCACGGAACCCATCCCCCGCCACAGGGGGGCAGGGCAACTCTGCCCAAACAGAGAACAAAAACCCCCCAAAAATGGTTTTCACTGAGGTGACCCTCCCCCCACAAGGGGCAGGGCAACACTGCCATAACAGGATTGCCTGAGTAACAGCGCACCAGGCCCCTCCCCCAGAAGACAGGCTGGGAAAACAAGAGGCCAGCAACCCTAAGGTCCCTAGAAAACAGGTGCATCTTGCTTGGGTTGTGGTCAATAATCTGGACTCTATACATTCCCTCAACAACCACTCAACAGAATGACTAGGAGGAGGAACCCCCAAAATAGGAAAGACTCAGAGATTATGACTTATGCTGCAGATTTACAAATGGATGCAGATATAACCAAGATGTCAGAGATGGAATTCAGGCTAGCAATTGTGAAAACAATAGCTAGAATGGAGAAATCAATTAATGGCAACATAGAGTCTCTAAGGGCAGAAATGAAAGCTGAATTGGTAGAACTTAAAAATGCTATCAATGAGATCCAATCTAATCTAGATAATCTAACAACTAGGGTAAGCGAGGCAGAAGAACAAATTAGTGACCTGGAAGACAATTTAATAGATAAAAAGGGAAAAGAGGAGGCCAGGGAAAAACAACTCAGAAACCATGAAAATAGAATCAGAGAAATATGCCAACAAACTGAGCAATCTGGATGAAATGGAGGCCTTCCTGGAAACCTATAAACTACCAAGACTGAAACAGGAAGAAATTGACAACCTGAAAAGGCCAATAACCAGTAACGAGATTGAAGCAGTGATCAAAAACCTCCCAAAAAACAGAGTCCAGGGCCTGATGGATTCCCTGGGGAATTCTACCAAACATTCAAAGAAGAAATAATACCTATTCTACTGAAACTGTTTCAAAAAATAGAAACAGAAGGAAAACTTCCAGACTCATTCTATGAGGCCAGCATTACCTTAATCCCCAAACCAGGCAAAGACCCCATCAAAAAGGAGAATTTCTGACTGATATCCCTGATGAATATGGATTCCAAAATCCTCAACAAAATCCTAGCTAATAGGATCCAACAGTACATTAAAAGGATCATCCACCACGACCAAGTGGGATTTATCCCCGTGATGCAAGGGTGGTTCAACATTCACAAATCAATCAATGTGATAGAACACATTAATAAGAGGAGGGAGAAGAACCATATGGTCCTCTCAATTGATGCAGAAAAAGCATTTGACAAATACAACATACTTTCCTGATTAAAACTCTTCACAGTATAGGGATGGAGGGAACATTCCTCAAGTTCATAAAATCCATCTATGAAAAACCCACAGCGAATATCATCCTCAATGGGGAAAAGCTGAGAGCCTTTCCCTTAAGATCAGGAACACATCAAGGATGCCCACTCTTGCCACTATTGTTCAACATAGTACTAGAAGTCTTAGCAACAGCAATCAGACAACAAAAAGAAATAAAAGGTATTCAAATTGGCAAAGAAGAAGTCAAACTCTCTCTCTTCGCAGATGACATGATACTTTAGGTGGAAAACCCAAAAGACTCCACCCCCAAATTACTAGAACTCATCCAGCAATTCAGTAATGTGGCAGGATACAAAATCAATGCACAGAAATCAGTTGCTTTCTTATACACTAACAACGCAACTGTAGAAAGAGAAATTAAAGAAATGATTCCATTTACAATAGCACCAAAAACCATAAGATACCTTGGAATAAACCTAACCAAAGAGGTAAAGGATCTATACTCTTGGAACTACAGAACACTAATGAAAGAAATTGAAGAAGACACAAAAAGATGGAAAAATATTCCATGCTCATGGATCAGAAGAATAAACATTGTTAAAATGTCTATGCTACCCAGAGCAATCTGTATCTTCAATGCCATCCCGATCAAAATTCCAATGACATTTTTCAAGGTGCTGGACAAACAATCCTAAAATTTGTATGGCATCAAAAAAGACCCGAATCGCCAAGGAAATGTTGAAAAACAAAGCTGGGGGCAGCACGTTGCCTGATTTCAAGCTATATTACAAGGCTGTGATCACCAAGACAGCATGGTACTGGCACAAAAACAGACATGTAGACCAATGAAACAGAATAGAGAACCCAGATAGGGACCCTCAGCTCTATGGTCAAATTATCTTTGACAAAGCAGGAAAAGACATGCAATGGAAAAAAGACAGTCTCTTCAATAAATGGTGCTGGGAGAATTGGACAGCCACATGCAGAAGAATGAAACTCGACCATTCTCTAACACCATACACAAAGATAAACTCAAAATGGATGAAAGACCTCAATGTGAGACAGGAATCCATCAAAATCCTAGAGGAGAACATAGGCAGTAACCTCTCTGACATCGGCCACAGCAACTTCTTTCAAGATACATCTCCAAAGGCTAGTGAAACAAAAGCAAAAATGAACTTTTGGGACTTCATCAAGATAAAAAGCTTCTGCACAGAAAAGGAAACAGTCAACAAAACAAAGAGGCCACCCACAGAATGGGAGAAGATATTTGCAAATGACACTACAGATAAAGGGCTGGTACCCAAGATCTATAAAGAACTTCTCAGACTCAACACCCAAAAAACAAATAATCAAGTCAAAAAGTGGGCAGAAGATATGAACAGACACTTCTCTGAAGAAGACATACAAATGGCTAACAGACACATGAAACAATGTTCATCATCATTAGCCATCAGGGAAATTCAAATCAAAACCACATTGAGATACCACCTTTCACCAGTTAGAATGGCCAAAATGGACAGGGAAAGAAACAACAAATGTTGAAAAGGTTGTGGAGAAAGGGGAACCCTCTTACACTGCTGGTGGGAATGCAAGTTGGTACAGCCACTTTGGAAAACAGTGTGGAGGGGCCTCAAAAAATTAAAAATAGAGCTACCCTATGACCCAGCAATTGCACTCCTGGGTATTTACCCCAAAGACACAGATGTAGTGAAAAGAAGGGCCATATGTACCCCAATGTTCATAGCAGCAATGTCTGCAATAGCCTAACTGTGGAAAGAGCTGAGATGCCCTTCAACAGATGAATGGATAAAGAAGATGTGGTCCATATATACAATGGAATATTACTCAGCCATCAGAAAGGATGAATACCCAACTTTTACATCAACATGGATGAGACTGGAGAGATTATGCTAGGTGAAATAAATCAAGCAGAGAAAGTCAATTATATGGTTTCACTTATTAGTGGAACATAAGGAATAGCATGGAGGACATTAGGAGAAGGAAGGGAAAAATGAAGGGAGTGGGAATCAGAGGGAGAGATGAACCATGAGAGACTATGGACTCTGAGATCAAACAGGGTTTTAGCGGGGAGGGGTTGGGGGGATGGGTTAGCCTGGTGATGGGTATTAAGGACTGCATGTACTGCATGGAGCACTGGGTGTTATACAAAAACAATGGATCGTGGATCACCACATCAAAAACTAATTATGTATTGTATGGTGACTAACATAACATAATAAAGTTAAAAAAATTAAAAAAAAACAAAGAGCCAACTTTTGGTTTATGTTTTTTGCCAATAATTTCTGTGTTTAACATTTTATTTATGTCTGCTCTAATCTTTATTATTTTTCCTTCTTTCTTTGAGTTCATTTCACTCTTCTTTTTCTAGGTTCTAAAGGTAAAATCTTAGATTACTGGTTTGAGAACTTCTTTTGTAATATATGTTGCTGTAAGTACTACTTCAGCTACATCCTATAAGTTTGTATACATTGTGTTTTCATTTTTATTCCATTCAAAATACTTTCTAATCTCTTGTGTGATTTCTTCTTTCATCTATGGACTATCTTGACTTGCATTGTTTAATTTCCAAGTATTTTTGTATTTTCCCATGTCCTTCTGTTGTTGATGTATAATTTAATTTCCTTGTGGTCAGAAACCATACTTTCCATAATGTCAATTCTTTGAAATTGTGGAGACTTGTTTTAATGCCTTGTATATAGTCTATCCTGGAGAATATTCATGTGCAGTTAAAAAGGATGGAAATTGTACTTTGGTTGAGTGGAATGTTTTGTAGATATCAGTTCATCAAGGTGATTGATAGTGTTTTTCAAGTTTTTAAAAATCTTCTGATTAACTGTAGCTCTTCTATCAATTATTTAGAATGTGGTATTGCCATTTCTAGGTATTATAGTTGAATTCTCTATTTCCCAGTTCTGTCAGGGTTTTTTTTTAATGTATTTTAGGACTCTATTGTTAGGTACAAATATGGATATTATAATAATTATATCTTCCTGATGAATTGACAATGTTATCATTATAAAATATTCCTCTTTGTCTCTAGTAACCATTTTTGTCTTAAAGTCTATTTTGTGTGATATTAGTGTAGCCATTTCAGGTCTCTGGTGGTTCCTCTCTGCATGGTGTATCTTTTCCCACCCTTTTACTTTCAATATCTTTATGTCTTTGAATTTAAGGTATGTCACTTGCTTTAAATATATACAATTTTATTTGTCAAGTATACCTCAAAAAGCTGGAAAAAAGTGTATCTCTTGTACACAGCATATAGCCAGATCTTTGTTTATTTTATCCAGTCTGACGATCTCTGCTGTTTGATTGGGTTGTTTATTTATTGCAATTTTCATGTAATCAGATTATGTGTGCTAGCTTGGTATTTTTTTCATACATGTCTCATGTCTTCTTTGGCTCTCTGTTCCTCCTTCACTGCTGGCTTTTGTGTTAATTAGATGTTTTTACATACCATTTCCATTAGTTTGTATTTTTAAAATAAATATATATACAATTATAAATAAATATATACATATATAAATATATATAAACACATATATATTTAAAGACTTTATTTATTTATTTGTGGGGGGGAAGAGAGAGAGCACACAAGTAGGGAGAGAAGCAGGCAGAGGGAGAAGCAGGCTCCTCACTGAGCAAGGAGACCAATGAGGAGCTCGATCCCAGGACCTTGGGATCATGACCTGATCTGAAGGCAGATGCTTAAGTGACTGAGCCACCCAGATGTCCCAAATATATTTTAAAAATAGTTTTCTTAGTGATTGTTCTGAGGATTACTAGTTGCATCCTAACTTAAAATACTCTACTTTGAATTGATACTAATTTAATTACAATAATACATAGAAACTTTGTTCCACTAAGGTTCATTTCCATCTCTTCTCCCTGATAATATGATTTTCTTATAAATTGCATCATTATATGTTATAAGCCCAAAAATACAGTTTTAAAATTATTGTCTTAATTGGGGTTTTAAAAATCAAGAGAAAATAGGAATAAGATATATTTATTCTCTCTAGTATATTTACCTCTGTAATTACCTTACCTGTACTCTTTATATATGTTTCATACAGATTTAAATTACTATCTGATATGACTTTCAGCCTGAGGACTTCCTTTAGAATTTCTTGTAAGGCAGATCTGTTAGCAATTAATTCTCTCAGTCTTTGGGTAGAAATGCCTTTTTTAAAATTTAATTTTTGAAAGATAGAATTCTTGGTTGACAGATTTTTTTTTTTTCTTTTTGGAACTTTAAATATGTCATCCCACTGACTTCTGGCTTCCACTGTTTCTGATGAGAGGTCAACTACTATTCTTATTGAGGTTCCTTTGTGAGTCATTTTCTCTTGTTTCTTTCCAATTTTCTTTTTTTCTTTGTCTTTCAACTGTTTATGGTATGTCTTGGTCTGGGTCTCTTTGGGTTTATCCTAATTAAAGTTTGTTTGGCTTCTTGAAAGTGTAGATTAATGGTTTTGTCATATTTGGGTAGTTTTCAGCCATTATTTCTCCTATGATGCATGTTAGTGTGTTTAATGGTGGTCACACTTCTCTGAGTCACTGTTCATTTTTCTTTATTCCTGTGTCCTTAAAATTGCATACCTCTTTTGATCTCTCTTCCAGGTCACTGATTCTTTCTTCTTTCAGACTAAATTTGCTGCTATGCCAGACTAGTGAATTTCTTTATTTAGTTATTGTACTTTTCAACTCTAGAATTTCCATTTGGTTCTTTTTAAAAATAATTTCCATCCATCTCTTTATTGATATTCTCTATTTGGTGAGTGATTGCTGTCATACTGTCCCTTATTTTAAACATGGCTTCCTCTACTTTGAATGTATTTGTTGTAGGAGATTTCTAGGAGTCTTCCCTGGGTCAACAGTGCTTATTGGTCAACCAATGTTTAGTCACAAGTGCTTAAAGACCTTGATCTTTGAACTTGGTAAATCTTCCACACTTTGCTTAGGCATTTTTTGGGTTAGGGCATGCATTCAAATTTCAGGCAGTTAATTGTTCTGCTTTGGCTTTTAATTTCTGTTTATGCAGAGCCACCATCAGCTGGAAATAAACAGATAATTGGGGCCCTCTCTGGTCTTAATCTTAGTATACTCTTAGTTCTATACATGTACATCAACTTCCAGATCCCCAAGAATATGTCAGTCTTTTCAAAACCTTCTACAGTTGTCTTTTTCCCCTGATCTTTGTTTTAAAAATTTGGTTGGTCTCTTGCTTTTTCAACCAGTATCACAGGCTCAGGCAGCTATAATATTGGCCTTTGATTTTTTGATACTGCTTACTATTTTCTTCAACGATGTCATATGGGCATGTGGGTTTCAACAGAGCTCTAAATCAGGTCTGCCTCTTTCAACAAGCAGCTAGGTTGATGGTCTTTGGAAGGCCACCATAATCACAGAGTTAGGCAGATTGCAGAGGAGGGAATAAGAGCAGCCTGAAGTTAACAGATAACACCATTTTACTGATGTTCAGTAGTTTTTCTGGAATATAGGCTTTTCGGTTTGTTATGTGCTTTTGGTTGATGTCCAGAGTTCTGAAATTGTTGTTTAAAAAACTTTACCCACTTATCACTACTTTTAGGAGAATAAGCTTTATCAACATTCTCATTGTACCTGAATTATGCATATTGTTTTATTTTTTTAATCTTTTATGGCATGAGTAGTTCCTTAAACTTATTTAATATTTCTCACATTGCCTGGTACAGTGCTGAACAGATCAGACATGCTTGAAAGGCTTTTGATCTTATGAAAGCCATCATCTATTACACTGTTTAGTGAGGAATTGATACATATCACTGCACAAATAACTGCACAGGAGTGAAAAATAATGTCTGAGTATTTCTGCATATTCTTCTCAATACTTTACATTATACATTTGAAAATGGTCTATAGGCCATTCAATGCACAGCTTGGATTCATTGCACAGGTTTATATGCTATGTTTGTGTCCTACTTTAGAGTTGCCAATGCACTTTCTTATCCACGGTCCCCCTGATCCTTAAGACAACTCAGTTAGGTATTCAGGCATATATCATTGTTTTATACTTGAGGAAATTTTAGACAGTTCAGTTATATAAAATTAGTGCTGGAACCAGGACTTGAAATCAGATTTTCTGCCTTCTTGACCCTATGATTAGTCTCTTTCCCCTACACAGCACATCTCACATGTTCCAATGTAAATATGAAAATGATAAGAATAAGAATAAATAATAATAATAATTTAACAGAATGCAAAACATTAATCTTTCTATCTTTTTGAATTTCACAAAGAGAGCAAAGACCAAGAAAAAAAAATGTCAAATACTTTCCTGTCAGACTGGACTAGGTTCTGCTGTAAAAACAACCAAACCCAAAATATGTGTGTTTTTACACACAAAAGTATATTTCTCATTCACACAAGATGTCCAATGCATATCATCAAGGGGGCTTTGCTTATCCTGGTCATTTAGGGTCTCAGCTTGATGGAGGCTCAATCTCAACACTAATTTTTGTGACTACTGCAGTAGTTGCTCTTTAAACTACTATCTGGAAGCTTTCTGCTCAGTTTATTGGGCAAAGCAAGTCACATGGCCCTATCTTGCCTCATGGCAGTCAGAGATGTGCATTCTTATTATGTGCCAAAAGGGAGGAAAGCTGTAAATATTTGATGAACAACACAAATGAATATCACTACCACAACCAATATCCTTAAGTGAGGTGCCAGACCACCCAAAAAGACGTGGTAAAAGACTAAAACAGAATTAGGTCATAAAGCCAACTTTCATCTATATATTAGGAGTTGAGGTCAGAGAGTCTCAGTGGGAAGATTTTATTGGAGAGCTGGTATGCTGAGTTTCCCTCCTCTGATTCACATGGGTAATGAAACTGGATATTTTTCTTCACCTCAAGCCAAGTGAGAGAAAGCTCAAGGTGGGGCCTTTTGCATAACAAGTGTCCCCCTGGAGTTTGAGAAACATAAGGACTAGTATTTAATTCACAGTTGGGAAGACTATAGGTACAGAGCCTTCGTTGTGCTGCCTGTTCCACAGTAGAGTCAAAAGGGGGGCTTCACAAAGAGAAAACAGCACCTCCTCCAGACAGCAAGCAAACAGTGTGTACTTTTCTGGGGAAGAGATGTTTTCCAAATTAGGGAGGAAAACAAGGATCACTTTCTAAGAGAACACTTCCCAAGAAAGGTAAAACAAACCAAAAAAATTGTGTGGGGTAAACTGAGGCTGAGGGGGGAGTAGGAAGTGGGAAACCTAAAAAGTATCATTGCCATTATGGGAGTTACAGTCAAAGATCCTCAGTAGGAGGCTCTTGAAGGAATGCACAAAAGTGGCCATGAGAGAGAAAAATGACCAACAAGCTGACTGACAAATCTGATTCTTACTGTTTTTTACATACCTTACTTAATTTTTCACAATATCTTATAAGGCCAGTTTTGCTATTACCCTCATTTTACAGATCTTGAAACTGAGGCATAAAGAGGTTAAGTAACTTGCCCAGAGTCACAGATAGTAAGTGACAGAGCCAGAATTTGAACCAAAACTATCCAATTCCATAGCACAATATTTAATTCTCTAGCTGTCCTGCCTGCCTTCTATAATGATGGTTCATGTGTGTCACCAGTGGAAAATTAAGGGCTTTAAGTGGACTCATTTTAAACAGGTGATCTGATTTTTAGCTAAATTTTTAAAAATTTTGTTAAATTTTGACTAAAAATTAAATTTTGTAAGACCAAAGCAAAAGCTAAGTCTAAGTAATCAAGAAACACACATTTTTGGAGGCTCTTGTGTCTTTTTATGGTATAATATAAAAAAATTATTTTCTTACTACCTTTCTTACTTGGAAAATTGAATAAAATGGCTTTGCAAGAAACAGTACAAATCCTAATAGATTATGGTTGACTTTAATTGAAATGAGATATTTTAAAAGAAAATAATATAGATAAACACTATTTAGTTATATATGAGCCTGAACAGTTACACACATGTGCACACATGCAACACCATACATGGCAAAATGAACAAGATATAGTGTAGGGTCTTTCATTAAATTCATGACCATGAATATCAAATGCATACTGAGTACTTCTTTTATCCATTCCTGGAAATCCAAACTATTCCCCTAATAATTTTTTCTCCCATTCTCCAAAATAATTTCACTTCATTTTCTCTTCTCAGATTTTCCTCTCCCTTCCATTTACCATTCTCATTCCATAAACAGAATCTCATATACCTCTATGACAATAATAAAATATCCCAAATGCATATCATCAGAGCCCCCAAAAGAGAGAAGAAAAAAAAAAGAATGGGACTGAAAAAGTATTTGAACAAATAATGGCTGAAAATTCCTCAAGTTTGGAGAAACAAATTTACAGATTCAAGAATCTAAATGATTCACAAATAGGATAAACCTGAGGAAAGCCATGTCAAACTTCTGAAAACTAAAGACAAAGGAAAAATCTTTAAAGGAGCTAAAAAGAAATGACACATCATCTATAGGAGGAAAACAATTGAATGACAGCCAATTCTCATCAGAAATAATGGAATCCAGAGGAAAGTGGCACAAAATTTTTAATTTCTCAAAGTAAAGAACTGCCAGCCTCAAATTCAGTATTTGCCCCAAAATTATTCTTCAGGAATGAAAGGGAAACAAAAACATTCCCAGATGAAGGAAAACTAGGGATGCCTGGGTGGCTCAGTCATTAAGTGTCTGCCTTCGGCTCAGGTCATGATCCCAAGGTCCTGGGATCAAGCCCCATATCGGGCTCCCTGCTCGGCGGGAAGCTTGTTTCTCCCTCTCCCACTCCCCCTGCTTGTGTTCCCTCTCTCACTGTGTCTCTCTCTGTCGAATAAATAAATAAAATATTTTTAAAAAAAGATGAAGGAAAACTAAAAATTTGTTTCTGGCACACCCCCATTACAGAATGTCTAAAGATGTTCTTCAAATAGAAGTAAATTATAAAAGAAAACATGTTGGAGAATCAGGAAGTAAGAAAAGTCAAAGGAAAGAACAGAAATATGGATAATACAATCAACTATGCTTCTTTTTGTGAATTTTCTAAATCATATGCTTTATTAGTTTCCTAGGGTAGCTGTAACAAAGTACCATGAACTTGGTGGCTTAAAACAACAGGAATTTATTCCCTCACAGTCCTGGAGCCTAGAAGTCAGAAATCAAGATGTTGGTATGGTCATGCTCCCTCCAAAGCCTGCAAGGCTGTTGGTTGCCCCAAGCTTTCCTATAGGAGTGTAACTCCATGTTCTACTTCTGTCATCACATGGCATTCTCCGTGTGTGTGTGTGTTTGTGTACATGTGTGTGTCTTTGTCTGTATCTGCTTGTCTGTTTCTCTCTGCCTCTCTTCTTTTCTTATAGGGAAACCAGTCATATTGGATTAGAGCCCACCTCAATCCAGTATGACCTCATCTTAATTTATCTAATTATATCTGCAACAACTTTATTTCCAAATACAGTCACATTCTGAAGTATTGAAGGTTAGGACTTAAACATATCCTTTGGGAGGAATGCAATTCAACCCATAAAAATTATGCCTTCTGGACCCCAAAGTTCATGTCCTTCTCACATGCAAAGTACATTAACCTTATCCCAATATCCCCAAAAGTCTTAACTAGCATCAACTCTAAGATCAAAATCTCATATCTAAATGCCATCTAAATCATGTATAGGTGAGACTCTTAAGTATAGTATATTCTAGGGTAAAATTCTAAGCTTCTACCTCAAGAAGCTAAAAAAAAGCAAAACAAAACAAAAGTAAGCAGAAGGAAGGAAATAATGAAGAGCATAAATCAACAAAATTGCAACATCTAGATTAGTATTTGATTAAATAACTACATAATGTAGCCTAATAAAGTTGACAATTAAAATAAACTATCACAACACTGCTTATTCTCTTTCTCTGTATTATTTTTCTCTGGCTTATCTGCATGTAATATATTCTGTATTTTATTTAGGCATTTTGGATTTTGCCTGTTTCCCCCAACTTCAACATAATCTCCAGAAGGCAAGAAATTTTGTCTATTTTTGTTCCCTGTTGTACACAGCTCCTAGAATAGTGTCTGGTACATATTATGGAGTAAGTAAATATTTGTGACCTAAATGAATTGTTTTTCAGAAATTTGGCAATGTCCAGTAAATTTCAGGATATATACAAGGATATAGTTTAGAATATCAAAAAGTTAGAAACCAGTCAAATGTCCATTAATAGTGGAATGGATTTTTGAAAATTGTATTGTATTCATACAATGGAATTCTCTTGTTCACTTAAAATGAATTAAATAAAATTACACATAGAAACATAGATAAGTTCCAAAAAACAAAATACTAAACAGAAAAAACAAGTTGCAAAATGACATATACACTCTGATAACTATAAAATTTAACAATGGACAAAACAATTTTATATAATGTTTATGGATATATATAAATGAAGGGACAGATACTCACCTATATCAGGTTACCTGTAGGGAGGAAAGGAAACCAATGAGATGGATGGGGGACTTTAATTTTATACATAATTTTCACTGTTAAAAAACAATGATATCATGCAAATATGAAAAAAAATTTTTAAGATTTTTTTTTTAAGATTTTATTTATTTATTTGACAGAGACAGCGAGAGCAGGAACACAAGCAGGGGGAGTGGGAGAGGGAGAAGCAGGCTTCCCGCTGAGCAGGGAGCCCGATGTGGGACCCGATCCCAGGACTCTGGGATCATGACCTGAGCCAAAGGCAGCCGCTTAACGACTGAGCCACCCAGGCGCCCCAAATATGAAAAATTTTAACATTCATTATCTCTAGGTGGTAGAAATATGGATGTCTGACTTTTAAACTCCTTCTGTATATTTGAGATACTTAATAATTGGCAATAAAAGGGTAATGGCAGAGAAGATACAGTTTCAAATACCAACCACAGAAAACCTCAGGACTGAAAAATGAGAAAGAGAAAAATCTGTATAAATCTCTCATACACTTTTGAAGGACAGAAAGTCTTAAATAAATGTCCTTCTATTGGATGGGACAAGTCATAGTATAAAAATGTTATTTATTTTGTTTATATTAATTTATAAATTTAATTTGATCCTATGGAGACAGTAAGATTTTTAAAACTGAACAAATTAATTCTAAATTTCATATAAAAAATGTTCATATCAAGAAAAATCCAGAAAAAGTATAAAAAAGAAGAGCAATGAGGAGGGATTGGTCTTATGAGATATTAAAGTGTATTATAAAAATACATAAATTAAAAGAATTGTGTGGTACTGATATATCAAGTGCCCAAACCATACTTCATTTCTGACCACTTCTCTCTATTCTGCTATACCTTCCTAATCTAAGTCACAATTGTCTCTCACTTATATTACTACAACGTTCTTTTAAATGGTCTCCCTACTTGCCTTCTGCCCACTTCCCCACCACACAGTCCATTCTCCACATAGCAGCCTGAGGGATCTTTTAAAAACTTAGACCATGTCACTCCCCTGCTAGAAATTATAAATAAATAGGCACACCAATAGAACAAAGCAGAGTTCAAATATAGCTTCAAATACACAAAAGAGGTTGGTATGTGATGATGGCATAATTTCATATCAATGAAGAAAATATAAATTATTTAATAAATGGTATTGGTACAACTAGCTAGTCATTGGAAAAAATAAAATTGTATCCTGGACTCACTCTTTACCCAAAAATGGATTTTTTTATGTTATATAAAAAGAATAAAGCCTTTCAAAACTAATTTAATTCCTTGTGTGGAACATCAACAGGCTTTCAGGCTATTTCTATTTATTGTCCTGGGTGCTGGTTACATGGAAGTGTTCAGTTTATGAAAATTCATTGAACCACACTTACAATATATGTGAAAATGTACACTTTTCTTTACATTATATGTCAATTAAAATTTAAAATAATCAAAATAATAAAGCTACAAAAGGAAAGAGAAAAGATTGATGAATTTCACTATATAAAAATCATGATTTTTCTGCATGGGAAATATACTGTAAATAAAATCAAATGCAAGTGAGAAACTGAGGAAAAGTTTGTAACACATAGAGCAAAGAACAAATTTCCTTAAAAATAGTTAGTAAGGGAAATGACCAAAATAACTTAATAAAAATGAGCAGAATACATGAGTTAACATTCACAGCAAAGTGCATACAAAAGGCTTTCACACAGATGAAAAAGCACACAGTCTCATAATAAAACAAATGTAATAAAAAATTTCCAAAAGAGATTTTTTGCCCTTCAGATTTGCAAAAATGTTTTAAAAAAACAACATACTATATTGTAAAAGTATAAAGAAACTTGCAGTCCTGTGCATTGCTATCAAAAGCATAATCTTTATAGTGTTCATTTGGTAATATCTAACAAAATTTCAAATGACATACTCAGGAACCCTGCAGTACTTAAAGGTTAATTCCAATGTATTTATAAAATATATGTATCATCATTAAAAATGGCAAAAGTTTTGAAAAAATCTAAATTTCCATTTATTAAAAATCTAGTTATAGAAAGAGGAAGCTGGCAATGGAAGAGGAGGATATTAAGCTCCCCTCATTGTATAAACACAGCTAGATAACTATCAAATAATCCTAAATACCCCAGAACTAGACCGGAAGACTGACAGAACAAACCCACAACTAAAGGGAGAAAGGAGGCCACACTGAAGAAGGTAGCAAGTGCAGAGACATGGTTTAGGGAAGAAGCAGATCCCGGGTGCTGCAGAGTAGAAGAAGGCATGGTTGCAGAGAAGGGTGAGAGAGAGGGGAGCACATAAGGTAACACATAGGGAGAACGTTTCCCCAAAACCATTGGCTTGGTGAGAAGGGCTGAATTTTTTGAGTTCTTGCAACCACTGGGGCTTAAAGCCTGGAGTTTTAAAGGTCACTGGGTTTTGCTGTGCTAGAGGTTGGAGGGCATTTGAATTTGGATGTTTTCCTTCCTTTTCTATTTTTTCAGCCCAAGGCCTGCTATTATAGGTAGTGTCTCTTGTGTGTGCTATGTGTTCTCTGCTATTTTGTTTTGGCTGCTCTATCCTTCAGGCCAGTTGTCTGCAGAGGCTCAACATGCTTGTGGGCAGTGTTTGGTCCTTGGCCTCAATGTGGTGAGATTTAACTAAGTGTGCTCTGGTCTGCTTGTGAGAGGAGACCTGATGCCACTTCCACTAGAACAGAGGTCCTGCAGAACTCTGTGTTCTGGAGACAAGGTGTGGGCAGGGATTTGCACTGCTCTTCTGGGGGAAGAGCCCACCATGCTGGAACTGAGGCAAGCTTGACTGAGAAGGGCAGTCCCACCAGACTGCAGAGGGGCAGTGCTTGGTGTAAGCAAGTAAGGCAGCCAGTGTCAACCAGGAAATCAAAGAAGAAATTTAAAAATATGTGAAAACAAATGAAAATGAAATTGAAAACACAATGGTCCAAAATCTTTAGGGTTCAGTAAAAGCAGTGATAAGAGGGAAGTATATACCAATACAGGCCTACCTCAAGAAGCAAGAAAAATCTCATATAAACAACCTATCCTTACACCTAAAGGAGCTAGAAAAAGAAAAATAAATGAAGCCTTAAAACAGCAGAGAGAAGGAAATAATAAGGATTAGAGTAGAAATCAATGATATAGAAACTAAAAAAACAATAAAACAAATCAATGAAACCAGGGCTGGTTCTTTGAAAAAAAATTAATAAAATTGATAAACTTCTAGTCAGACTTATCAAAAAGAAAAGAAAAAGGACCCAAATAAATAAAATCACAAATGAGAGAGGAGAAATAACAACCAACAATACAGAGATACAATTATAAGAGAATATTATGAAAAGCTGTATGTCAATAAATTGGACAACCTGGAAGAAATGAATAAATTCCCAGAAACATATAAACTACCTACGTAGTTGACTACCAAAGTAGTCTTCCTTGAGAAAGGAAGAAATAGGAAACTTTAACAGACTAATAACAAGCAAAGACTAATAACCAACAAAATTACTGACTGAATCAGTAATCAAAAATCTCCCAACTCCTACCAAACAAAAGTCCAGGAGCAGATGACTTCGCAGGTGAATTTTACTAAACATTTAAAGAAGAGTCAATACATATTCATTTTACGAGATCAGCATTACCCTGATACCATAACCAGATGGAGACACTACTAAAAAAGAGAACTATAGGCCAATATCCCTGATGAACATCCATATGCAAAAATTCTCAAGGAAATACTAACAAACTTATCCAACAATACATTAAAAAAAATCATTCACCATGTTCAAGTGGAATTTATTCCTGGTCTGCATCAGTGATTCAATATTTGCAAATCAATCAATGTAATACACATGTTAATAAAAGAAAGGATAAGAACCACATGATCATTGCAATAGATGCAGAAAATGCATTTGACAAAGTACAATATCCATTCATGATAAAAACTCTCAACAAAGTAGGTTTAGAGGGAACATACCTCAACATAATAAAGGCCATCTAGGAAAAATATCATCCAACTAATATCATCTTTAATGTGGAAAAACTAAAAGCTTTTACTCTAGGGTCAGGAACAAGACAGGGATGTCCACTCTTACCACTGTTATTTAACATAATACTGGAAGTCCTAGCCACAGCAATCTGATGACGAAAAGGAAAAAAAAAGACATCTAAATTGTTAAGGAAGAAGTCAAACTTTCACTAGTTACAGGACTGCTAGGACAGATACACGAATTCAGTCAAGTCACGGGATACAAAATCAATGTATAGAAATCTGTTGCATTTCTGTACACAAATAATGAAGCAGCAGAAATAAAAATTAAGGAATCAATGCCATTTACAATTGCACCAAAACTCATAAGATACCGAGGAATAAACCTAAGTAAAGAGGTGAAAGACCTATATTCTGAAAACTATAAAAAACTGGTGAAAGAAATTGAAGAGGACACAAAGAAATGGAAAGACACACCATTCTTATGGATTAGAAGATCAAATATTGTTAAAATGTCTATACTACCTATAGCAATCTACACATTTAATGCAATCTCTATCAAAATACCAACAACGTTTTTCACAGAGCTAGAACAAACAATCCTAAAATTTGTATGGAACCACAAAAGACCCCAAATAGCCAAAGGAACCTTGAAAAAGAAAAACAAAGCTAGAGGCATCACAGTTCTAGAGTTCAAGTTATATTAAAAGCTGTAGGGATCAAAACAGTATGGTACTGGCACAAAAATAGACACATAGATCAATAGAACAGAATAGAAAACCCAGAAATGAATCCACAACTATATGGTCAATTTATCTTCAACACAACAGGAAGGACTATCCAATGGGGAAAAAGACAATCCCTTCAGCCAACAGTCTTGGGAAAACTGGACAGCAACATGCAAAAGAATGAAATTGGGCCACTCTCTAACACCATACACAAAAATAAATCCAAAATGGATAAAAGACCTAAATGTGAGAGTTGAAATCATAAAAATCCTGGAGTAGAACACAGGCAGTAACCTCTCTGACATTGGCCATAGCGACTTCTTTCTAGATATGTCTCTAGAGGCAAGGGAAATAAAAGCAAAAATAAACCATTGGGACTTCATCAAAATGAAAAGCTTCTGCGCAGCAAAGGAAACAATCAACAAAACTAAAAAGCAACCTACAGATTGGGAGTAGATATTTGCAAATGACATATCTGATGAAGGGTTACTATCCAAAATCTATAAAGAACTTATAAAACTCAACATCCCAAAAATGAATAATTCAACTTAAAAATGGGCAGAAGACATGAATAGACATATTTCCAAAGAAGACATCCAAATGGCTAACAGACACATGAAAAGATGTTCAACATCACTCAGCATGAAAATGAAAACTATAATGAGGTATCACTTCACACGTGTCAGAATGGCTAAATCAACAACACAAGAAACAACAGGTGTTGGTGAGAATATGGAAAAAGGGGAACACTCCTGCACCATTGGTGGGAATGCAAGCTGGTGCAGCCACTCTGGAAAACAGTATGGAGGTTCCTCAAAAAGTTGAAAATAGAACTACCCTATGATCCACCAATTGCACTACTAGATATTTACCCAAAGATACAAAAATGCTAATTCAAATGGATACATGCACCCCAATGTTTATGGCAGCATTATATACAATAGCCAAATTATGAAAACAGCCTGTGTCCATCAACTGATGAATGCATAAAAAAGATGTGGTATATATGTACAATGGAATATTATGCAGCCATAAAAGGAATGATATCTTGCCATTTGCAACAAAATGGATGGAGCTAGAATATTGTGCTAAGCAAAATAAGTCAGAGACAAATACCATGTGATTTCATTCATATGTGGAATTTAAGAAACAAAACAAATAAGCAAAGGGACCAAAAAAAGAGAGAGAGGCAAGCAAACCAAGAAACAGTCTCAACTATGGAGAACAAACTGATGGTTACCAGAGGGGAGGTAGGTGGGGGGGGTGGGTTGAATAGGTGATGGGGATTAAGGAATGCACTTGTGATGAGTAATCAGTGTTGTATCAAACTGTTGAATCTCTATATTGTACACCTTGAAACTAATATTACACTGTATGTTAACTAACTGGAATTCAAATAAAAATTTAAAAAACAACACAAACAAAAAGAATGTAATATAGATAAGAATATAATCTATAGAATATAGAATACTACACAGTAATTAAAAATAACCAAAAAGTTCTACTGTCAGTATCTGTGTGAAAAGATATTTATAGAAACAAGATTTGCTTTTATTTTTTTATTTTTTTTTAAAGATTTTATTTATTTGACAGAGAGAGACACAGCGAGAGAGGGAACACAAGCAGGGGGAGAGGGAGAGGGAGAAGTAGGCCTCCCGCGGAGCAGGGAGCCTGATTCGGGGCTCAATCCCAGGACGCTGGGATCATGAGGTGAGCAGAAGGCAGACACTTAAAGACTGAGCCACCCAGGTGCCCCAAGATTTATTTTTAAATGATTCAATACACTGTGAATAGTATGGTGCTAATATTACATTAGCCCCCCCCCCATTATCCACAGGAGATACCTTCTAAGACCCCCACTGGATGCCTGAAACCATGGATAGTACCAAAACTTATATACACTGTTTTTCCCTATAATAAAGTTTAGTTTATAAATTAAGCACAATAAGGTATTAACAACAATAATGATAAAACAATTATAACAATGTACTGCAATAAAAGTTATATGAATGTAATTTCTCTCTCTCTCTCAAAATATCTCATTGTGCTGTATCCTTCTTGTGATGACATGAGAAGATAAAACGCCTACATGAAGAGATGAAGTGAGGTGAATGACAGGCATTGTAACATAGCCTAGGCTACAACTGACCTTTTCACTATACGTCAGAAGGAGTATCATCTGCTTTTAGATTGTGGTTGACCTCAGGGTAACTGAAACTGTGGAAAGCAAAACTGCAGATAAAGGGACTACTGTATATTTTCTAAGTCCTTGATAGTGATACCATTAAAATACTGCATTTAGAAAGAATTTTTTTTAGAGGGGGGGGAGGGACAGCCTCCCAAGCAGACTCCATGCTGGGATTCAATCTCATGCAGGAGCTCCATCTCACAACCCTGAGATCATGACCTGAGCTGAAATCAAGAGTCAAACACTCAACTGACTGAGCCACCCAAGAACCCCAAGAAATTTTTTAAAGGAATTTTTTTCTTTTATTGAAGAATATTTGATATAAAATATTTTAGTGCTTTCAGATGTACATAGTGACTTGATATTTATATACATTATTATATGGTCACCACAATTAGTCTGGTTACTATCTGTCAGAATTCAAAGTTGTTGCAATATTATTGACTATCCTCCCTATGCTGTACAGTAAATCCCCCCATCTTATTTATTTTATAACTGGAAGAATGTACTTGTTAATTCTTTTCACCTATTTCATCTTCCTCCTTCCACACACTCCCCTCTGGCAATCATGACTATGTTCTTGATGTTCGTGAGTCTGTTTCTGTTTGGTTTTGTTTGTTAATTTGTTTTGATTTTTAGATTCCACATATAAGTGAAACCACATGGTATTTGTCTTTCTCTAACTTATTTCACTTTTTGTACTCTCTAGTTCCATTCATATTGCAAGTGACAAAATTTTAGTCTTTTTTTATGACTGAATAAAACTCCATTGTATGTATATGTGTGTGTATATATACATATATATGTATATGTATACCATATATTCCTTATTCATTCATTTATCAATGAACACTTGGGTTGCTTACATATATTGCATATTACAAATTATGCTGCAATAAATATAGGTGTGCATATATCTTTTTGAATTAGCGTTTTTGTTTTCTTTGTGTAAATACCCATTATTGGAATTATTGGATCACCTGGTATTTCTATTTTTAATTTTTTGAGGAACCTCCATGCTGTTTTCCACAGTGGATGTACCAACTGACATTCCCACTAAGAGTGCATGGTTTCTTTTTCTCCACATCCTCAACCACTTACTATTTCTGGTCTTTTAAATTTTAGCCATTCTAACAAGTGTAAAGTGATATCCCATTGTGGTTTTGATTTTCATTTCAATGCGATTTTTTTAAAATTTCTTTTTCTGAAAGATCACTATTAGTGTATAGAAACACAACTGATTTCTTCATATTGATTTTGTATCCTGAAACATATTTGCATTTCCCTTATGGCTTTCATTTCCTTACTGACTTTGCTTATTAGTTCTAATAGCTTTTATGGAGGAGGCTTTAGGGTATTCTACATATAGTATTATGTCATATTCAGATAATGAATTTTACTTCTTCCTTTAGTTTAGATGCCTTTCGGTTATTTTTCTTGCCTAATTGTTGTCGCTAAAACTTTCCATACTACATTGAATAAAAGTGGCAAAAGTGGGCAACCTTGTCTTATTCCTGATCTTGGAAGAAAGACTTTAGCTCTTCATTATTGAGGTATATTACCTGTGTGGGTTTGTCATATATAGCCTATATTACGTTGAGGTATGTTCCCTCTGTAATACTTATTGAGAGGTGTTGTTTTTTTTTAATTATCAATGGATGTTGAATTTTGTCAAGTGCTTTTTTTGTATTTATTGAGATGATCATATGATTTTTACCCTTTGCTTTGTTAATGTGGTATATCACATTAATTAAGTTGTGGATATTGAACCATCTTTGCAAACCTGAAATAAATTTCACTTGATCATGTTGTATGGTTCTTTTAATGTATTGTTGAATTCAGCCTGCTAATATTTTGTTGAACACTTTTACATCTATGTTCATTAGGGTTATTGGTGTGTAATTTTCTTTATTTTGTAGGGTTTTTGTTTAGGTATCAGAGTAATGCTAGCCTTGTGGAATGTGTTTGGAAGCATTCCCTTCTCTTCAATTTTTTGGAATAGTTTAAGTACTAACCCTTCTTTAAATGTTTGGTAGAATTTGGTGTGCCTGAATGGTGCAGTTGGCTGAGTGTTGGACTCTTGGTTTTGGCCCAGGTCATGATCTCAGGGTCCTGGAATCACATCTGGCTCCATGCTCAGGGCGGAGTCTGCTTGGGATTCTCTCTCTTTTGTCTTCTGCCCCTCCTCCCTCAAATAAATAAATAAATCTTTAAAAAATAAATGTTTGGTAGAATTCACCAGTGAAACTGTCTAATCCTGGGCTTTTGTTTTTTGGGATTTTTTTGATTAATGATTTAATTTCATTACTAAGTAATTTTGTCTATTCAGATTTTCTAATTACTTCCTGATTCAGTTTTGGAAGATTATATGTTTCTAGGAATTTACCCATGTCTTCTAGGTTGAAAAGTTTGTTGGTGTGTAATTGTTCTAAGGTTGTCTTATGATCCTTTGTATATCTGTGGTATTGGTTGTAACTTCACTTTCATTCTGATTTTATTTGGGTACTCTCTCTTTTTCAAAGATTCTAATTATTTATTTATTTGAGAGAGAGAGAGAGTGAGAGAGAACAAGCAGTGGGAGCGGCAGAGGGAGTTACAAAGGGAGAGGGAGAAGCAGGCTCCCCACTGAGCAGGGAGCCCAATGCGTGGCTCAATCCCAGGACCCTGGGATCATGACCCAAGCCAAAGGCAGGCACTCAATGAACTAAGCCACCCAGGCGTCCCTATGTACTCTCTCTCTCTCTCTCTTTTTTTTTGATGAGTTTAAAGGTTTATTGATTTAGTTTATCTTTTCAAAGGAGCAGCTCTTAGTTTTATTGATCTTTTCTATTTCTTTTTTAGTCTCTAGTTCATGTATTTCCACTCTGATCTTTATTATTTCCTTTCTTTTTTTTAATTTTGGGATTTTTGTTCTTTTTCTAGTTTCTTCATGTATAGATTGTTTATTTCAGATTTTTATTGTTTCTTGAAATGGGCTTGTATCACTATAAACTTCCTTCTTAAAACTTCTTTATGCTCCATCCCATAGATTTTAGAATATTATAATTCCCATTTGTCTTAAGGTACTTTTTTACTTCCTCTTTGATTTCTATGTTGACCCATTGTTTGTTTAGTAGCATGTTCTTGAGTCTTCATATGTTTGTGTTTTTTCTATTTTTCTTCTTGAAAAAAAATTTTTTTTTTAGTTTTATACCATTGTGGTCAGAAAAGATGCTTTATATGATTTCCTTCTTCTTAAATTTATTCAGAATTGCTTTGTGGCCTAACATGTAATATATACTGGAGAATGTTCTATATGCACTTGAGAAGAATGTGTACTCTGCTGTTTGGGGGTTGAATATTCTGTTATAGCTATTAAGTGCATATAGTCTATTATGTTGTGTAAGGCCACTGTTTCCTTATTAATTTTCTGTCTGGATGATCTATCCATTAATGTGAGTGTTCTGTTAAAGTCTCCTACTATTAGAGGCAAAGGAGGGGGGCAAGGTGGCAGCAGAGTAGGGGACCTTGTTTCATCTGGTCCCTCGAATTTAGCTGGATATCTATCAAACCATTCTGAACACACACGAATTCAACCTGATACATAATAAAATTTATCTGGATCTCTATAAACAGAAAAAAACTACTTTTTGCAAGGTAGGAGGGTGTGGAACCTTGAATCTTCACGGGAAATATCAGAAGATAAATGGAGGGGAGAGGGAGCCTCCATAAGTTGGCCACCAGAAAGTGATATAACACCCGAAGCAAAAAATCGGGACCCTTAGAAATCTGCTTCAGTGAGAGACATCCCTCTCTGAAAAGGGCACAGGGGATGAATAGGGCAAAATTCTAGGTGGATCATTGTGGTCTCAGGATTCCAGGAGACTCAGAAAGTATGGGGGAGCCTGAACCGATAGAGTGCCCAAGCAATGGAGCGGGAGACTGATTATGGTCAGCAAGCCCAGAAGGGACTCTCAGCTCTGGTCACCATAAACTGCGAGCCAGGCCAATAGGGAGATTGCTCTCTGCCTGACCACCCTGACAAGGACTAGAAGGTGCAGGCTGCTTAACATCCTAGGGAAGATATAAAACGGCTTATGCCCAAGACAGGGCAACAGCTCTCAGGGCAGTGTGGCCCACGAAAGAACACAGGGGTGGCACCCAGCCATGACCTGGGAGCCGCGGAAGAGGGTGCATGTGTGAGCCCATGGTCACTCGCAATTGCAAAGTCACAAAGCGCAGAGATGCTGGAGGGTCCCTGTAACTCCCCCGGGAGAGGTGCAGCAGGCGCGAACCATGGGATTCAGTGGTTTGGTGCACAAAGAGGCTGTGCCCACAACTGGAGAACAGCTCTCAGGGTGGTGTGACCCCTGGAAGGACACTGGGGCAGCAGCCAGCCATGACCTGGGAGCTGTGGAAGAGGTTGCATGAGCGACCACCGCTAGCAATTGCAAAGTCACAAAGCACAGAGATACTGGCGGGTCCCCAGAATTCCCCCGGGAGACTTGTAGCATGTGCAAATAGCATGAGTCTATGGAGTTTGGTACACACAGATGTGGAGAAAGTTTAACCTGGAGGGTTTATTGAAGAAAGGGGACCGCGACCTTGTGACTCTGTGCCAGAGATTCCTGAACAGCCGTATTTGTTATGACCCTCTAAAGAGAAGCAGAAAGCTGCCTGGGAACAAAATCCACACAGATGACCAGCTCACGTTAAGCTCATCCCCCTGACAAGGGGTGGGGCAACTCCACCCAGGCATCCTTTCTGATGGCTGATTTATATTCCATTGTATATATGGACCACATCTTCTTTATCCATTCATCTGTTGAAGGGCATCTTGGCTCCTTCCACAGTTTGGTTATTGTGGACATTGCTGCTATGAACATTGGTTGTATGTGCCCCTTATTTTCACTACATCTGTATCTTTGGTGTAAATACCCAGTAATGCAATTGCTGGGTCATAGGGTAGCTCTATTTTTAACATCTTGAGGAACCTCCATACTGTTTTCCAGAGTGGCTGTACCAGCTTGCGTTCCCACCAACAGTGAAAAGGATTCCTCTTTCTCCACATCCTCTCCAACATTTGTTGTTCCCTCTCTTGTCAATTTTAGCCATTCTAACTGGTGGTAGGTGGTATCTCATGGTTTTGATTTGTATTTCCCTGATGGCAAGTGATGTGCAGCATTTTTTCATGTGTCTGTTAGCCATTTGAATGTCTTCTTTGGAGAAGTATCTGTTAGTGTCTTCTGTCCATTTCTTGACTGGATTATATGGTTTTTGGGTGTTGAGCTTGAGAAGCTCTTTACAGATCTTGGATACTAGCCCTTTATCTGATATGTCATTTGCAAATATCTTCTCTCATTCCCTGGGTTGCCTCTTAGTTTTGTTGACTGTTTCCTTTGCTGTTCAGAAGCTTTTTGTCTTTTTTTTTTCTTTTTTTTCATAGAACATACATGCTTTTATTTCTATGGGCTAGGTCCCCAAGAAAGGGACTGTTGGCTATTGTCAGATTATTTTCCAGAAAGTGTGATTCTAACATTTCTACCAGCAGTATTGGAGAGTACTCTGATCACATATCTCTAAAAGGAATATATCTTCTTTATTTTTTGCCAGGCTGCTGGTAAAAGGATTATTTCATTGTTATCTTAATTTGCATTTTATCTTGATGAAGTCCCAATAGTTCATTTTTGCTTTTGTTTCCTTTGCCTTTAGAGGTATGTCTTGCAAGAAGTTGCTGTGCCCAAGGTCGAAGAGGTTGCTGCCTGTGTTCTCCTCTAGGATTTTGGTGGATTCCTGTCTCACATTTAGGTCTTTCATCCATTTTGAGTTTATCTTTGTGTATGGTGGGAGAAATTGGTCCAATTTTCCCAGCACCATTTATTGAAGAGACTGTCTCTTTTCCATTGGATATTTTTTTCCTCTTTTGTCGAAGATTAGTTGACCATGGAGTTGAGGGTCCATTTCTGTGCCCTCTATTCTGTTTCATTGATCTATGTGTTTGTTTTTGTGCCAATACTATGCTGTCTTGATGATCACAGCTTTGTTATATAGCTTGAAGTCAGACATTGTGATGCTCCCAGCTTTGGTTTTCTTTTCCAACATTCCCCTGGTTATTTGGGTTCTTTTCTGGTTCCATACAAATTTTAGGATTGTTTGTTCCAGCTGTGTGAAAAACATCAGTGGTGTTTTGATAGGGATTACATTGAATGTGTAGATTGCTCTGGGCAGCATAGACATTTTCACAATGTTTATTCTTCCAGTCCGTGAGCATGGAATGTTTTTCCATCTCTGTGTGTCTTCCTCAATTTCTTTCATAAGTGTTCTGTAGTTTCTAGTGTACAGATCCTTTACCTCTTTGGTTAAGTTTATTCCTAGGTATCTTATGGTTTTTGGTGCAATTATAAATGGGATGGATTCTCTTTCTTCAGTCACATTGTTAGCATATAGAAATGCAACTGGTTTTTGTGCATCAAATTTGTATCCTGCCACATTGCTGAGCTGCTGTCCCCTACAACAGGTTCTTGAATTTGTTCTGGTAATCCCTTAGGTAGATCCTAATCCTGGTTGTAGATTTCAAAGGCCCAAAGTGTGATAGACTTTATTGGAAACCAGATCAAAAAGTGTGACAGCTATAAACACATGGGGACTATGGCTGCTCGTAGGTTTGGGGTAGCAGAAAAAAACCAATGAAATAAATTATCACAAAACCAAAAGAAAAATATATAACAAAAAAACAGTGTACTAAAAAAGGAGTGTGGCAATAATGCTTTGGCCTTGAGAATCCACTTGGCACAACAACAGCTTAAGGAACTTGGCAATAGAGCAATTATATGTTTTAAATAACAGGAACCATAGCCCAGGAGACTAGTTTAGCTTTAGAAATTTCAGAAGGCAAACCAGAAGATTATCAAGAAATAAAGGTAGAGAAGGTAATACCTTAGAGTTCAAATTCAGCTTACATTAAAAGGAAAAGAAGGATGTACTCCCAAAGATGTCCCTAGGCCTGGAAACGTTTTGATATGAGACTAGGAAAGGGGAGAGTATATTTTCTGTTATTAAGTCAAGGAAGATAACTCAGATCTAAGAGATTTAACAGAAAAGGAAAAATATGAGAAGAACTGGAATGACCTCCCTTACCCTATCCCCTCTTGCAAGGGAACCCACATCCAGAAAACTATTTAGGTGCCCTCTGAAAACTGCAAAGTGTCATAATAAGAGCAGATTATAATCCTTTTGATGACTGATTATAAAATATTCAGAAAAAAATCAAGAGAGAAAGATCATGATGAACAGTATAGGATACTTCAAGCATTATTTAGTGAGTTTCACAGTACTTGTCATTGGAGAAGCAGGGGTAGCCTGGACCAGGAGGGAAGATGCTCATGGCACTTAAGGAGTTAGGGCTCCAAGGAAAGGGGAGAAAAGATTAAATCACTAAAGTTGGATTTCAATATATATATATGGGTATGGTCTGCATTAGGTAATTGAATGATGCAAAGATACCTCCTAGAAGAAACCACCCTATCCTTCACAGGGGTGTAAATGTGGGTAAGGAGGTTTTATTTGACCAGCAGATGCTTTCTGCAGACCTGGAACTTTTTTTGTCTTTATAACTTTCACAACAGTAGGGATTCCATAAGGATAAACCTGAAGAAGTATGTTTGGAAAACAAATGTCAAGATCACAAAACAAAAAGAAAGGAAAAAAGACAAAAGAGATTGACACAGCAAATAGTGTTATCCTACCCATGCTAGGGAAGACACAAGACCTTAAGAAATAAATAAGGGAAAAACAGAAGGAAGTGGAAGAATTGGAGACATATGCCACTGCTGCTAAGGAAAAAAGAAAGACAGCCAAACGAATGTTGTACTACACGTTACATAAGCCCTAGAAAATTAAAAACCCTAGGGAAAACAAGGTTTCAGGAAAGAAGACAACTGAAAACATACTGGTTCTCACTGAGTAGCACAACTTTTGGAAGCATCAATAACATCAGCTTCCGTTCAGGGATTTTTTGAGGGTGATTTACTTGTTGAGTTATTTGTGAGGACAAGAGGTGCCCTTTTTTTTTTTAAGATTTTATTTATCTATTTGTGAGAGAGAGAGAGAGAGAGACAGAAAGAGCACAAGCAGGGGGAGAGGCAGGCTCCCTGCTGAGCAAGGAGCCCGACATGGGGCTTGATCCCAGAACCTGGAGATCATGACCTGAGCCGAAGGCAGACGCTTAGCCCGCCCCAAGTGGGGAGCCTTTCTTAAAAGGCAGGTTTTGCAGTCCTAAGGAACATGGAGCAAACAGCAACGACAGCAGCCACTGTGGCACAGAGCTAAACCCTTGAGAGTGGTCGTTAAGCAAAGTGAGAGTGAAAAGGAAAGGATTACATCTTCCTCACCTCCACTCCCTCCCTCAAGGAGGACCTAGTAATATGATTGGCTCAGATCCCTTGAACCACATTTGCTAGTGTGTTTGGGTTGGTCACTATGGGTTAAAAGGTTATATACTGCAGATGACTTTCTCTTTAGTGCTTTTCTGTCATTTAGAGAAATTAAAACACTAAGCAGAGTCTCCTGCATGCCCAGCCATTTTGCTTTCTAGCCTCCTTCATTTGGTATTTCAGGTACTTAATAGTTCTTATCAATTCAGTGGTCAATTACTAATAAGACTGAGGCTTGACAGGAAAAAGTGAAACTATTTTTGGACTTTCAGCTTAAGTTA
Source organism: Mirounga leonina (assembly GCF_011800145.1). Classification (NCBI taxonomy): domain Eukaryota; kingdom Metazoa; phylum Chordata; class Mammalia; order Carnivora; family Phocidae; genus Mirounga; species Mirounga leonina. The sequence continues at coordinate 5,369,839 of NW_023270513.1, read as the reverse complement.
TGTACTAAAATCCAGCTTTAACAGATAGCCCTGTACCTGAGTACTGGGCACTAACTCCAGTAATCACAAAGTAGTGTTTTAATTCCTATCTATCCTTGTCCCTTGTGTGTATGGATCCTTTATGGCTCTTATTATGGGAGACATAATGAGGTTAAGTCAAAACATTCCTGAGTATTCCTGAGTCCTTGTCTATAACACCAAATTACTATGATCAAAAACCTTATCCTAGCTTTTAGCAGTCAGGACTTTTAGCATCAGGGCTTACAGGGCTGGCCACATCCATTAGGATATGATCAAGTAACAAACTAGAAATGTGGCAAAATTTGGCCAGTCCCTAGAACCACTGTCACTAATAAATTATTTTCTGATCTCTAGCTAAAACTTGCTGTAGAACCCTTATCATCCCTAGTGCATTCTTTTTATGACCATTTAGTATCTCTCTCTAAAAACCCCACATCAGTGAAATCCCTGTGGAAATGAGTTAGCTTCTTACTGCTAAGCTGATCAATCAATAGCGGGTGGAGGAACAAAAAGTTGATTTCTCAGTAACTGGAAATAGCCTTTCATTGCCATGTCTATTGTTTCATGTGGCTTCTTGCTGGGGAAATGATGGGTGATTTGTTTCTTTATATAGGCTTTCAGGGCGCCTGGGTGGCTCAGTTGGTTAAGCGACTGCCTTCGGCTCAGGTCATGATCCTGGAGTCCCGGGATCGAGTTCCACATCCGGCTCCCTGCTCGGCAGGGAGTCTGCTTCTCCCTCTGACCCTCCCCCCTCTCCTGCTCTCTCTCTCATTCTCTCTCTCAAATAAATAAATAAAATCTTTAAAAATATATATATATATAGGCTTTCTGTACTTCCAATTTTTTTTTAAAGATTTTATTTATTTATTTCAGACAGAGAGAATGAGAGAGAGAGAGCACATGAGAGGGGGGACAGTCAGAGGCAGAAGCAGGCTCCCTGCCGAGCAGGGAGCCCGATGCGGGACTTGATCCAGGGACTCCAGGATCATGACCTGAGCCGAAGGCAATCGCTTAACCAACTGAGCCACCCAGGCGCCCTTCCAAAATTTTTTATAATGTGTATTCACCACCTTGATAATCAGGAAACTAAAAAAAAAAAAAAGAAAGAAAGAAAGAAAAAGAAAAATCTGGTAAATCGAAGGGGTTGAATTAAGAGAGAGAGAAAGAGAGAGATCTTTACCCATAATTGGGTAAATCTTGGAAATCAAAGCCATAGTCCTCAGGGGAGAACTGTCAATATTGAAATTCTAGGGACGTCTGGGTGGCTCAGTCGTTAAGCGTCTGCCTTCGGCTCAGGTCATGATCCCAGGGTCCTGGGATCAAGTCCCGCATCGGGAAACTGCTTCTCCCTCTCCCATGGGAAACCTGCTTCTCCCTCTCCCACTCCCCCTGCTTGTGCTCTCTGTCTTGCTGTGTCTCTCTCTGTCAAATAAATAAATAAAATCTTTTTTAAAAAATATTGAAATTCTATTATGAGGAATGATGCCTATCATAACAAATGATAAATAATATACTACTTGCATGTTTCACATTTTTAGGCCAACACATTTCTAAATTGTTTTTTCCCAAAACAATTAGTTGCTATCTCAAAGTGTAAACACTCTCTGAAAGACAAAACTAACTTTTAGATTTTATCTTAGTACCCCTCAGTCTTAATTGCCCTTTCCACAGGGGAGAAAGTTATAAAGAGATTATTTTCAATTATCCTGTATGTTCTTCGGGCAAAACATGGTACTTAAAATGTTGGTGAGAGATCCCAGATACCAGTAGAGTACAAGACCCTGATAATCTCAGGATGTAAAACAGGAATAATAACATCTTCCCATAACTGAGCAAGACTGAGTCATATTCCAAAAAGAGTTTTGACATCCAGGAGTAAAAACTTGAGTTTGTTATTATGAACATGCAACAGATTACATCTTTAGCTGATATCAGAAAGAACAATGCCCAATCTAAGTTTGGAGGTCCTTGTTAGTGTGGATAAAGAATCAGTTGGGCTACATTGCTTTCCTAGAAGACAGAGTCTCTGGAGTGGCCTCAGAATTCTTCAACTTGTTGTCTTTCACCAAGTAAAGATGAGGCAGCCCTCATTCTCATCATTGAAGGTAAGATGGGCTCTCTGGTTTTCATGAGGGCCTGTGATATGGTCTTCCTTGACTGTTTTTTAAATCAACTTACCAGTTTTTTATGTCTATGGTTCAATGAACATTGAGAAATATATACATCCATGTAACTGCCACCCCAATAAAAAAAATAGAATATTTTTATCACTCCAATATATTGCTTCATGCTCCTTATCCAACTCCCAGCCTCAGGAAGCCACTGATCTGTTTTTGGCCATAACTGGTTAGTTTTATCTTTTCTAGAATTCCAGTAGGTGAAGTCATGCAGTATGTACTGTTTTATGTCTGGCTTTTTAAATTCAGCATAATTTTTTGAGATTCATCCATATTGTTTTTTTCATCCATGTTGTTATATGTATTAGTATTCATGCTTTTTAAAAACAGGTTTGTTGGAATATTATTTATGTACCACGAAATAGATAAACCATGATACATTCATTTGATGGGATACTGTACAGCAACAAAAAAGGAATAAACTAGGGAGAGGATTTACCAAGTTCTTCACTCCACCATTCTGAAAGTTTAACTCCTTCCATTTCATCACTTTATATTGCTGTATATTTCATTTTTGTATGTGTATGGTGTGAGGTAGAGGTCATAGTTTGCTTTTTCCCCCATACAGATATCCAGCTATTCCAGTACTATTTATTGAAAAAATTATCAGTTCTCTATTGAATTTCCTTTATTCTTATTTTAAAAAGATTTGTTTATTTATTTGAGAGAGTGAGAGAGCACAAGTGGGAGGGGCAAAGAGAGAGATAATCTCAAGCACACTCCATATTGAGCATGTTGCCCAACGCAGAGCTCAATCTCACAACCTGAGCTGAAACCAAGAGTCAGATGTTTAACCAACTATGCCACCCAGGTGCCCCTCCTTTGTACTTTTGTCAAAAATCAAGTGAAATAAAAAATCACATATTCAACAAAAAATGTAGAGATAACTTTCTAAACAGTGAGAAAACAAAGAACCCTATTTTTTAATGGACAAGAGACTTAAACAGATGTTTCACCAAAGAAAATATACAGTTGGCAAACACACACGAGAAAAGATGTTCAGGGGCGCCTGGGTGGCTCAGTTGGTTAAGCGACTGCCTTCAGCTCAGGTCATGATCCTGGAGTCCCGGGATCGAGTCCCGCATCGGGCTCCCTGCTCGGCAGGGAGTCTGCTTCTCCCTCTGACCCTCCTCCCTCTCATGCTCTCTGTCTCTCATTCTCTCTGTCTCAAATAAATAAATAAAATCTTTAAAAAAAAAAAAGATGTTCAACATTAATAGCCATTAGTAAAATCCAAACTAAGAACACAGATGGGGGTGCCTGGGTAGCTCAGTCAGTTAAGCATCTGACTTCGGCTCAGGTCATGATCTCAGAGTCCTGGGTTCAAGCCCCATTTCTGGTTCCACGTTCAGCAGGGAGTCTGTTTCTCCCTCTCCCTCTGCTTCTTCCCCTGCTCATGCTCCCTCTCACTCTCTCTCTCAAATAAATAAAATCTTTTTAAAAAAACAAAAACAAAAAAGTACACAGAAAATGTACAAATGACTAAAAAGCATATGCAAACATTCATCACTTATCAGAGAAGTGCAAATAAAGACCATTACATATCTACCAGGTGGCTAAAATAAAAAATATTTATAATGGCAAATGCTGGTGAGAACACAGAGAATATTGATAAATGGCAAATGCTGGTGAGGATGCACCAGCGTAAGGATTCCCCTATATTGATGATGGGAATGTAAAATGATACAGCCACTCTAGAAAATATTACAAAAGTTTTGTAAAACATTATATAGAGGATTACTTCCAGAATGGAGGCATGAAATGCTCCATGAACCCTCTTCCCAGAAAAACAACCATAACTGGTGAAGATTATTTTTAAAAAACAACCATTTAAAATCTCTGGAAATGTTCCTAAGGGTATAGAGCAAAGGAAAAGATATTTATTCAAGAAAATGTACTAAATCTTGGTAAAAGCAGTAAGAATCTAAGCTCGGTGCCATAAGCTCTACTGTGGACAAGTAAATCAAAAATGATGGGGTTTGTTTCCAGGAGGGGTAGGCAACCAGCATTTCTCAATTTCCCAGATTCATGTAGCAGCTCTATTCCAACCAAGTTGAGAGGATGGGGTTTCTTTCTCCCAACCAGACTTAACTAATAGTATGGAAGCTCTAACCTAGGCATGGCAGGCCAAAAACATTTGTCATCTATCACCCTCACCCCAGCTGACTTACAGGATATTTTCCACATCAAGAAAGGCAACACAGTAGGCGACCTCTGATACAGGTCACTGTTCCCAACTCCAGCTCTGGAGCGGTAACACAGAGATTTTGTTCAAGGACAGCCATAAGAATAGAGAACTCTGAAACTCTCCCAAAGAGAACTGACTTTATTTGGAGCACGGTGTGGGGAAGTTCAAGCCAAAGGATGCTTTTGAAACACTGGAGATTTTTGTGGTAGGTAACTAAAAGGCTAGTAGCTTCATGAGACCACACTAAATTAACTGTAGACCAATTTACCAGAGAGACTGAGGGAAAGAGACAACTAAAAAAAGCCCTCCTGGAGTCAGAGCAAAACTCAAAGGCTGGCCTCAAAAACTACCTCTGCAAAGGGGTCCAAGTTTAATTGGATCAGACTGAGGAGCAATGTATGCCACAGTGCATTGTTAAAACAGTAGAGCAATTAGCCGGCAATTAGTGGTGCCTAACAGTGCTCTGTTTTACCAACAAAGGCAGACAGCTTAACAGAGAGATTAGAGAAAGAAGCAGAAAGGAGCTCTGCACTGGGTGTTATACGAAAACAATGAATCATGGAACACTATATCAAAAACTAATGATGTAATGTATGGTGATTAACATAACATAATAAAATAAAATTAAAAAAAAAAAGAAAGAAAGGAGCTCTGCAAAACCACTGTCATTTCAGAGTGACTGCATGCATGCCCAAAACTGTGCCTTCTAAGGAATGACATTAGGGTTTGTACATGATAGGAGAAATAGGCTTCACTAAAATAGTACATCCATATCACTAAACAAAAACAAAAACAAGCAAACAATGATAACAATAAACCCTGAGAGAGGGAGGGTCAGTATAGAGTTGCTACAATATATTATCTAAAATATCCCATTTAAGATATAAATATATATTAGAAATGAAAAAAAAACAGGAAAGTATAACTTGTACACAAGAAAGGAGGCAGAAACTGAAACTGCCAATGAGAGGGTTTTGATGTTAGATTTGGGAAACAAGGATTGCAGATTTGCTATTATAATAAATATACTCAAAGAACTAGAGGGAATTCATATCCAAAATCTATAAAGAACTTATAAAACTCAACACCCCAAAAATGAATAATCCAATTTAAAAATGGACAGAAGACATAAATAGATATTTTTCCAAAGAAGACATACAGGTAGCCAACTGACATATGAAAAGATGCTCAACATCACTCATCATCAGGAATTGCACTACTAGGTATTTACCCAAAGGATACAAAAATACCGATTCAAAGGGATACATGCACCCTGATGTTTATAGCAGCAGTATCAACAATAGCCAAACTACGGGAAGAGCCCAAATGTCCATCAACTGATGAATGGATAAAAAAAGATGTGGTGTATATATACAACAGAATATTACTCAACCATTAAAAAGAATGAAGTCTCGTAATTTGCAATGACATGGAAGGAACTAGAAAGTATTATGCCAAGTGAAATAAGTCAGTGAAAGACAAATACAATATGATTTCACTCATGTATAGAATTTAAGAAACAAAACAGATGAACGTAAGGGGAAAAAGAGAGGCAAACCAGGAAACAGGCTCTTAACCATAGAGAACAAACTGAGGGTTACTGGAGGGGAGGTGTGTAGGGGAATGGGTAAAACAGGTGTTGGGGATTAAGGAGTGCTCTTGTGATGAGCACCAGCTATTGTATCAAAGTGTTGAATTACTATATTATATGCCTGAAACTAATATTACACTGTTAACTAACTGGAATTTAAGTAAAAACTAAAAAAAGAAAGAACTAAAGGAAACCTTGCTTAATGAATTAAAGGAAGACGATGTCTCAATACAAAGATAAATTATTTTTTTAAAAATAAAAATTCTGGAGTTTAGAAGTACAATAATAAAAGTGAAAAATTCACTAGAGAGGCTCTAGTAGATTTAAAGACTATATTTAACTGGCAGAAGGAAGAATTAGTGAACTTGAAGATAGATTAATAGAGATTAAGCAATCTTAAGAATAAAGAGAAAAAAGAATACAGAAATGTGAATACAGTTACTTCTCCCCCGGACTCCTTGGTAGTCTGTCAGCTGGAGAACCTTGTCGCCGTCCCCTCGCATGCTCCCACCCCGAGGAACCCTATAAGTCTCAGTCATGCGTGAGTACTTCTCCATCCAGGAGGGCCAGGCTGGAGTCCAGATCGGCAACGCCTGCTGGGAGCTCTATTGCCTGGAACACGGCATCCAGCCCGATGGCCAGATGCCAAGCGACAAGACCATCGGGGGAAGAGATGACTCCTTCAACACCTTCTTCAATGGGATGGGGCACTGGCAAACATGTGCCCAGGGCCGTGTTTGTAGACCTGGAACCCACGGTCATTGATGAAGTTTGCACCGGCATCTACCGGCAGCTCTTCCACCCTGAGCAGCTCATCACCGGCAAGGAGGACGCTGCCAACAACTACGCCCGAGGGCACTACACCATTGGCAAGGAGATCATTGACCTTGTCTTGGACCTCATTCGGGAGCTGGCTGACCAGTGCAAGGTCTTCAGGGCTTCTTGGTTTTCCACAACTTTGGAGGGGGAACTGGTTCCGGGTTCACCTCCCTGCTGATGGAACATCTCTCTGTCGATTATGGCAAGAAGTCCAAGCTGGAATTCTCCATTTACCCAGCTCCCCAGGTTTCCACAGCTGTAGTTGAGCCCTACAACTCCATCCTCACTACCCACACCACCCTGGAGCACTCTGATTGTGCCTTCATGGTAGACAATGAGGCCATCTATGACATCTGTTGTAGAAGCCTCGATATTGAATGCCCAACCTACACTAACCTAAACCTCCTTATTAGCCAGATTGTGTCCTCCATCAGTGCTTCCCTCAGATTTGATGGAGCCCTGAATGTTGATCTGACGGAATTCCAGACCAACCTGGTGCCCTATCCCCGCATCCACTTCCCTCTGACCACCTACGCCCCCGTCATCTCTGCTGAGAAAGCCTACCATGAACAGCTGACTGTAGCAGAGATCACCAATGCATGCTTTGAACCAGCCAACCAGATGGTGAAATGTGACCCTTGGCATGGTAAATACATGGCTTGCTGACTGTTGTACCGGGGCGACGTGGTTCCCAAAGATGTCAATACTGCCATTGCCACCATCAAGACCAAGCGTACCATCCAGTTTGTGGACTGGTGCCCCACTGGCTTCAAAGTGGGCATTAATTACCAGCCTCCCTCTGTGGTGCCTGGTGGAGACCTGGCCAAAGTACAGCGAGCTGTGTGCATGCTGAGCAACACCACAACCATCACTGAGGCCTGGGGTCACCTGGACCACAAGTTTGACCTGATGGATGCCAAGCGTGCCTTTGTTCACTGGTATGTGGGGGAGGGCATGGAGGAAGGAGAGTTTTATGAGGCCCGTGAGGACATGGCTGCACTTGAGAAGGATTATGAGGAGGTTGGAGCGGATAGTGCTGAGGGAGAGGATGAGGGTGAAGAGTATTAACCTGTCTGCTACAATTTTACACTCCATTGTCTTGGGACTGTCTTATTTCTGTTCCGGAAGCTGTCTGTTGTGGCCCTAACTTGTCAATAAAAGTGATGTTTCTGTTTAAAAAAAAAAAAAGAAATGTATTAAAAGGATCATCCACCACGACCAAGTGGGATTTATCCCCAGGATACAAGGGTGGTTCAACATTCGCAAATCAATCAATGTGATAGAACACATTAATAAGAGGAGGGAGAAGAACCATATGGTCCTCTCAATTGATGCAGAAAAAGCAGTTGACAAAATACAGTATCCTTTCCTGATTAAAACTCTCCAGAGTATAGGGATAGAGGGAACCTTCCTCAAGTTCATAAAATCCATCTATGAAAAACCCACAGCAAATATCATCCTCAATGGGGAAAAGCTGAGAGCCTTTCCCTTAAGATCAGGAACACGTCAAGGGTGCCCACTCTCACCACTGTTGTTCAACATAGTACTAGAAGTCCTAGCAACAGCAATGAGACAACAAAAAGAAATAAAAGGTATTCAAATTGGCAAAGAAGTCAAACTCTCTCTTTTCGCAGATGACATGATACTTTATGTGGAAAACCCAAAGACTCCACCCCCAAATTACTAGAACTCATCCAGCAATTCAGTAATGTGGCAGGAGACAAAATCAATGCACAGAAATCAGTTGCTTTCTTATACACTAACAACGCAACTCTAGAAAGAGAAATTAGAGAAACGATTCCATTTACAATAGCACCAGAAACCATAAGATACCTCGGAATAAACCTAACCAAAGAGGTAAAGGATCTATACTCTAGGAACTACAGAACACTAATGAAAGAAATTGAAGAAGACACAAAAAGATGGAAAAATATTCCATGCTCATGGATTGGAAGAATAAACATTGTTAAAATGTCTATGCTACCCAGAGCAATCTATACCTTCAATGCCTTCCCAATCAAAATTCCAATAACATTTTTCAAAGTGCTGGAACAAACAATCCTAAAATTTGTATGGAATCAGAAAAGACCCCAAATCGGCAAGGAAATGTTGAAAAAGAAAAACAAAGCTGGGGCATCACGTTGCCCAATTTCAAGCTATATTACAAAGCTGTGATCACCAAGACAGCATGGTACTGGCACAAAAACAGACATATAGATCAATGGAACAGAATAGAGAACCCAGATATGGACCCTCAACTCTATGGTCAAATAATCTTTGACAAAGCAGGAAAAAACATGCAATGGAAAAAAGACAGTCTCTTCAATAAATGGTGCTGGGAAAATTGGACAGCCACGTGCAGAAGAATGAAATTCGACCATTCTCTAACACCATTCACAAAGACAAACTCAAAGTGGATGAAAGACCTCAATGTGAGACAGGAATCCATCAAAATCCTAGAGGAGAACATAGACAGTAACCTCTTTGACATTGCCCACAGCACTTCTTTTAAGATACATCTCCAAAAGCTAGTGAAACAAAAGCAAAAATGAACTTTTGGGACTTCATCAAGATAAAAAGCTTCTGCACAGCAAAGGAAATAGTCAACAAAACAAAGAGGCCACCCACAGAATGGGAGAAGATATTTGCAAATGACACTACAGATAAAGGGCTGGTACCCAAGATCTATAAAGAACTTCTCAGACTCAACACCCAAAAAACAAATAATCAAGTCAAAAAGTGGGCAGAAGATATGAACAGACACTTCTCTGAAGAAGACATACAAATGGCTAACAGACACATGAAACAATGTTCATCATCATTAGCCATCAGGGAAATTCAAATCAAAACCACACTGAGATACCACTTTACACCAGTTGGAATGGCAAAAATGGACAGGGAAAGAAACAACAAATGTTGGAGAGGTTGTGGAGAAAGGGGAACCCTCTTACACTGTTGGTGGGAATGCAAGTTGGTACAGCCACTTTGGAAAACAGTGTGGAGGTGCCTTAAAAACTTAAAAATAGAGCTACCTTATGACCCAGCAATTGCACTCCTGGGTATTACCCCAAAGACACAGATGTAGTGAAAAGAAGGGCCATATGCACCCCAATGTTCATAACAGCAAGGTCCGCAATAGCCAAACTGTGGAAAGAGCCAAGATGCCCTTCAACAGATGAATGGATAAAGATGTGGTCCATATATACAATGGAATATTACTCAGCCATCAGAAAAGATGAATACCCAACTTTTACATCAACATGGATGGGACTGGAGGAGATTATGCTAAGTGAAATAAGTCCAGCAGAGAAAGTCAATTATCATATTGTTTCACTTATTTTGGAACATAAGGAATAACATGGAGGACATTAGGAGAAGGAAGGGGGAGATGAACCATGAGAGACTATGGGCCTGAGAAACAAACAGGGTTTTAGAGGGGAGGGGGAAGGGGGGATTGGTCGGCCCGGTGATGGGTATTGAGGAGGGCACATACTGCATGGAGCACTGGGTGTTATATGAGAACAATGGATCATGGATCACTACATCAAAAACTAATGATGTGGGCGCCTGGGTGGCTCAGTTGGTTAAGCGACTGCCTTCGGCTCAGGTCATGATCCTGGAGTCCTGGGATCGAGTCCCGCATCGGGCTCCCTGCTCGGCGGGGAGCCTGCTTCTCCCTCTGACCCTCCCCCCTCTCATGTGCTCTCTGTCTCTCTCATTCTCTCTGTCTCAAATAAATAAATAAAATCTTAAAAAAAAAAACTAATGATGTATTGTATGGTGACTAACATAACATAATAAAATTTTTAAAAAATAAATTAAAAAATAAAAAAAAGAAATGTGAATACAGCCTCAGAGATGTGTACAATAACATTAAGTGCACCAACATATAAGGGAGAAAGAAAAGGAGCACAAAATAATATTCAAATAAATAATGGAGAACAGAAGGAGGATATATTCAAAATGCTGAAAGAAAAAAAATCCTGTAAATCAATAATTGTATAGCCAACAAAGCTATCTTATAAGAATGAAGGCAAAATGAAGACATTACCAAATAAGCAAAAACTGAAAGAATTGATTGTTAGCAAATCTGCTATACAAGAAATATTAAAGGAAGATCCTCAGGTTGGCAGGAAGTGACACCAGGCAAAATCAACTGGTCTAAATATCTCCTGTGAATATAGATACAGAAATCCTCAACAACAACAAAACTAGCAAACTGAATCCAGCAATATATAGAAAGAGTTATATACCACAACCAAATAGGACTTAGCCCAAGAATGCAAGTTTGTTTTAAATATAAAAATTAGTCAATGTAATATACCATATTAATAGAAAGAAGGACAAAAACTACATGATCCATTCAAGAGATGTTGAAAAGCATTTGACAAAATCCAATTACTCTTTCATGATAAAAACACTCAACTCATTAGAAATGGAAGGGAGGTTCCTCAGCATGATAGAGAAGATCTACAAAAAAACCCACAGGTAATGTCATATGTAATAATGAAAAAATGAAAGCTGTCCTAACATCAAGAACAAGACAAAGATGCTCCTCTCATCACTTCTATACAGCACTGTACTGGAAGTTCTAGCCAGGACAATTAGGCAAGAAAATGAAATAAAAGACATGTAGATTTAAAAAGAAGAAGTAAAACTAAATCTGTTTGCAGATGACACAATCTTGTACATAGTAAATTCTAAAGAATTTCCAAAAAACTACTAGAGCTAATGAATGAGTTTATCAATGTACAAAAACCATTGTATTTCTTTACACATAAAACAAACATTTGAAAATGAAATTAAGAAAATTCCTGTTATAATAGCATCAAAATGAATAAAATACCTAGGAATAAATTTAACAAAGAAGTTCAAGATTTGTAAAATGAAAACTACAAAATGTTTTGGAAAGAAATTAAAGAAGACCTAAATATAGAAAGACATCCAATGTTCCTGGATGAAAAGACTTAAATATTAAGATGTCAATGCTCTCCAAGTTGAGCTACATATTCAACATAATCTCCATCAAAATCCCAGCTTGCTTCTTTGCAGAAATTGACAGCTTCATCCTAAAATGCATGTAGATACTCAAGAGATTCAGAATAGCCAAATTAATCTTGAAAAAAGAACAAAATTGAAAGACTCACACTTCCTAATTTCAAAACTTGCTACAAAGCTACAATCATCAAGATAGTGTGGCCTGAGCATACAGGTAAACATGTATCAATGGCATAGAATTGAATGTTCACATATAAACCTTCAAATTTATGGTCAGTTGATTTTTGATGAAAGGAACAGGACAATTCCATGGGGAAAAGTATGTCTTTTCAACAAATAAACTGGGACCATTAGAAGTCCACACGCAAAAGAATAAAGTTGGACCCTTTGCTCAGATCATACATAAAATAAACTCAAAATGTATAAAGTACCTAGATGTAAGAGCTAAAATCCTAAAGCCTTTAGAAGAAAATATAGAAGTAAATCTTTGTGGCCTTGAGTTTGACAAAAGTTTCTTAGATATAAACCAAAAGCCCAAACAACAAAAGACAAAGTAGGTAAGCTGGACTTCAAAAGTAAAAACTTTTGTGCCTCAAAGGACATCATTTAGAACATGAAAAAACAACCCAAATAATGGGATAAAATGTTTGCAAATCATATATCTGATAAAAAAAAACTGTACCCAGAATATATAAAGGAACTCATAACTCAACAATAACAAGATAAATAACTCAGTTAAACAACAGGCAAATAATCTGAATAGGTATTTCTCCAAAGAAGATAAAGAGCCAAGAAGCACGTGAAAAGATGTTCAACACTTAGTTTTCAGGGAACTGCTAATGAAAACTACAATGAGATACCACTTCCCTCTCAGTAGGATGGCTTTAATAATAAAAAAAAAAAAAGACAATTACAAGTATTGGTGAGGATGTATAGAAATGTGAATCTTCATAATATTGCTGGTGGGAATGTAAAATGATTAGACCACTTGGGAAAACAATTTGACAGTTCCTCAAAAAGTAAAACACAGAAGTAGCATATGACCCAGCAATTCCAAGAGAAACTAAACATATGCCCACACAAAAATTTGTAGACAATGTACCTGGCAGCATTATTCATAATTGTGAAAAAAGTGAAAACAAATAAATTGTCCATCAATTGATAAATGGATATACAATATGTGGTATACCTATACAATAGAATATTGCTCAACCATAAAAATGCATAAAATGCTGATACATGCTACAAAATGGATGGACCTCCAAAACATTCTGCTAAGTGAAAGAATCCAGTCACAAAAGACCACATTTGATTCCACTTATATTAAATGAATAAGCAAATCTATGCAGACAGAAAGCAGATTAATGATTGCCTAGGGCTGGAAAAAGGGAATGGGGAACAAGTAGGAGGGAACATGCCAATTAGTATGAGGTTTCTTACTGGGGTGAGGAAAATGTTCTAAAATTAGTGGTGATGGCTACACAACATTGTGGATATACTAAAAACTACTGAACATTTTAAAAGGGTGAATTTTGTGGTATATGAATTATATCTTAAGCTGTTAAAAAAACACCCATATACAGAGGGGTGCCTGAGTGGCTCAGTCTGTTAAGCATCTGCCTTCAGCTCAGGTCATGATCCCAGGGTCCTGGGTCTGAGCCCCACATCAGGCTCCTTGCTCAGTGGGTAGACTGCTTCTCCCTCTCCCTCTGCCTGCCACTCCCCCTGCTTGTGCTTGCTTTCTCTCTCTCTGTCAAGTAAATAAAATCTTTTAAAAACCCATATATAATGAGGAATCAATTAATCAATTATTGTAAGCTAAATAATGCTCCCTCTCCCCCAAGATGCCTACATCCTAAACCTTGAAACCTGAGAATATGTTACTTTGTAACATTGTAAAAGGAGCTTTTCAGAAGTGATAAAGTTAAGGACCTTGAGCTCAGGAGATTATCCTGGATTATTTGTATGGGCCCAACATAATCACCAGGGTCCTTGAAGGAGAGATGCTGATGCATCAGAGTTGAAAGAAAGAGATGCGACAACGGAAGCCAAAGTTGAAGTGATGTGCTTTAGAGATGGAAGAAGAGGCCATGCATGACCCAAGGAATGTATGTGGCCTCTAGAAGATGGAAAAGACAAGGGAATGGAGTTCCCTTGCAGCCTCCAGAAGGAATAGTCTTGCTGACACCTTGATTTTAGTCCCATATGACTCATTTCAACCTTCTGACTTCCGAAACTGTAAGATAATAAATTTGTGTTGTTTTAATCTATTAAATTAATGGTAATTTATACAGCAGCAATATAGAAAACTAATATACCATTTCATATCCAATAGATAAGTAAATGGCTAAACAAAAATTGTTAACCATACTAAATGTTGGTGAGAATGTGGAACAACTAGAGATTTCATATGTTTCTGATGGGGATATAAACTGATATAATCACTTTGGAAAAGAGTGGTAATTTCTTATAAAGGTAAAACACATCTATCATGTGATCCAGCCATTTTACTTCTAGGTATTTGCCTAACAGAACTGAAAACATAAGTCCTACAAAGATATATACATGAATATTCATAGCAGTGTTATTAATAACAGCCAAAAAGTAAAGACAACCCAAATGTCCATTAATAGTTATGCAGATAAACAAAATGTGCTATATCTATACAATGGAATACTATTTAGGAATAAAAAGGAACAAACTATAAACACTACAACATGAATAAATCTCAAAATAATTCTGCTGAGTTTTTAAAAAATACCAGGAAAAAAATAGCACTTTGCTGTTTGATTCCATAAAACTCTCAGAGAAAGAGAAATACCATACGATTTCACTCATATGTGGAATTTAAGAAATAAAACAAATGAGTACCCCTGAAACAAATAATACATAATATGTTAATAATAAGAAAAGTGGGTACAATGGTATAGTCACATTGACACATGAAATTAACCATCACACCCAGGGGTGCTGCGGAGTTGGGCCCACTCTGCCAGACTCCTGGGTCACTCTCAGGCTGCTGGTCCCTCTCTGCAATCTGGGTCCACACTACAGCCATGGTAGTGTGTAAAATAGACAGAGCCCTTCTCTTAAATGCATCAAACCCGCTTTAGTTTGCATGGCATTTTGTATTTTGGTCTTTAAAGTCCCTCTTGCAAAGAGTTTCTTCATTCTTCAAACACTAAAAGCTTTAAGTTCAGTTATCTAAACACTAAATAGAATGACAGTGTGGAACTGGAGAGTGGGAAGCAACAACAGGAAGGCAACCACACCATTCACTATCTTGATGTTCAAAAGACTGAATTCAGAGCACGGGAGATTTGCAGATGTTAGTGTGTCATAGGGAAGGATGGGTTGTACACAGTCAGGGAACCTGTGTCATGCTCTGTGGGTCCAGATGAAGGCAGAGAATATTTGTAGCTATAGTGATTTGGTTAGGCCTGCTTAGACATCTCAGCCTTAGGTTCCTTAAGACTATTTTCTTTCTTTTCTTTTTTCTTTCTTTTCCTTCTCTTTCTTTCTTTCTTTTTTTGGTTGCTCTTTTATGGTTTCATCTACAAATATCCTCTAAATTTCACTTCTCTCCTTTCTTCCCATTCTGAAATCTTACCTTTGCCTTTTTTTCATCTTTCCTCTTTAGAGAAGCCAGTGCTAGAACTTTTGGAAACTAGGCCTCTGTCACTAAATAGTACCTGGTGACTAGTCATCCCAATGGATTTTGATATTATTTGTTCATTTGACACAATAAAGTAGCTTGGGCATCACAGTCCATTGTGAAATGTTAACTTTTGTAATTCTGGCTACTAACAACGTATATGAGGGGGTTGGGGGTGGGGGCACTTAAGTCTTGTCAAGAATCAAAAACTTAATCTAATCCAAACTGGCCTCATTATGGACTATAGAGGCCATGGCAATGTGAATGCCAGAAAGGTGAAGGAAGAATGCATAAATGCATATACACTTTGGGAAATGAACAGCACTGTTCACCTCTGTAGCTCCATTTTCGGTCCATGTAGGTGGGATGATCCAGCTTTGAATGAAAAAGCAAATGCTGAGCAGGGAGCCTGCTTCTCCCTCTGCCTCTGTATGCCGCTCCCCCTGCTTGTGCATGCGCGCTCTCTCTCTTTCTCTCTCTGTCAAATAAATAAATAAAATCTTAAAAAAAAAAAAAGAAAAAGAAAATGCACCCAAAGCCAGAAAATATCTTTGAGCAAATAGCCTAGATAAGAACCTGTATTGATGTCTATATCTTGTAATACATAACACCACATGTTCTTGAATGCCATTATGTTTAAAATTTTTTGTTATAGGGGCACGTGGGTGGCTCAGTTGCTTAAGTGTCTGCCTTTGGCTCAGGTCATGATCCCAGGGTCCTGGGATCGAGCCCCAGGTTGGGTTCTCTGCTCAGCAGGAGCCTGCTTCTCCCTCTCCCTGCCACTCCCCCTGCTTGTACTCTCTCTCTCTATCAAATAAATAAATAAAATCTTAAAAAAAAGAAATAAAACAAATGAACAAAGAAAAAAAGACAAAAAAAACAGACTCTTAAATACAGAGAACCAACTTGTGGTTTCCAGAGGGGAGTAGTGGGTGGAGGGGTAAAATAAAGGGGATCAAGAGTACACTTATCTTGATGAGTACTGGGTAATGTATAGAATTGTTAAATCATACTGTACAACTGAATTTAATATAACACTGTATGTTAATTAAACTTCAATATAAAAAAGTGCTCTAAACAAAGTCTCAAAAATACAAAATAATATAAAATTGTGACAGTGGTGCCTATAGACAGGGGATGGGAGTAGGGGTTGGGAAGTGATGAGGGTTGGGAGGGAGGAAATAAAATGTGTAATGAAGAAACTTTTTTTCTTTTTCAAATTTTTATTTAAATTCTAGTTAGTTAAAATATAGTGTAATATTGATTTCAGGAGTAGAATTTAGTAATTCATCACTTACATATAACACCCAGTGCTCATCATAGCAAGTGCCCTCCTTAATGCCCATCCCCCATTTAGCCCATCCCCCACCCACCTCCCTCCATCAACCTGCAGTTTGTTCTCTATCATTAAGAGTCTCTTATGGTTCATCTCTCCCTCCAGTCCCCCCCCCCTCATTTTTCCCTTCCTTCTCCTAATGTCCTCCATGCTATTCCTTATGTTCCAAAATAAGTGAAACCATATGATAATTGACTTTCTCTGCGGGACTTATTTCACTTAGCATAATCTCCTCCAGTCCCATCCATGTTGATGTAAAAGTTAGGTATTCATCCTTTCTGATGGCTGAGTAATATTCCATTGTATATATGGACCACATCTTCTTTATCCATTCATCTGTTGAAAGGCATCTCGGCTCTTTCCACAGTTTGGGTATTGCGGACACTGCTGTTATGAACATTGGGGTGCATATGGCCCTTCTGTTCACTACATCTGTGGCTTTGGGGTAAATACCCAGGAGTGCAATTGCTGGGTCATAGGGTAGCTCTATTTTTAAATTTTTGAGGAACATCCACATTGTTTTCCAAAGTGGCTGTATGAACTTGCATTCCCACCAACAATGTAAGAGGGTTCCCCTTTCTCCACAACCTCTCCAACATTTGTTGTTTCTTTCTCTGTCCATTTTTGCCATAACTGGTGTAAGGTGGTATCTCAATGTGGTTTTGATTTGAATTTCCCTGATGGCTAATGATGATGAACATTGTTTCATGTGTCTGTTAGCCATTTGTATGTCTTCTTCAGAGAAGTGTCTGTTCATATCTTCTGCCCACTTTTTGACTTGATTATCTGTTTTTGGGGTGTTGAGTTTGAGAAGTTCTTTACAGATCTTGGGTACCAGCCCTTTATCTGTAGTGTCATTTGCAAATATCTTCTCCCATTCTGTGGGTTGCTTCTTTGTTTTCTTCAAGTTATTCACAGATGTTACTCTACTTCTTTAAATTTTTTTCTTTATGATTTGAATTATAATAGCAACACTACCAGAGAATGATTTTTTTAACCTCACTTTTCCAAAGTTGAATTTTGCTTTGAACCCTCTAATCTTTGTCAGTGCACGTTAATGTATTTTCACATGATCCTTCCAAATTTCTATAAAGTATATTCAGGGACCGAAAAAGTCAGCTAATCTTTTTTTCCACAAATCTACCAGGTGAGAATGGTTCATGGAAAAAACCTCAATTTTGATTTTTTGCTTACAAACTTCGGAAAATATTCTTCCTTTGGATCAGCTCACACACTTATGAAACAGCAAAAAGGGATGTTCTGATCCTTTGTCTTAAAACAAAGATGAAAACAGGTGGGATGTTAGTGCCTTGTATTTTAATTAGACTCATCATACCAATAGTACTATTTCCCATGGAAATCAGATCAAAAGGCAAACTCTTACAACAGATGAGGGTTTGTCTGTATAAAACAATAAAACAAGCAATGTCTTTTTTTTTAAAAGATTTTATTTATTTGACAGAGAGAGAGACAGCAAGAGAGGGAACACAAGCAGAGGGAGTGGGAGAGGGAGAAGCAGGCTTCCCGCAGCGCAGGGAGCCTGATGTGGGACTCGATCCCAGGACCCCGGGATCATGACCTGAGCCGAAGGCAGACGCTTAACGACTGAGCCACCCAGGTGCCCCAAAACAAGCAATGTCTTACTAGAATCTCAGGACTTTCAGAACAAACTCTAGATGCAAAGCCTTTATATGTTCTTATCACTGTGGTCTCACTACACAAATTTCTTTGTTTCAAAATATTCATAAAAAATGCAATGCATGATCCTGGATTGGGTCCTTTTTCTATAAATTATAGGACATTATTAAGAAAATTTGTGAAATTTGAATGAAATATGAGGATTAGGTGGTAATGATATATTAGCATTGATGGTTGTATTGTGATTATGTAAGAGAATGTCCTTATTTATAGAAAATCCCACTAAAATATTCAGAAGTGATGGGTCTGCAACTTCGTCTGCAATTTGCTCTCAAGTGGTTCAGGAAAAGAAGTTCTCTATACTGTACTTGCAACTTCTCTTTAACTTTGTGACTGTCCCAAAATAAAAGATAATTCATAAAAAAAAAAGAGTCTCTTATGGTTTGCTTCCCTCTCTCTCCTTTTTTTTTCCTGGAATGTGGAAATTTTGAGGGAATGGATATATTGATGATCTTGATTTTGGCTTCATGGTGATATACATATGTCAAAACTTATAAAAATTTCTATATGTGTACTAATCATTATGTTAATCATTTCTCAACAAGTATTTTTTCAAAAAATTACATAAATTAAAATGACAAATATAGCTCTGTCTCTTAACCATTCTGGGGATTGTGAGAATAAACTGATTGCTTTTTATCTTGTGCCCAATGAGCAGTTAGATATACCAAGGTAACTGCCTCTGTGCGCATTACCTCTTCCTCTTCCTCCTAATGTTTAGTTCTTTTTTAGGTTCAGCCTTATGTTTCTAATGTGCATTCCAGGTTCCCTAAGAAGAATTATTTGTGGGCGCCTGGGTGGCTCAGTTGGTTAAGCAACTGCCTTTGGCTCAGGTCATGATCCTGGAGTCCCGGGATCGAGTCCCGCATCGGGCTCCCTGCTCAGCAGGAAGTCTGCTTCTCCCTCTGACCCTGCCCCCTCTCATGCTCTCTCTATCTCATTCTCTCTCTCAAATAAATAAATAAAACCTTTAAAAAAAAAGAAGAAGAATTATTTGTTTTTCTGAATTTAGCGTGGAAATAAGTCTTGTGAAAAGCTTCTCAGTAATATTCTATTGACTTAGTAAGTCATTCTTTTAATGCCCCCCTTTTAATTTACTTCTTTGTTTTAAACTTCTAACTGTGGTAAAATACACATAACATAGAATTTTCCATCTTAACCATTTTAAAATGTACAGGTCAGTGACATTAACTACATTTACATTGTTGTGCAACCATCACCTCCATCCATCTCCAGAACTTTTTCATCTTGCCAAACTGAAACACTATACCCATTGAACAGCAACCCCCCCATTTCTCTTCCCCACAGCCCACTCTACACTAGATATCTCATATAAGTGGAATCATACAGGATTTGTCCTTTTGTGACTGGCTTATTTCACTTAGCAGATTGTTCTCAAAGTTATTCTATGTTGTGACATATATCAGAATGTCCTTCTTTTTAAAGGCTGAATAACATTCCATTGTATGCATATACCATGTTTTGTAATGGCACTTTTTTTTATTTTTTACAGCAAGGCAGATGACTTTATTTATTTATTTATTTTTAAATTTTATTTTATTATATTATGTTAGTCACCATACTATACATCACTAGTTTTTGATGTAGTGATCCACGATTCATTGTAATGGAACTGGAGGGTGTTATGCTGAGCGAAATAAGTCAATCAGAGAAAGACATGTATCATATGACCTCGCTGATATGAGGAGTTCTTAATCTCAGGAAACAAACTGAGGGTTGCTGGAGTGGTGGGGGGTGGGAGGGATGGGGTGGCTGGGTGATAGACATTGGGGAGGGTATGTGCTATGGTGAGGGCTGTGAATTGTGCAAGACTGTTGAATCAGAGATCTGTACCTCTGAAACAGATAATACATTATATGTTTAAAAAGAAGAAGAAGAAGAAGATAGCAGGAGGGGAAGAATGAAGGGGGGGAAATTGGAGGGGGAGACGAACCATGAGAGATGATGGACTCTGAAAAACAAACTGAGGGTTCTAGAGGGGAGGGGGGTGGGAGGATGGGTTAGCCTGGTGGTGGGTATTGAGGAGGGCACATTCTGCATGGAGCACTGGGTGTTGTGCACAAACAATGAATCATGGAACACTTCATCTAAAACTAATGTTGTAATATAAGGGGATTAACATAAGAATAAAAAAATTTAAAAAAAAAACTAATGATGTAATGTATGGTGATTAATATAACATAAAAAAAGCTTTATTAAAAAATAAATAAAAATAGGGCGCCTGGGTGGCTCAGTTGGTGAAGCGACTGCCTTCGGCTCAGGTCATGATCCTGGAGTCCCGGGATCGTGTCCCGCATCGGGCTCCCTGCTCGGCAGGGAGTCTGCTTCTCCCTCTGACCCTCCTCCCTCTCGTGCTCTCTGTCTCTCATTCTCTCTGTCTCAAATAAATAAATAAAATCTTTAAAAAAAAAAATAAAAAATAAATAAATAAATAAATAAATAAATAAATAAATAAAAATAAAATTACAATCACTGCAAATAGTGGAGCTATGAATTTTTAGATCTCTTGACCCTGGACTCCAACACAATGTCAAAAAATGAAGTAGCTCTGGGGCACCTGGGTGGCTCAGTCAGTTAAGTGTCTGCCTTCGGCTCGGGTCGTGATCCCAGGGTCCTGGGATCGAGCCTGGCATTGGGCTCCCTGCTCAGCGGGGAACCTGCTTCTCCCTCTGCCTGCTGTTCCCCCTGCTTGTGCTCTCTCTCTCTCTCTGTCAAATAAATAAATAAAATCTTAAATAAAATAAAATAAAGTAGTTCTATATCACTTACAGATGGTTGAAATTGAGCCCCAGGTTAGAGAAGATGACCAAAACATTGTCCTATACTTCCAAGTAGAGAAGAAGATAGGGTTTCCAAATTGTTCTAGGAATCTTCCATTTTTCCTAAAAATTGGTGGAGAATGCTATTCGATGAGACCAACTTGCTACTTGAACAGAAAGTACACAGTTAATCAGGTTTCCTCTTTGTTAAGAATGATATCAACAGCTGACTGGAAAGTATGTCTTCCTTGACAGTGCACACAGTTCAAGAAGGGATGCACAAGGATGAAATACCTACTAAGTCAGCTAGATCAGCCAACTCAATTCTGGTGACAAATGGAGTGACTGATAATAGAGCAATATCATCCTCACAGCTTTTTAGGTTCCAGTCATAGTTGCACCTGTAGCATGGATCATACCATTCATTCCAAAGCTCATGTCCATTGCCACTGGCATCTTTAACTCCAGGTCTATTTAGCAGTTTCAGCCAGGAAACCATGGTAGGAGCCACAGTTTAGAGGATATAGAGGACATGGGTGCAGAGTTTAGAGGATATAGAGGACATGGGTGCTAGAATTGAATGCAAGAGAGCTGTGGTCCTTTTAGTTCACACAGAGCCCTGCCTCTTTTACTTCTGCTTGGAAAAACTATTTTTAGGAGAAGCCTAGAATTCTGAATGCCATTAGTACCTGGGTTGACAGGGCCTAGTCCTGTCATGACAGGATTCACCGAACAAATGCTTTCCCCTTTTCATTTCCCCATAATTGCCATTGTCCCCAGGACATGCCTTTCATGTGTATACAGCAGTCTAATGAATGCTTCTAAAATTGTTTTACATCATAAGAATAAAAATAAAACTAAGTCCCTAAATAACATTATATAAAAAGGTGGACAACAGATGAATTAGGGAACTAAAAGTGAAAGGTAACACTACAATTTTAATAGAAGAAAATATTTAAAAAATACATTTGTGTCCTGGAGATAGAGGATGGATTAGGGGGGAAACTTTTTATTTATTTATTCATTCATTCATTTATTTTTAAGTAGGCCCCATGCCCAGCATGAAGCCCAATGCAAGCCCGGCACGGGGCCTGAACTCACAACCCTGAGACCAAGACCTGAGCTGAAATCAAGAGTCAGACACTTAACTGACTGAGGTACCCAGGCACCCCAGGGAAAGAATTTTTTAAAAAGATTTTATTTATTTATTTGTCACACAGAGAGAGGGAGAGAGCAAGGAGGAGCAGGGGGAGTGGCAGCAGAAGGAGAGGGAGAAGTAGGCTCCCCACTCAGCAAGGAGCCCAATGTGGGGCTCCATCCCAGGACCCTGGGATCATGAGCTGAGCTGAAGGCAGATGCTTCATGGACTGAGCCACCCAGGCGCCCCTGGAAAGAACTTTTTTAAAAAAGGTTTTTTTATTTTAGAGGAAGAGAGTGGGGGAAAGGGGAAGAGGGAGAGAAAGAATCTCGAGTAGACTTCCCACTGAGCATGTATCCCAACGCAGGGTCCAATCTCACAACCCCAAGATCATGACCTTAGCCAAAATCAAGAGTCAGGCACTTAACTGACTGAGTCACCCAGGTGCCCCGGAAAGAACTTTTTAAACAAAATTGTAGAAGTCAAATCATAAAGCAAATCTTTGATAAATTCAAATGTTAGGATTACATATTTCTATTTGACATAAAACACCATGGATAAAACTGATAGGAAGATGAAAAAATTAGAGAAAATATTTTCAATCTCTGAAACCAACAACAAATACCTAAAGTATACAAGAACTCTGGCAAGTCAACAACAAAAAATCAGCAATTCCAGTAGAAAAATAGGCAAATGATATTCACAAGCAGTGTACATACAAGCAAACCCAAAAGATTAATAAGCATACGTAGAGATGCTCAAACTGATCCATAACCAGAAAAATGTAAATTTAAAAAAATGAAATATCACTTTGTACCTATTAAAATGATAAAAATTAGAAAGCAGGGTCATGCCAAGTGCTGGTAGAATGTAGATTTGTACATGCAGGTAAGAATGTAGATTTGTGCCATCATTCTGAAGAACTAACTGGAAGCAGTTAATTAAATTCAATGCATGTCTTATACTCCAGCAATTTTTTTCCTGAGTCAGTATCCCCCAAAAAATTCTTACATGGATTCAGACAGGGCTATTCATTGCAGCACGGTTTGTGGTGGTAGGGTGTTGGAGATGCTAGTTGAGTAATGCAGCAGGAAAAAAAGCAATGGGCTAGATCTGCATAGAGCAACATGGTTGGAGCTTTTAAATACAGTGCTGGGAGGAAATGAGTATACAACATAATTCCATTTACATACAGGTGAAAACATAAGATAATAGGCATTTTGCAAGAATACCTATAACTTTTGTTTTTTGAGTAGGCTCCATGCCCAGCATGGAGCCCAATGCGGGACTGGAACTCATGACCATGAGATCAAGACCTGAGCCGAGATCAAGAATCAGACACTTAACTGACTGAGCCACCCAAGTGCCCCAAGAATACCTATAAATTAAAAGATACTCACTAAACACGTTAGAATAGTTACATGTAGAGAATGGAGAAGTGAAACGGGAATCCTATACAGGAATGAAAAAGAATAAAATAATAAATGGGCATTGCCCAGGCCAATGATATTGTGAAAACAAAACACCAGAATATAAAATTACTCAGGGGGCAATAAAAGTAGCCAGTGTGCAGATTTCAAGAACTACAGAGGCCATATTTCTGACTCTTCAAAAATCTGCAGGGTAAGGAACAAAAAAACAAACAAAAAAAGGGAAGTGAGTGGCTCAGCCTAGAGGCTGAGCTAGTAAAGAAAACTTCTAAAGTGGTAGACCAAAACCCAACTACATTAAATGTAAATTCCCCAAATATGTCAAATTAAAAAATATATATATATCTCTAGAACTGATGCTTAGTGGTCGTTTTTAGACCACCTCTCTTTTTCAAGGGCCCACTCTCTATAGTTCACCACACATTTTAGGATGGACTATATTTTGAAAGCTTACTTATTTAACTCAATTTAACACTAAAAGGCACTGAAAACTACCATCTCCCTAGATTCTTTTATTCATTTATCTACCAGATATCTATTTAATGCCTAGTATACAAGGGTGAGACTGAGAGTGTAGTCACTAGATTAGAGGTTGTGAGTATATTCTATTAGGTATGGATTTTGCTGGTGGTAGAGAAGTTTCACAGTACAAGGGTGTAAGTGGAGCCATAGGCTTCTGGACAAGGAAAATTATTTTTTAATAAATATATTGCTCAGAAACCCTGTAATTCTCATTGACTCTTGTGCCACTTCTGATATTTTCTTTATCACAGGGGTACCCCCTACATCTCCCACAAAATGCAAAGTATAGGATTTTTAGCAGATATCACTCCCAATATAAAATCTGATGTGGTTGACAGGCCCCAAACTGGATTAGGGTTTTTAATTATTTACTAATAACACTTCCCATTTAATTTGAAAAAGGAGTAAAGCTGAGTCACATGAGACCTTACTAGTGCTTTCATCTATTACATCTTTGCTGAGAGTAGGGATCCTGCTGTCAGGATTTTGGTATGGGAAACTTACAGGGCTTGCTGATGAGCAGAGGAAATAGTAACCCAAAGTCTGCTACATAGTACTTTGGATTTTAATAGTGACATTTTATACCTTGACAGCCCAATAAATATGTAAGAAGACAGTGGCATTAGTGTGTTCCCCAGACGCAGCCTCTAATGGCTTAGCATAATGAAGCAGTATAAATTCACGATTGGTCAATCTGCCTAGATTTCTAAACTCCCACTTCTTTAGTTCTTACCTCATTGCGTAAAAACATCCTACAGGAGATTTTAGAATCAGTAATTCTCTATCAGAGGCTTTGATGAAGCAGGAGCCCTACCCAATTATCTGAGGTGTCTCTGAAGGAAAACCTGCATCATGATTAGGCCCCAACCCATGTTCTCAGCTCCGCTAAAGCTATAATTAAGTATAAACCATAATCTGCCTTTAAAACGTCCTCCACTTTCCATGCCTTCCTTGCACAGCCATAACTATTATTAAAAAATCAAATCATCAAGGGCTCAAATTGGGTCTTTATCCTGTCTTCCCAATTCTGATATCAAATGTATAAGTTCTTAAGCTCTGCTGTCTGATTCTGAAGAGCTTGTTAGAAGCTTTCTAAATAATTTAGTGGTTTGAGAGATTTTAATACTCATTCCCTCTTGGGCACATGCTGATATCCTGAAGTACAAACTTTATACTCTTATCTCAGTTTTGATGTGGATTATGGAGTTTTGGAGATGAGAAATGAAATGTGACTGAAGACCTGCAAACCTGTCCTGCTTGCCAGCTTCCCAATAGAACGAGGGCCACTTCAGCTGATTTAACACTGGCTTGTAAGAAGGAGCTGAGATTGGGTACAGATAATTCATTTATCGGTTGCAGTGGTATGTGGCTTTTTAGTTAAAAATTTCCAGTAAAGTGGGGCGCCTGGGTGGCTCAGTCGTTAAGCGTCTGCCTTCGGCTCAGGTCATGATCCTGGGGTCCCGGGATCGAGTCCCACATCGGGCTCCCTGCTCGGCGGGAAGCCTGCTTCTCCCTCTCCCACTCCCCCCTGCTTGTGTTCCTGCTCTCGCTATCTCTCTCTCTGTCAAATAAATAAAATCTTTAAAAAAAAAAATTCCAGTAAAGTGCCCAGACAGGCTAATTAGTAGAACCACAGAAGATTTGGATGAGACTCAAGATTACCCAAAAAAGGATAGTATAAGAAAACAATTGCTTGGGCTGAGGTTGACAAACTTGACTGGTATGATCCACACATCCTTACTAGTCACTTTGTACTCATAGCCTTGACAAGTACTTTCCTTTCCCAATATATGACAAAAGGCCTAGAGACCTATAGCACTTTTCAAAAAACTCCCTTTCACTTTTTTTTCTCATTACTGATAAGAAAGAGGTTGGCATATTTAAATATGCATGCCCACATAGGTACATAGGCTTATACGTATGCACATGCACAAATTCAGTTAATCAACATTTACTGAACGCAGAATGCTATGTGGCAGGAAGTACCAGGGTAAATTTTTTTAAAAACCTAATCTCTGCCCACATGATAGTTAGAGTCTAATGGACAATTTGCAATGCACAAGAAGATGAGCAAAAACTGATTACTCTAGAGGTAAAAATCTCCTTTTCTTCTATAACATTTATTTTTCTTCTGAGGACAAAAGTTATGCATGTTTCTTGCAAACACTTTGGGAAATAATTGCCTTTAATGACAGTACCCAGAAATATATATTAACATTTAAATATATATCCTTCCAGATTTATCTTTCCTATGCTTATAAAAAATGTCTTTAAAACAAAATTAGAATCATACCATGCATATGTGATAAACTGATTTTTCTCATTTGACAATATGTTACAAATATTTTCCATGTCATCAAACTAAAATAAACCATTTAATGGTGCTATAATGCTCCATCATAAGGTGTGCCATAATTTATTTACAAACACCCTAGTTCACTACCGATCTATACACTTAAAAATGGTTAAGATGATTTTAAAAAACTTTTAAAAACTCCCTAATTATTGAAGAGAGGGCATTTTAATATTTTGCTATTATAAATGATTTAATAATGAACAATCTTTGAGTGTTATTTTTGTGCATGTGTTTATATCTCTGACTCTTTCTTTAGGAAAAATTCCTAGAATTAGAAATGCTAAGCTAAATGGTATGAGCAAAAATAGAAACATCTTTATTGCTTTTCCTTATTTTAAAAATAATTCATGCTTATAAACTTTTTTTAGAAAATGTCCAAAGATACAAACAAGAAAATAAAAGTTACCTTTAAGCCCACCATCCACTAGATAAACACAATTAATATTTTAGTGACTCTCCAGACTTTTTTTTCTTTGTATATATTAGTATCTATATTTAAAAAGGAGGACACTCTATTTGGTAACCTGCATTTTCATATTATAACATATAAATACATTTCCATACCAATAAATATAGGCAAACATAACCATATTTCATTCCTGAGATATATTTCACTGTACAAGCATACCATACATTATGTAACAAATACTGTATTTCTGAATATTTTGACTATTTCTAGCTTTGATTATTATTAAAAACGTTTTTCAAAGATATTTATTTATTTATTTATTTATTTATTTATTTATTTATTTGAGAGAGAGTGTGTGAGCATGGGGAGGGGCAGAGAGGGAGGGAGAGGGAGAGAATCTCAAGCAAACTCCATGCTGATCATGGGGTTCAATGGGGCTCGTCTGGGCTCCATGAGGGGCTCCACGCAGGGCTTGATGTGGGGCTCGACATGGGGCTCCATGTGGGGCTGGATCTCACAACCCTGAGCCGAAACCAAGAATTGGACACTTAACCAATTAAACCACCCAGGGGCCCCAACAACAATGTTTTGATGAGCAGTCTTATATTACAGCTTTGTGCACTTATGTGATTATTTCCTCAAGATAAAGTCCTAAATGCAGAATTGCTAAGGAAGAGGTTTTTGGCGTATAATGCCAAATTTTACTTCAAAAAGAGTGGACCAATATACACTTTCACAAATTGCAGGCGTTTCATTTTTATCTATATAAAGTGGTTTTATTCACATGGATGTTATGATTTGTACATTTTTTTATTAGTTTCAGAGGTGGAATTTAGTGATTCATTAGTTGCATATAACACCCAGTGTTCATTACATCAAGTGCCCTCCTTAATGCCCATCGTCCAATTATCCCTTCCCCCTACACACCTCTCCTCCAGTAACCTTATTTGTTTCCTAGAGTTCAGCATCTCTTATGGTTTGCCTCCCTCTCAGTTTTCATCTTATTTTATATTTCCTTCCCTTCCCTTCTGTTCATGTTTTATTTCTTAAATTCCACATATAAGTGAAATCATATGGTATTTGTCTTTCTCTGACTGACTTATTTTGCTTAGCATAATACCCCCTAGCTCCATTCATGTTGTTGCAAATGGCAAGATTTCATTCTTTTTGATGGCTAATATTCCACTCGACCCAGCAATTGCACTACTAGGTATTTATCTAAAGAATACAAACATAGTGATTTGAAGGGGCACATGCACCCCAATGTTTATGGCAGCAATGTCCACAACAGCCAAAATATGGAAAGAGCCCAGATGTCCATCGACAGATGAATAAAGAAGATGTGGTATATTTTTTGTACTTTTTTGTTCAAAAGTTAATGAATTGTCTCAGTATCACTGATTAAAAAGTAATCTATCGTTCAGTTGATTTGAAATGCCATCTTTATCAGATATTTATTTGGAATATTTGCATATGATTTGAGCTTTCTTCCCCCCCCCACAATCAATCTAATCTTGCATCTGACACAACTTCTTTGAAATTTTCTTAAAATAATAATATACCTTATTTGCTCCCAATTAAATTCTTCTTTAGGTAATCAAGTCTACAGAATTAACCTTGCCAGTGGTAACTGCCTACAGTGTGATTTGACAAGTGTCAACAAGCACTCTCACCTGAAAATATGTTCCCCAGTAATCTGCTATGGCTCCCCCAAAAGACCTCTTTTTTGGTTATATCAAAGTTCCCAAACAGGTTCCACATTCGAATTACTTGGAGAGGCTTATTTGTTTGCTTGTTTTAATTTTTTATTTTTTAATTTCATTTTAATTCCAGTATATTTAATATACAGTGTTATATTAGTTTCAGGTGATTCAACAATTCCATACATCACCCAGTGCTCATCACGACAAGTGCACTCCTTAAATACAGATATCTGGAACCCACCTCAGTCCTACTGAATCAGAGTTACCAGGATGAGCTCTAGCACTCATGATTAGGAGGTTTGGAGGTCATTCCTCCAAGGTTTCAAGAAAAGAAGGCAACAATTACCTCAAGAAGGCAAAAATTAAAACCCGTATTTATTATCTGGAAAGAATCTCTTCCAATCCTTTCTCCTAAGCTGGAAACTGGTTATTCAGTTTGAGCTAATTATCACTTTGGAATAGGCCACCAAGGAAGCTTGAGCCCTAAGAGGAAAAACTATACAACTGGCTTAATTGAGAGGAGAAGGAAGGAATATAATGCAATACTCTGGACAGGGTTTCAGGCCAGGAAGACCAATCCACAAACAAGGTTTCCCTTGTTTATGTTAATCAGCATGTTAAATGTAATCAGCTTGATCTTAGGTGATATTCAAACGAAATCCTATATTTTACTAATTATGTACTGATTTTTCTGGCTATCTTCCATTTATGGCAAATGATACTGGTATTCCATTTATAATATTGATGCAGAATATCCTTTTAAATAAATGATTTACATTTTAAAAGGTGAGTCCATTTAAAGGAAAAAAATTACTGACAGCAAGGAATATAGTAAAACTTTTGAATATGGTTAGAAATAACTAAAGTTGCCTAAGCACTGACAACTAGATGTTTGAAAGTCTAGTTGGGGGAGCAATGCTGAAGGGACAACCCAAATAAGCTTTGTCTACCTGGCAGTTTTGCTCAGGATCAGAGCTAATACCAACTATTATTGGTGTCTTTTAGGTTCCTCACCTCTTCTTGTGTTAGCTTTTACTGGCAGCATGAGTCAAACTGTACAATTTCAACTTTACACTAATGGGAAGTGACCAGTCCAGCTACGCTGTTATCAAAGTCTGATGCTCTATTTATGATTTTAGGATTCTTGTTGAATCAAGTTCTGGACCAAAGAAGAGAGTAGGAAATCTAGTTATGTGTCTTAGTATGATGATATTTGTGTTACTGTATAGATAGAAATCTTTTGAAAAGACAGAATCTTTTATAAAAGATTTTCTTCAAAAATGGAATGGTAACTCAAGACTGGCATCCAGGATCAGAGAAATGAAGATTCCTTACTCTTTGCTCTTTAAGAAATAGGTTCACCTCTGTCAAGAAGGAGAGATGTATAGGCATTCGTAATCAGGCAGATTTAAGCAATAATTTTTCCCTTGAAAGTGAATGTGTGCTTTCCAATATGGGAATAACTAAGAGACCACTATGGAGAAGATAGTACACTGAGTGAAAAGGAACAGGCGGTATTCCTCTTCTTTGCTCAGCGCTCAAACCAGTGCAAGTCAGCTACCACTCAACATGAAGTGGCTGGGGGTGGGGGGGCATGGGCACTTCACACGTGAGAAATGGATGCATCTGCTGGCCCAGTGCTCCATGGAGAAAACAAAAGCAACCAAAATAAAAATACTCCTTTCCACTCCCTATTCTGGATCATGTGAGTGTGTCTTTAATAACTCGCTTGCAGTTCTTTTTCTGTCTAAAGGTGCTGTTTTTTTCTGAAAGGTTGGTTTGTGGAGGTTTAATAGAGGGATTAAGCACATGACCAAGACTCTAAAGTCACAGAGACTTGGTCTGTATCCCTGGCTCCTCCACTTACTAGCTGTATTGCTTGATAGAGTTACTTTAAACCTTAATTTTCCCAGCTTTAATGTGGGTATAGCAATACATATATCACAGGTTTATTGTGAACATTAAATAAGAGGACTGCTTAGTGTTCGTATACAGCCTGACACATTTTAAGTGCATAATAAATATTTTATTATTTATTTATATGTGTAGGTAGTAAGGCATATTTTTAAATACCGTTCTTTTTCTCCTTGAAATACAGAGTTATGGAAGATTGATAACAATTTTCTCACAGCTGGATTATCTTAAGTGTTTAGAAGCAGATGAGTACTGACCAGGCTTTCCTGAAGTCAGAGATTTCATCCTTTTTCTAGATATTTCCCAATGCTTTTTTCCTGCCAAAAAGAAAAAAAAAGTATTAACCTAACCAAAGAAATAAGTGATTTTAGCAGATTTCTGCTTTATATATAGAGCGAGGTGGGTAAAAAGGGAAAAGGAGAGAACTTTTATTTGAAAAAAATGCCCATTCAAGGTCTTTAGTATTATAAGATATGTAGAACTTTTTAAGAATAACATCTCTAGCAGAGCAGAGTTTTCTATCTTTTCAATCACCTTTAAAGAAGTATTTTTTAAAATGTATTATTCACTTGAGCCCTGGTTTAGAAGCTAGGAGATCTGGGTTGTTAGAAGTCGCATGCACTTAGAGTACAAACTTATCTCCATTAATTACATTTGTATGCTCTTATGCAAATTTTGGTTTTGCTGCTTTGAGCTTCATTTTCCTCAACTATAAAATGCTCATAACATCTTTCAAGGGCATTTTGTGTGTGAGAGAGTTAAATGAGATAATGTGCATAATGTTCTTGGCACATAGTAGGGACACAGTGGAGGATAACTATTATTGTTCTAACTAAGTCCATCTTGTTTTTTTATTTTTTTATTATGTTCAAGTAGCCAATGTATAGTACATCATTAGTTTTTGATGTAGTGTTCAACTATTCATTAGTTGCGTGTAACACCCAGTGCTCATCAGATCACATGCCCTCCTTAATACCCATCACCCAGTTACCCCAACCCGCCACCCTCCTCCCTTCTGTAACCCTCAGTTTGTTTCCTGGAGTCCAGAGTCTGGGACTAAGTCCATCTTCTAAGCACGTCTCTGCAGATAACCTGCATCTGAAGCTTTTGGAGGGTTTATTGAAAATGAACATTACTGAATTGTACCCTAAAATGTCTGAATCAGAATCTTAAGGTGAGGCCTAGGAATCTGTATTTTAATTAAGTGCCCTTTCCATCTCTCCTTCTGGGTTTGAGATATGAAGATTTTTCTAGGAAAAACAGTCTGCACTTTGGTTTTTTTCTCAGTGAATCTTGGGGGAGAGGAGGTTTTTTGGAAGCTGGCACTTCTCAAAGTGCTAAGAAGGAAAGACCTTTCAATGGAGAGACTAAGAATGCAGGGGTGTATGCTAATATTGAATGCGTGGTTTCAGAGGGCTCAGTGGAAAGTGTTGAGAGGATGCAAAACAGTGGAAATGGAGATGGAAGTGGACCTATAGCTGACCTCTACATAGATGAAAGTTTAGGTGGGTGCTGGACCAGATGGGCTTGAGGCTTTTATGGTGACGGAGGAGAATAGAGATATGAAACAGGGACAGAATCATCTTGTCTCCACAGAGAAGTTGTTTGATGCCAAAGACATCAACCTAGTCTACTTTAAACATTTATTCTTCACAGTTTATTTTTTAAAAATAATTAAATGACAATGTATTTAGTAAAAGAGATTACTAATTGGGAGATAAGATGGGTATTTCTTCTCTAATCCAAGTCTTCTGTCTTCTCCCTGCTATATTGCAGTTAATTTCTTACAGAAAAATTACATTCTGATTGTTTTGGCATGATTTAGAAAACTGCTTTGTGCTTTCTATACCAGAGCATCTGAAACCTTCATGTTTGATACATAAGGTGCTTGATATTGCTTCCTCAGGCAGGTTGTTTTTATATTCCCAGAAAGCATAAAATGTAAAGAGAAACCTTTCTTTCATTGCTGCTATAATAGCCAGAGAAAAGGCACTACACTAAATCTACTGAGTTCCCCTACTACTAATGTAATTAACCAGGCACTCAGTACATATTTTATTTCTACTGTGTTTGAATATTTGCAATAATACTTCTTATTTCTAGAGTATATTTTGGGGCAGGAAAACAACCCCAGTTATTAATTACATGGCATTTGTAGGAGAAACAACATCCATCACTATATACCTTTTTCAAAGAGATAAACTGAGTTATAGAGCAACTAGGTTTTCAATAGCAATACTAGTATAAACATGGCATTGTGCTACTAGAAATGAAACCAATTGTAATCTTTTTACTAGCCTAAGATGAGTATACAAGATTGCCATTCTTAAGTCTTTTAGGTTAAAAATACTTTCTACAGATGGTAAGGAATAAAAGGGCTTTTATGCTTTGTGGGCTTCACTCCTTAATCTTTCACTTATTTTTAAGTCCTCTAACATTCTATAAATACAAATTTGTGGATGACTTTCTCAAAAGTGTTGCCTAGGCCCCTACAGTGAAACCAACACATCAGCTTTAGCTTCCACATATTTTTACAAATTGACTGTAGATGAAACTACATCCTGCCTCTTTTCTTCTGGATGTGAATTTTCTTAGGACAGTGATTATATCTTTTATATCTATAGCCCCAAGGCCTAGTACAATGCCATGGCACACTTTATTGTTGAATGAATGACTTAATGGAATGAATGAAAGAATGAATTACTGATTACCTTTCGCTTATCCCTTCCCATCCTGCTATTCTCTTCTTCAGGGCAAACTGAAGAAAATATTTAGAATTCATTTATATCTTGTGAACCCCTAAAGGAGCAAACTGAGGCAAAATGGAATCGCCAAGATGCAGACATTAGTTTTCTGGTTAAAGTGATTTTGGCCAGTAGTTCTTACTCAAAATATTAGGGGGAAAAAAAAAAAAGCTCCTTAGACACTATGGGCAGTATCAGTTAAACTAAATAAATAGATATTTTGTGGGTGTCATTTTTTAAAAAACAAAACCAGTTGATCTTCTTAAAGATAAAGGACTTTTGAATCTTAAAAATAGTAAGTATGCTCAGCGTCCCTGTGTGGCAGAGTCCACTGAGTGTCCAACTCTTAATCTCGGCTCTGGTCTTGATCTCATGGTTGTGAGTTCTAGCCCGGTGTCAAGCCTTATGCTGGGCGTGAAGCCTACTTAAAAAAAATAGTAACTATAGGGGCGCCTGGGTGGCTCAGATGGTTGGGCGTCTGCCTTCGGCTCAGGTCATGATCCCGGGGTCCTGGGATCGAGCCCCACATCAGGCTCCTGGCTCAGCCGGGAGTCTGCTTCTCCCTCTCCCTCTGCCTCTCCCACTGCTCATGCTCTCTCTCTCTCTCTGTGTATCTCTGTGTCTCAAATGAATAAATAAAATCTTTTAAAAAAATAGTAACTATAACTACTATAAAGAAAATGCAATCTTGAGCATATGGCAGTCATAAAGATCTTTAAAAAAACGCTTTATCAGATAATTTTAAAATGATCTTGTAAAAACTTTTCAACAACTTCCCATTGCCCTTAAGATCCAGAATGTCTAATATGAACTACAAGCTAATTCTTTGATTCATTCAAGGAATATTGATTGTCCATTATGTATTTTAGGCTCAGAAAATACAGCGGTGAAGTAGTGGGGCAAAGCTTCAGTTCCCATGGAATTTAACACTGGGGATAGGACAGTGGTAAGACTGACAGGCTAGAAACATAGACATACAAACAGTAAACAACATAAACAAATAGACAAGATAGATAAATTCCAGTGAGATGAATGCTAAGATGAAAATTACAAAAATGATTTTCTAAAGAAAATGAGATATTCTTTCAGTTCCCCATTTTCTCACCCCAGGAAATTTGTACAGATATTCCCTCTTCTAGAGCTCCTCCTTAATCTTTTTTCCCCCTCTCTAATTGTCATTCTTACTTCAGCTCAGGTCTCAGCTAAAAGTGGCATCATCTCCAGGTTAAATGTTCCTTTTATATACCCCTCCCATTGTACCCACATGTCTCCTTTGTAATATTCATTACATTTGTTAAGTATTTGTTCAATGTCTGTCTTGCCACAAGGGTAGGGTCTTCCTCTCTGTGGTCTACTGATCTATTTCCAGTGACCAGCATATAGCAGATGATCAATACATTTTGTTGAATAAAAGAACACAAGAAAGACTGGGAAAATCTTTTATTTTTTTCCTCTTGAAGGACATCTCACCAGGAAGGGGTAAAAATCATTTGAACATCACACATATGTGTAAGAAGTGCATGGGAGAGAAATGCAATTAGATTGAATGGAAGCTGAATGAAAATTAGTCAGTGGTTGTTTCCTTGGGTTCTAGGGCGGCACTGAATGCCATCATAGGATAAACTGTTTTGAGAAGTCACTTCCAAGATATTGGAAGTAAGCAGTTCCTTGCTTATAAAACAGCATAGAAGAATACATGGAAGAGAGGAAGACAAAAAGAAAAGAAGAAAGAAAGAGAGAAAGGGTATAATTAAATGATGAATAGAAAAAATAGGTGGATGTAAAGATACTTTTTTTTCCTTTTTCAGATTCAGACAGATGTTTCTTTCAAAATGAAAATAGCCCCTTCTCCCAATATCAAGTAATACATGCACATCGCAAAATATTCAAGACAATGCAAAAAGAGGAAAGAAGAAAGGTGACTAATAATCATCCCTTCATATTTTATTTGCATGTATACACATCTAGACTTTTTCTATGCATATTTACACATATCTTTTTAATATAAAAATAGAATCACACATGCTACTTTATAAACTGCTTTTTTTCATTAAAAACATAACCTGAACATATTTCCAGATCTAGCTACTAATTTTTAATGGCTATGTAGGAGTCCATTATGTAGAAATACTATAAAGTGTTTCACTAATATTGTTGAATAGTTTCCTGATTTTTCAGTATTTCAATATTATAAGCCTCACTATAATTAAAATCTTTGTACATTCATTATATGCATCTTCGCAAATGTGTTCACTTCTTTTCCTTAAATTTCTGTATGTGGACTTGGTGGTGAAACAGGACATTGAGGCATTTGATATGCATTGCCAAGTTATATCAATTTGTACCAGTACCATACAGGTGTGCCTATTTCATAGGATCTTCATCAAAACTTAATATTATCAAATTTTTAATATTTGACATTCTAAGAGGAAAAGCAGAAATTACTGTTTTTATTTTCACATCTGGTTACTAGTGAGAATATGAACCTATTATCATATGCTTGTCAGGCAAATGTTTTCTCCTTTTTTGAATTGCTTATTTATGTCCTTAGCATAAGGGGTGTTTATCTTTTTAAAAAATAAATTTTTAATAGTTCTTTATAGACTTGTGATATTTGTCATATATGTTTATCATATATGTAACGTTTTTACCAATTTGTCATTTCTTTTAATTTTATTATAGACTAGTATTACCCCTTAGTTCTCATATGTCATGTTGAAATTATTTTTTTGTTTGTCATTTCTCTTTTAACTTCGCTAACCTTGTGTTTTGACATTCAGAAGCTTTTATTTAGGGGCGCCTGGGTGGCTCAGTTGGTTAAGCGACTGCCTTCGGCTCAGGTCATGACCCTGGAGTCCCAGGATCGAGTCCCGCATCGGGCTCCCTGCTCGGCAGGGAGTCTGCTTCTCCCTCTGACCCTCCCCCTTCTCATGTACTCGCTCTCTCTCATTCTCTCTCTCTCAAATAAAAATAAATAAATAAATCTTTAAAAAAAAAGAAGCTTTTATTTATGAAGTCTTATTTAACAGTATTTTTTTAAATTTTGTGTCATGTTTAGAAAGTCCTTCCATGTCCCCAAGGATATAGACATATTCACATGTAAGTGAATTTCTCCTACTTCTTTTATGATTGTAAATTTCACGATAAGCCATGTTTGCCTCAAGAATATGTCAAGGAGTGGCTAATGTTATTACCAGAAGCTCAATATCAGGCTTAATAGCCCTTACAGGCCACTGAAGAATTCATTTTACACATTCTAGGTAAAAGTTCTGGTACATGACTACATCATATAAGACAAAAACTGAGTAGAGCGACAGCAGCTAAACTATGTACACATACTGTTAAAAATGACAATATCAAGCCTGGTGGGAAGATGAGCAGGAAATATGAGAATATTATTGTAACTGCTTGGAGTGAAATACTTATATTCCAGGCTGATGATATGGCCATCACGCTGAGGGGGCGCATTCTCTCAAAAAATATCTGATCGTCTACTATGAGCTCGCTGGCGTTATAACAATAAACAAAACA
This sequence comes from Mirounga leonina, assembly GCF_011800145.1. Lineage (NCBI taxonomy): Eukaryota > Metazoa > Chordata > Mammalia > Carnivora > Phocidae > Mirounga > Mirounga leonina. The sequence goes on along the minus strand of NW_023270513.1, from coordinate 5,332,829 downwards.
ATAAAGTTTACTGATCTTAAGGGGTGGGGTAAACAAATAAATAATATACTTTCAGATTAAGTACTTTAAAGAAAATTACGCAGGTAAGGGAATGGGGAAGTTGTTATTTTGGATAGCGTGATTAGGGAAGACTCCTCTGGGGAGATGACAGTTGAGGAGAGGCTGGGTTAATAAGAGCAAAGACATGAAGGGAAAATATTCTAGCCTATATAAAGTTGTAGAGGTGGGAACAAGTTTGGTTTTGTTGGAAGAATAGTAAGAAAGCGTGTAGCTGGAGTGTTACCTGGAAACAGAGAAAACAGAAAAATGGAAAAAGAAACACGGAAACACCCTAAAAACTTGGGTAAGGTTGATTTTCTAAATTAACTGTGAAAACCGGAGTTGGACGCTGTGTGTGGCTGGTTCCCTAACTTCCTTCAGGCATTACCATCTAAGAAAGGCCTTCTGTAAGTGTCCTTTTACAAATTCCAACGTTATCAGATTTTCCCACCCTTTTACAATCATCGCCCCTTTTCAAGTATTTCAGAAAATTACCATCTCAGAGAGGCCATCTCTGACCAGTCTTTAAAATCGCAATTCCCGTTTGCCCCCACCAGGCACTCTCCCACCCCACCCCCTTTCCTCTGCTTTTTCTCCCTAGTATTTATCACCAAATAGATACACATAGATATACAGTAATTACTGTCCCTTCCCCGAGTATGAGGAACCATGGGAAAATAGAATATAAAGAACCACGAGCACTGGGCTTTTGGTCCGTTTTAATTTCCGCTGTATTCTCAACATCTACAACAATGCTTGACATACAGTTGGCACTCAATAAATGTATGTTGAATATAAGGTAAGATGCTGTACAATCTAGTCTGTGTGATCGATGTCAGGCTGCACTAATACCGCATTTCGCGCTCGCTGAGAAAGGCTTCAAGCAGGCAGATGGTGACAGTCTTCAGTTTTCAAAACTGGGAAAGCTCAGGTTCCCACAGTCCTCAGAACGCGAATTTCTCGCCACAATTCAAAATGGCGGAGGAGGGTGGGGCCTGTCACATGGTGGGCGTCACAGCAGCTCTCCTTTTCCCGACCGCGGCCCGCCTTGCCGCGTCGTCGGCTGCCCCCTTCTTCCTCCCGCCGAGCCTTTTCGAGGAATCGCCTGGGATTGGCTAATAGGCTGGGAGTGGGGCTGCGGAGCCGGGACGCGGCATCATCACTTCCTGTTGTGGGCAGTCGTTTCCTGTCGCTGCTTGGTAACAATGGGGAAGATAATGGCTGCCTGAGCAACGTCTCCGAGCAGGCGCTGGGCTAGAGGCGGGTCTCAACCAGCGACTCATCGGAGGCGGGCTTGAGAGCAGCGGCAGGGGAGGCGCGCAGGAGCCTCGGCGGCGGCGGCGGCGGCGGCGGCGGCGGCCGAACCGACAGAGTCGGACCCGACACTAAAACCCAGTAAGTGAAGCCTTGGGAAATCCTCTTGAGAAATGGATGGAGAGCGAGGGGAAGACAGCGGAGCCGCGGCTGCCGCGCTCTCTAAAAACGGCCTGAGTGTCGCGTCGTGGCGGACGCTCAGCACCGCCTCCGGACCCCAGGCGCTGATTGCTGCGGGGGGCTCCGTGGCGTAGTCGCCGCTGCCATTTTAGTTGGGTGTATAGTCACAGTCTCTTGAAGAAGGGGAAGGAGGTGGGTAGTACTTCCTCTCCGTGGCGGTGCGCGCTAAAGCCGGGGCCCTCCACAGCCTTAAGAATTTGGGGGAGGCGATTTTTGAGTGTTGGCCTCAGGCGTGAGAATCTTCGATCGTCTCAGGTTTTTCTCTTTGGTTCTCTGGAGGCTTCCCTCGCCTCCCCACCCCCCTTTGATATGGCGGGCTTGGGTTTGGGAAAAGGGGAAAAAAAATCAGGCTGCTCTAAGTCAGATGCTGGGAACTCTTGGGCCTTTAGATTTCCCAGGATTTGCAAAACCCCATTTTGAGCCCTTCTGCTGGGCACTATCAATTAGGCGCCCCTGGGGCCACGATGACATCTTCCCTGAGGATCTGGGGAAACTGTGGTTTACTCCCTGACTCGAATAACCCTGGCATATCCTTTGCCAGCTATCACTGCAGGGATCCCCCGAAAAGGCAGGGAAAAGCCGTTGCGTGTTTCTTGTTTTTCCCTGGGTAAGGGTGGGATTTGGGCCAAATGATTTTCAACTTAATTTCGGTTCAATCCGCCAACAACCCAACCCCTCCCCCCTCAAAAAGAAAAGCCTAAGGGTCTCGGCTTCTGCGGGCGGTACCTGCCACGTACGCCATAGCTTTAGTAACTAGTATTAACCGGTTGGGCTTCTGCTTCCTGAATACTCAGTCCCTTTTTCCCTTATGCTGATTAATTTCAAGATGGAGGAGACAGCCACGTTCCTTCCCTAGACAGTTTCCCCATACTTAATTCCACAGGTTAGTCCGGGAATCTGAGGCCTAGCAATCTTGTTATTTAGGTCATTCTTTTCTTTTGGGGGCAAGAGGAAGCGCTTATATCAGGTTGTCATCCACCATTTGCAAGGTCCCACAATAATTTTTTGGTGCAAATGATGAGCCCGCATTTCCTGAATCAGAATTAACCGCAGTCGCTTTGGATGATTGAAGGGAGGAAGAAATAAACGTACTACTAGTCGTTTCTACTACTAGAATCATTTATTTGATTCTTCGTGATTAAAGACAAAATTACTCATATCATCCTATCAGGTACATTATGTCCATGCTGGATGACTTGAGACCAGGCAGGCACAATTATAGCCCCCCAAAAATCAGTTTCTAGATTATAAAAATGAAGTACCCAGGAAGACCAATCCAAATACTTTTTTAACTATGATTTTAGGAGACTGTTAAACTGAAAAATGTTTCATTCTTTAGCCTAAACGTCCTGATGATCGTTCATACTTTAGTTCCTGCCATAGGCTACTATAATGTGCCAAATAAGTCCTTGAAAGTGACTATCAGAATCTGAAGATACTACTGGTCTGTTAAGGAAAGGCCTATTTTAAGCAAGCTTATATTAAAAGGTAGATTGGCTTTCAGCCTTTAAAGGAAATCTTATATCTAACACAAGATTCCTGGTTTCCTCTGACCTCCATCTCCCCAAATATCCTAATAGTAGTATTAAATCAGGTTGGGTTATGGGGTGTGTAACTTAAAATATATAGGATTTTTTTTTAGGATGTGTCTATTTCATAGAAAATGTATATCTTATGAAAGAGGAAGAATAATGGATTCTTTTTTTTTCTAGAGCAGAGAGTGAAGAAAACTAAAATCCAGTTTATTGTATTACAATACTATGTCATAACAGTCAGGTAATTTATTTTTTGTTGCGTCTCCTGATGATTTTTGTGTAGAATGCATGTTTAAAAGTATTTATTCTGTTTTGCAGGCCCTGTAATTGGATGGGCTTGTTTGATATATGTTTGTTGGTGTTGGGCATTCTTCATGATGAGAATGGGTATTTTTTATTGGAAATTCAAAGGGTAGTGTGTCTGAATAGCTGGAACTCCACTAGTGTTTTATTTGTGAGTTTTCCTCTTTTAAAATAATGTCTGAAGTTTACCAGCACCCGTATAGGACAGAAAGAACAAAATGGAAGTTTGCTGCCTTAAATCATTGTTGGGGTGGGATGGGTCTAAATAAATAGCATTTAAATGTTCATTGCATAACTAAATGAAATATCAGTAGAATATCTTACAGGAATATAATCCTACATTATTTTGTGTGGTGTTCATTTTTTTTCCTTCAAGATCCAAAAAGTCATAATTGATATGTAATACTCTGATATTAACTCCTTTCATCATCATCATTGTTAAGGTAACCACCTAATTTATTGTCTTAGCCAGGATGCTTTTAAGAGCAAAAGGGACATTATTAATAATTATGCCTGGACAACAGGTGCAAACCTGGACTGCCCCAGGCAGACTGGGATGGAGTTAGTTAGGCTAAATTCGTAACTAACTTGTATTGAAAGCTTAATGTGCTTTGTCCTGTGCTTCACTTGCATGACTTTGTAATCCTCACAGCAAAGCCTCATGAGGATATTAACTAGTTTACAGAGCTAACCGAGACTCAAAAGAGGTTAAGCAATTTGTCCTCAATTAAATAGCTAATAAGTGGTAGAGCCCCCATTTTAACCCAGGTCTCTCTGATGCTGAAGTCACTAAACTTTTATGCCTCTAGACTTAATTGCTCTCTAATTAGATTGCAGATGGAAAGAAAATAAAGGTTGTAGTAAAAAAAAAATCTATAGGTTATGTCATATCAAAACTTTTGTTCCCACTTAAATAGAGTCTGGTTTATGATGCAAGTGAGACTTTTTTAGTAATTACTCTCTTCCCTTTTTTATGGCATGGCTTCTGTTTCAGCTATTACTGCTTGTGATATAATTTGATACACCTAATTTAAAATCAGAAATGGTTTTAAGAAATAGCTTAGTGAAGTGATATCTAAAAATGTTAGGTTGGTTGGATATATTCTTTCAGGTTAGTGAACATCTTGTAAGGACTTAAATAATACAGTAGGTCAAATGGGACATCTGTATCTATGGAGTTATAATGTGTATATTACTTTATACATAGCCCTAGTAGATTGCAAAATAGAGCAAATCACTCACCAGCCTCTTGTGTCTTGATTTACCATAGAGTGGGTAACAAATTAGAAAGTGAAAAGTCCGCTCTCAAATCCAGACCAACGAGGTGCTAGAATTTTGGGCCACTGCCTCGGACATGTTTTTCTTTTGTAAGTCTACTTCCTTATCTCTGTGTAACACAAAGATTTCCAAAACCTTATGGCCCATCGATTTCAAAAAGTATCAGTTTACATAATCCCTTGACATTTTGATAACCAGTGTAAGAAAGCAGTATTACTTCCGTGTCTGTTTTTTCCTCCATTATTTTTTTCCCACCCTTGAATATGGAAATTTCCCAGATAATCAAACAGTTCATTTTTCCTGTCATCAATTGATATGTTCTTTAATATGAAAATCTTGGCAGTTTTAAATAATTCAGGAATATGTTTATGAACTTGTGGTTTTGTTTCTGAAGTATATAGTTGATCTTTTTGTTGTAGATTTTCTGAACCAAGACTTTTAATTTCATTAGTCATAATAGTACCTACATACATGTGAGACAAATATCTATAGACAGTTTGTGGTGTGTATGTAGATTTGTGGACTTTGTGCAGTAATTTCACGACTACAGATTGGGCTGCTATCATAACTTTTGCATGGTGATGAACATGATACTTTATGGGGGGGAGATATTTGTGTTCAGTGTGTTAAACTTTCTTTAGAATGAAAAATGATCTCTTTCCTCTTACTCTCCACTTAACTGTAGGGGAAAAGAAGTTAACTCTTAATTACATTTTTCATTTTTTTTTTTTATTGACCAAAGTTCCTGTTAGTGTCAGTTACATCTAAGGTGACCATATTAATTTATCCAAGCAGGAACGCTTTTGAGAGTGAAAGAGGGCCGTATTAATAATTACTGTGGGATAACAGGTGTAGATTGCTACCCTTCTGGACAAACAGGGGACATATGGTCACTTTTGTCATCATTTCTTTGTAGGAACACTGGTTCAGGAAGCACAGTTGTCAGTATGTTTGGTTCTGTAACACAAAATTGTTTTCCTCAAATAACATAAGTCATTTGTGTAGATAATATTTTCTTTTTTGGTCAAGGGATTTTAATTTTAAAACTTTGCTTCACTTATTAAGAAGTTAATTTTTGATGGAAAGCTCATGTTCTTAAATTAAGATAGTGCCTTATCGATTAACACCAAAATTGCTGGTAATCAGTGATTTTACATTAATAACTTTTTTTATAAACACATAAACATTCTGGGTTTTTGAGTCATTTTTTGACTTCTTGGGAATAATGAGAAGGCACAATTGAGTTTGTGTGGATAAGACCAAATTCTAATACTAAATTAGAATAGCTCAATAATAAAAACATGGAATGGGTAATCGAAGATTAAATTTACTGTCTAAAAATACTTGAGTGAATAGAAATGTCATCATAATGGTTTCCTTTTTTAACTACCTTGTTCCTGTGAACTGGCAGCATTTGTTTTGATCTCTGTCCTCTGATTTGTTGACGTTCTTATTAATAGTCTTTCTATTTAACTGTTTTTTAGAGGATTGTGATAGAACTGTTTGTAAGCTGCAAGTCAGTAGACTTCCTGCCAAGAGATTAGACACTTGAGGGACGTTTCTGAATCCTTTTTTTTCTGCTTTCCTTTTCAAGTGGTAATGATAGAAGAATATAAACGAGGCTAAAGTAACACTGCCATGCAATAATATTTTATAATTTTGTATTGCTGTGATAATATCAACAGTGGTAGAAGTCTTGGTAACATCCTCTGACAGGCCAGTATTGGAAATAATCAACAAATTGTGTGGATGGTGACAGGTATCATGCAGTAGGTAAAGGCAGTGAAACATCAACCCTGTCCTGTTTTTTAGAGAGGGATGCTTTATATTTGTTTTGAAAAAGGTGAGAGAGTCAAAAAAGGGAGGTAGAAGTGCGTAAATGAAATGGTAGTGAGAAAAGCACAGCTTTTTAAGCTTGCATCCTAGTTATTCATGTTGTTTCTTTAGTTTTATTTTTATTACCGTAATGTGACCTGGGTTATATTTTATTCATAATCACAGATTCATAGAACTGGGAGGTACCTTATGGATGGTTTTAATCCAGTGCCCTTAATATTGATGAAGATCCTGAGGCACAAGAGGTTAAGTGAATTGACCACATAGCTGGTTAATGTTACAGCCAAGACTAGAACCCAGTATCTCCTATTTTTTCCTTTTCACAGAACTAAATTCCATCCCTTTTACTGATAGGATTAAAAAAAGCTATTTGGTTGTTAATTATCTTTTATTTGTTATAAATGCTGTAAAATTTTAATTAAACATTTTGTGTATGAAGAATTCTCAACACTTTTGGTGACTACATACATAATGGTACTTTACACCCTGACCTCAAATTCAGTGGTTCTTTGTGTTTGACTTTTCTAAAAACTACATGAGATATTTTTCATTTTGGCAGTGGTATTACTGAACTATTTTCTTTATTGACAAGGATCACATGTCATTAGTTTTCATTTATTCTCTGAGGTTCTTCATGAAGCTCTGTTGCAAACAGAATGATGCTTGTTCTTTTTCAGTATGACACATTTTTATCTTGATACTATGATTTTTTTTAAGTGGCATGTTCTGCTTTAGAACACTATTGAGTTTGGAGCTTATATGAACACAAAAGATGAAAATGCTCAAGATACTTTGGTAGTTAGTTGATAATTAGGTTACCTTGATTCCTTCCTCTCACTATACCTTTTGTTATTAACAGATTATTTATTCTAGACTTAATAGATGTGGCTTATTTTTAAATTGATATTCACAGACATTTGAATTTCAGAATTTAGTTTTGTAAAGTCTTTTGTTCAACAGTATATTTTGGTGCCATAAGTCTCCTTCATTGGGTATTGTGATGCGGTATGTCTATTGAATATAATATGTGTGTACTTAGCACCAGGTCTCCAGACCCATTTGTACTGAACAATATGGTTTTTTTTTAAGATTTTGTTTATTTATTTGTCAGAGAGGAAGAGAACACAAGCCTGGGGAGCAGCAGGCAGAGGGAGAAGCAGGCTCCCCGCTGAGCGAGGAGCTGGATGCGGGTCTTGATCCCAGGACCCTGAGATCGTAACCTGAGCTGAAGGCAGCCGCTTAACCGGCTGAGCCACCCAGGTGTCCCCTGAATGCTATGTTTTAAGTGACTTTTCACCCTAATATAACAAAATTACATTTTTTAAAGTTTGGAGTACATGGCTGAGGAGAATTAATGAAATACTTTTAACAGTGGTCAGAAACATAGTAAGTTGCATAACTTATACAAATATATGATAATGACTAGAGAAGAAATGGAGATCACTAACAGTGCTTTCAAATTTTCAAGGTGAATAAAATCTGTTTTAAATTCCCTGATTACAGAATAAACCTCAGGTTTGGTTTTCTTGCTGGCTTGTCCTCCCGGAGTTGAATTTACCTGACACAGTCACACATTCATTGACCAAACGAGTAGTTTCTGAAATGACTGGGCAAAATTTCTAATTCGGCTGCTTGTTTCCAGGAATGGATTTGGATATATTGGCACACAGTACTCTGAAAGAAGGTTAATAAAATATGCTATTTTTTGTTTTTAAAACAAAAATACTAAAACCTGACTTATTTAAAAATAAGTCCTGCTTGGTTCATACTGCTTATAAAAGGGGTTTTGTTGTTTTGGAAGTTTTCATACCCAGAGTGGACATGGTATAAAAAGCTTATAGTGAGGTTGAATACTTTAGACATGCCTATTGGGATTGAAGGAATGTGTTTTAAAGTCTATAGTTCTGGGATATTATTGGGAGACAGTTGTTCATTTGTGAAAAGTGGATTAGATTTAGAATTAGGAGACCTGGATTTAATTACTGGCTCTTTCCACTTACTAGCCACATGGCCTTTGGTAAATCACTTTCTCTTTCTATACTTCTTTAGGTGCAAAATAGAGATGATACTCCTCTATTTCCCAGGATTGTTGTGAGGATTAAATGAAATATAAGTGGAAGGGCTGTGTAAATACATGGTGGTGGGTATTGTTTATAACTAGGGAGAGACTTAAGTGATTTAACAATTACGTATTCTCTTAGATTGTTTTATTGGTAAGCTTTTCATAGAAATATTTAAGTTTAAAGTGGCTGATTATAATCATATATTTAATCCAAAATTTCTGACTTATGCACATGAGTATTATACCTGAGAGTAAGATAACTGAGTAGATTGAAGATTCTCTTTTTTATGATGATAGAAGGAGCCCAGGAGTGTGGGAGGATCCTTCTTTCCTTTTACTAGGTAAACTGGAAGTGTATTGCAGTGTCCACCATAGGGTAGACTCTAGAGACCCATTTTGGTAACATAATTCTTTATTAAAATTTGACACCAAAATGGAGAGAGCTCTATTTGATCATTTGAATTATGGTGTCCTGGCATCTTTGGCATGCTTTAGCCATTAAAATGTTCATTTTTCACTCACCAGTGGTGATATTACATCTACCAGGGGCAGAACCTGTGATTTAAATTTACTATATTTTTCATTTTGTGCCACTTAGGTAGTAAAGGGACTGCTTAAAATAAGACCAACTTCATGGGTGGGGGTCGGGAGGTTGGGGGGTTGTTTGTGTAAGATTATTTTACAAGGTGTTTGAGGGCATTGCTTACATTCAGGGTTTCCTTCTCCCCCCCCCCCCCCCCCCCCCCACGTAATTACTTCTAGTCCACGGGAACTCTGCAGGTGTTACAGCCATAACTCAACCCTTAAATGTCCTCAAAGGGTAAAGGTGTCTTGTCAGTGCTAAAATCTTTTGACCCCCATTCCCAGCCTAGGGGAAATGCAGAGTAAGGCAGAAAGGAGGCAAATGTAGGGGAGCAAATCAGATTTTTTTCTCCCTGTTCCCTAATCACCTACAAAAAAAAAAACAAACTACTTTAAAAAAAAAAAAAGATTTTATTTATTTGACAGAGAGAGTGAGCGAGCAGGGGGAGCGGCAGGTAGGCAGAGGCAGAGGGAGAAGCAGGCTTTCCGTGGAGCAGGGAGCCCAATGTAGGGCTCAGTCCCAGGATCCTGGGATCGTGACCTGAGCCGAAGGCAGATGCTTAACTGACTGAGCCACCCAGGCGTCCCAACAAACTGCTTTTTTAATGGAAACCTATACCTTAGCAAAAATATTGTGTGTTCTGTTTAATGAAGCCTTGCTGGTCTGGTTGCAGTTTATTTCAAAAATAATAAAAAAAAGTGTGTTGCAGGGGTGGGGAAATTATTTTCCTTGATTTTCTCTGGTACATGTATGAGAGGGGGCAAGGATAACAGGATGTGATTGTGGAAGTAATAGTGATTTGGACAATCCTGTGTTGCTTTGTGAGTGTGTCTCATTGTTAAAATACTGAATTTAAAGATAAAATTAAACGAGGATAAAAATTCTTCTTGCATGGAATCCACTAACCCCTCAGCTCACCGGGCAAGAGCTATTTAGGATCCAACAGTCCCTAAAACCACAGTGTCAGTAGGGTTTTGAATAGAGGTATAGTGTTTTAGCTCTACATAGCATGTAGGAAATGATAGAAATTCTAAAAGGTCAAGAATGAATCTTGAAGACTGGTGAGCATAGGAAAGAATCATCTATTCCATGTGTATTTGTAGAGTATTCAACATTATTTTAGTTTTGGAGAACATAAAGAGGATGTAAAAGTCGTGGGTTTATAGAGCGTGAACAGTATATTGGGAACACCTTGAAATTCTTCCCATATGTGCAATTTCTCTACCTTACAATTTTTTTCAAATTGCACGGCACAATGTGCCACTCTTAGTGGCATAAACACTGTGTGAAGAGATGAAAAAATTGCTAGCTGAGCTAGTAATAGCTTCTTAGGAGGTAAGATTTCATTGAACCTTAGAGGGTGAGTGAAATGGGGAGAGACTGAGAAAGGGCTGAGGGAACAGGGTTGGTAGAAGTGTGAAGGTAGTAAAGTACAAGGTGTGTTGGAGGGCAGGGATGGAACAACTTAAGTGGATTGGTCTTGTCAAAGTGTTACAACAAAATTGTGGCGCTGGAATATGTAGCTTCATAGGATCCTAGGCCCAGAATAGAAAACCAAGAGACTTTCCCATCCTTAATGACATTTTAGTCCAAAGGGTCTTTTGAAGTCAGTCTGTTCAAACTCCTGCCTAATAAGGAATCTTCGTTTAATATCCAGCCTGTGCTTGAATATTTCCAGAGAATGGGTAGTTTGCTTGCTTCAGGAGGCTGGTGGCATCTCCACTTTTGGACAATTTAATCGTTAGACCATTGGATTAAGAGAATTACCTGCTTCCATAGTTCTTCAACTAGTGGCCCTAGTTTGATTCTGTGGTTCTGCTTTCTTTCATGCTATAACTCTAAATATTTGACATTGGTAATCATGCCCAGTTTTAGTCTTGTCTTCAGGCTAGACATAACAAGGTAATTCAGCATTTCCTTTATGGTGTTCCCTGGCTTATCATCTTGGTCACTCTAGAGCTGAACAACAGGTTGCAGTGGGTCTGTTACTACTTTTACTTGAGCACTGTGGTCTGTGAAAGCAGTATGGGACTCTGTTAGGTTCCTTAGCCAGGTCAAACGGGCTCTTTATTGAGCTTTTGTTAATTAAAAACCTTCAGGTCTTCATGTGAACTGCTTTTGTCACATGAGTAGGTTTTCCCCCTACTCTGTACTCTTAATGTGGGTTATTTTAGCTTGATAGTTCTTCATGAAGTGTTCAGGAAAGCACATTTACCATCGTTTTTGTTGATTTCAGCTCATCCTCACAATCCACTGAGAATTCAGAGTATTATTTGTCATATGCATACATCTTCATTACTAACTCCCAGCTTTGAATTGCTTAGATTTGGTTAGCATGTTTTTAACATGGCTCTTTTTTAAATGCTAAAGACAGGACTGTTTGCAAGTTAACACTGCTCTATAACCTTTGAGGGTGGTATTTGACAGCTGTGAATCTTAAACTGTATTGTCTTCAAGCTCTTTGCTACTTAGACTGTGATTCTAGGATCAGCAGCCCTTGGAGGCTTATTTAAAATGCAGGTTCTCAGGCCCCATCCCAAATCTACTGAATCAGAATCTGCATTTTAACAAGATTTCCAGTTGATTCGTTTGTATGCTGAAGCTAGAGAAGCACTGATCTAACCTCCATTTCTCCGTGATGCTAAGGATGTAAAATCTCCTCACACTCTACAGAAATCAAGCCAGACTAGTCAGCAGTGTTTTCCTCACAAGCCCCTATCGAAGAGGTTCTCAACCCTAACTGCACAATAGAATTACCTGTGGAATTTTTTAAAAATACTGCTGTCTGGCCAACCCCAGAGAAAGTTTTCCAGGTGATTCTAATGTGCAAGCCAAGGTTGAGAACCATCCCTAGGTCAAGCAAATGAGGTTAATTTGGCAGTGAACCCCATTTCTGGTGAACACATTTACTTCTACATGTTTGCAATATATCTGATAGTCTATTGCAGAATCCACCCCCGCCCAGGTTTATTGTCAGATTTCGCTGTGCTACAGTTTATAGACTTCACTTTATTTGAAGATACGGTCATTTCTAAAAACTAATCTTTTTAGCATCTCTCCTGTTGTCTGTGATTTCTCAAAGATTATCATTAGAAGTTTTACAGTTTGGGGTCTTGATTCTCTCTTTGAGAAGTTTGTTTTTCCACTGTTTCCGGTTGGGAGGTGATTGTCCTCGTTGAATAAAATAGAAACAAAACAGAAGTTGAGTGCCTCTACTTTTCTTCTTCTGTTCATATACCTGTTTCCCCACCCACTCAACACAAGACCCCTTTCTTGTTTCAGATTGTTTTTCTTTTTTCTTCTTTCTTTTCCTTTATTATTATGTTTTTCAAAGCCATTTTTAAAATCTCCCATATTTTTGCAAGTTTCTGTTCCACATGGGCTTTAACCTCCCTGACACTGTTCTTAAGACTTTGTCCCATTCTTAGAACAGTACTTGGTGTGTGTGTTTTCTTTTATCTTTGGTTCATGTCCTTCAAATGTCAGAACTTACCAGACATTTTTGTCTTCTTTGAAGATTTATGTTTTGAAAGTCTTTCAACCCTATGGAGTTGTACTTTTTTACAAATTATTTTGGGGGCACCTGGGTGGCTCAGTTGGTTAAGTGTCTGACTTGATTTTGGCTCAGGTCGTGATCTCAGGGTAGTGAGACTGAGCCCTGCATCAGCCTGCTTAAGATTCTTTCTCTCCCCCCCCCCCCACAGATGCTCTCTCTCTCTAAAAAAATTATAAATTATTTTTAGAACTATTTACTGATCCTTCACAAGTGGACTTTGTCCTAACTTTCATGTTGTTAACTTTCAAAATATTAAGTACTTAAGAACATTAGTGAATATTACTGGTGGTTTTATTTGGTTTGAAGAATTATGGCTGAAGTATCTTTTTCCTTTGAGCTTTTCTGTATTGTTTTAAGTTAGCTGCTTACTGTTCCCAATACCAAATTGTATTCCTTAGCTACATATGGAAAAATTTGGCTTCCTTCTGTTTTTTTTTTTTTTTTTTTTTTCATTGCCTGGCCTATATAACTTTAAGCTGTTGATTTCCAATCTTCTTAAAGTTCCAAGTTACAAAAAACCAGACAGGTAGAGAAGCTTCTTTGTTTTGTTTTGTTTTGTTTTTCATTATCTGAAAGAGGGTTTGTTTTTATTTTTCCCTTTAGAATTGAATTATGAACATCCAGATACTTTATGTGTTATGTGTGGAATTAAATCTTAGTATACCAATATAGATTACCTCTTCCACAAATCAGATTTTCATATTTTCATGGACTTAACTTTTATTTTTTCAGTGTGAACTTAAGGGCAACTTGGGGTTGTAAGGAAAAGAACTCGAGGCTGAAAGTTTTTGTTTGGAGTCTTGTTTTAGATTGCTTACTACTGTTGTTGACCATTGGAGTGGTTAATTGAGAGTAATAGAAAAGCCAGGTAGTAATTTGTTCTTTTGCTTTGCTGATCAGAAAGCAAAATTGAGCATATTACGTAGTTATTTAGATATAAAGAGAAGCCCAAATTTCTACAAAGTTTTTCTTGATAAAACTCAAAATGCTATAATAATAATGGATTGGTGTTTTTGTAATATAGGTCGAATAATGAGAAGAATGGCATTCTCTTTTGGAGGGATGACATTTTGCTTAATTGGGCTAAAGATACTCCTCATCAAAGTTATTTGCAGATGTTCCTCTAGTGTTACTGACTTGAAATGAGATTTTCCATATTTCATTTTTGATAATGTCTTTTCACACATACAGGTACAAGAAAACTTGGAGATATTGCAGGTTTAATTCGAGACTAACGTAATAAAGCAAATACTGCAACAAAACAAGTCAAATGAGTTTTTTGGTTTCCCAGTGCATATAAAAGTTACGTTGACACTGTACTGTAGTCTGTTAAGTGTGCAATAGCATTATGCCTAAGAAACAACACATAGCTTAATTTAAAAATGCCTTATTGCTAAAAAGTGCTAACCATCGTCTGAGCTTTCAGCAAGTTGTAATCTTTGCTGGTAGAGATTCTTGACACAACACTGGCTGCAGCTTCAGCATCAGCACTTGCTGCTTCACCTTGCACTTTTGTGTTACGGAGATGACTTCTTTCCTTAAACCTCATGAAGCAGCCTTCAAACTTTTCTTGTGCAGCCTCCTTACCTCTCTCAGCCTTCATAGAATTGAAGAGAGTTAAACGGCGTTGCTCTGCATTAGGCTTTGGCTTACGGGAATAGTGGAGCTGGCTTGATGTTCTATCCAGACGACTAAAACTGTCTCCATATCAGCAATAAGGCTGCTGAACTTTCTTATCGTCCATGTATTAACTGGAGTGAATTTTAATTTCCTTGAAGAACTTTTCCTTTGCATCCGCAGTTGGGCTGTTTGGCCCAAGAGGCCTAGCTTTTGGTTTACTGTGGCTTTTGATATGGCTTCTGACATGGCTTCCTCACTAAGCTTAATCATTTCTAGCTTTTGATTTAAAGTGAGAGATGTGTGACTTTTCCTTTCATTTGTACACTTAGAGGCCATTGTAGGTTTATTAATTGGCCTAATTTCAAGATTGTGTCTCGGGATAGGGAAGCCCAAGAAAAGGGGGAGGGGGGAACAGGTGGTCAGTGGAGCAGTCAAAACACACACATTTATCCGTTAAGTTTGCCGGCCTGTATGGGTGTGGTGCACAGCACCCCAAAACAATTCCAACATCAAAGATCCCTGATCACAGATCACTTTAACAAATACAATAACGATGAAAAGTTTCAAATATTGCAAGAATTACCAAAATGTGAGGCAGAGATAGGAAGTGAGCTAATGCTGCTAGAAAAATAGCACCAGCAGACTTGCTCCACACAGGGTTGTCACAGACCTTTCAATTCATTAAAAAACACAGTATCTGGGGTGCCTGGGTGGCTCAGTCGTTAGGCGTCTGCCTTCGACTCAGGTCATGGTCTCAGGGTCCTGGGATCGAGCCCCGCATCAGGCTCCCTGCTCGGCGGGGAGCCTGCTTCTCCCTCTCCCCCTCCCCCTGCTTGTGTTCCCTCTCTCACTGTGTCTCTCTCTGTCAAATGGGTAAATAAAATCTAAAAAAAAAAAAAACAGTATCTGCGAAACGCAACAAAACATGGTATGCCTATATTGCTGTCTAATCAATCCACAAGCATAAATTAATGAAGCATATTTATCCCTTAAAGAAGGCATTTATAGAATTCATTTGATATTTACCTTTTAGCATACTATTACACAGCAGAGTTACCACTTTGAATTGAAGGTTAGGTGGAAGCTCCTTAGATGGACAGTTGAATGGATTTTGAAATAAGGAAATTTTCTTTACTTGCAGTGAGGTCCAAAAAATGCTTCTGAAACTGTGATTTGTCCTTAGAAAATAAATCTGCTACAAATTTGCATGGGAACGGAGCTCTCGTTTCTTTGGTAGCGTAAGAAGTGCGTGAAGCAGCTTGCCTGACACTGTGATTCCAGTGTTAGTTTTTGCTGAAATGATTTTCCTGCAGTGTAAGTTTTGCATGTAGGCGCTGTTAACAAATAGTAGGGCAAGTTAGGATATTCAGCTTCTTTTTCTGACAAAAATTCAGAGAACTGGTGATGGTTAAGTCCACAATAATGTTCACCATTAACACTACTGGTTCAGCAATATGATAGATTCAAATAGTTTCTACAGACTACCTGCTGATGAATAATATAAGGAATTACCCATAGACTTTAGACACTTTACATTTTCACAGGCTTCAGAAATTTGTCCAACTTGTCTTTTGCTGCTCTACGCACAATAGGTAGCACCATTTCCGTTGTAGCACATCTTAGCAGATTCCACTTCAAACTGTGCTTAGTGTTTTCTCAACTTCTTTGAAATATCACCTGTAGTTGCTCCATGCAGACTATTCATAGAGGCTACCTCTGTAGTTACTTCAAACTTCTTGAGTAATCAACACTTGACTCCATGAATAAACAACTGGATAATAATCAGTTACATTTGTCGACTCATCAAGGCCCAAGAAACACTCAAAATCATTTGCTGTCTCCTTTTTCAATTGATTTCTGACATATCCCAATATCCTCGAATTTTTGAGCAACTCTTCTCACCAAAAAGCTAATAATCTTAACTTTCTCTGGACCCATTTCTTGAGCTTCTGCAATCAAGCACAGTTTAATGAACTCCCCATCAATAATACAGCTTTTCTTGCTTAGCCAACAAATAAGCCACCTGGAAACTTAACTGTGGTTGAAGCCTTGTTTTTTATTCTTGTGAGAAAATATTTGGTGATGAGATATTTTGTTTTAAATTTTCCAGTTTTTCAGACTTTAGCTTTATCTGTGAATGGGAACATGGTGATGAATGCTTGGTCTGATAGTATGAACGTGTATTTTCTTTTAGCACAGTTAAGTCATGCCGTTGCATAGTAAGTCTCAGTCTTTTCCATCTCACAACAAAATAATCCATACCCTACTCTGCCTTTGAGGGTGACATTCAGAGTGCACTTTGACTTCATTTGACACGAGAACGCACTGGTCATTTCTTAAAATGTCACGGTATGGTGATCTGCATGGCACTTGACACGCGGTCAGGTTACATTACTGCGATTCATAAGGCCTAGATCGTCCCCAGTGCAAAGCAGCGAGCGGGCCCCATTCGGTCTCTCACGTCTACTTGGCCCAGCCACAGACAATATGTAAGTGAAGGTCTACGACTGTATTCCTGTAAAAGTTGGTGAACACTGAAATTTGAATTTCACGTACTTTTCATACATCACAAAACATCATCTCCCTTTTGTAAACACAATCTTTAAAAAGTGTAAAAATCATTCTTCGCTCTCAAGGAAAAAAATAGGCACCAGGGCTGATTTTGGCCCATCGGCCATAGTTTGCTAATTCCTGACCTACTTTTTTCCTGATGTAACAGGGCCTTTTCAGGAGTTTTCTTTTATGAAATTTTATTCACATGAGGTCTTAAAATTCACTTCTTGACCTGCATTCTGGATTTTCACATAATTAAAACTGTTCTACAGAACACATGCTAACTTTGGTTTTCAAGATTGATCTCCTTTCTCCTTGTAGATAATTTTCCACTTGTTCATCAAGATGGAAAGCTCAGATTCTAACGATAAAGGAAGTGGTGATCAGTCTGCAGCACAGCGCAGAAGTCAGATGGACCGATTGGATCGGGAAGAAGCTTTCTATCAATTTGTAAATAACCTGAGTGAAGAAGATTATAGACTTATGAGGGATAACAATTTGCTAGGCACCCCAGGTATGTGATGTGTAAAGATTTATATATGTAAATTGCTGGTCTTTTTTTTTTTTTAACTTGTTTTAAAAATCTGTTTCTTCAGCTGTTACGAAGTGTCATTTTAATACAAGGGGTACAGAATGACATTTATTGCTGTACTTAATTGCCTGGTTCTCTTCACTCCTATTTGGAATTATCCTATATCACATCTTTTAGTTATGATTTATATTATGAATTTAGAGCGAGCTGAATTGAAAAAGTGGAACTGAATAAATTTTTGTTTTTAGTTAGCTTTATTTAATTTACTAGAGATAAATCTAAGTGTGGAAGAGCTAATGAGAGAACGTTAGTTCCTAGGACAGACTTTTTTTTTTTTTTTGGTCATCTTTGATTCCTAGATTATGTTCCAGTTGTAATCCTCCAAAGCTGTCCTTGGGTAAAATTGTCAGTTCAGAACTTTGTGCTTGGTTATTCTCTTTTGCCCATTTATGTCCCCTTTGATCCTAATTAAAATTCATTATCTCTGGTCCTCCTCATTTCTATTTAATTCTAACCTTTGCGTTATTTAAATTTTAAAAGGTAAGGTGTTAGTTAGCATGACTCTTCGAAGAGGGAGTGCATTTTGAGCCAGCAGTACCAGACTTGAATCAGAACGCCCCAGTTGGTATTCTGGCCCTGCCAGTTATTAATACAGCAGTCTCTCACTTAGTCTCAGTTTCCTTGTTTTAAAATGCAGATAATATCTACCTTGCAGAGTTACAGTTCGAAAAAATGAGAAATCGTATGCAAAAGCATTTAGTACACTGGAAAGAAACTTGCATCAGTTGTAATGTCATGCCCCCAAAGAAGTGAATTTTACCCAGGTTCCTACTCTTTGGTTTTCATCTCCGTTTTTATTTGTAATTTGGCATATATTTCTAAACTATTTTCAGGTGAAAGTACTGAGGAAGAGTTGCTGAGAAGACTACAACAAATTAAAGAGGGCCCACCACCACAAAACTCAGATGAAAACAGAGGTATATTTTGCTTTGGGGGGTGGGTAGAGGATGAAATAGATAAGGAAGTCCAGGAAAGGTCAGCCAGAGATTATCCAGAAACAGTGCTAAGGAACTGTTAACAGAAAGAGAACTGGCATTTTCTTGGTATTTGGTGAGAATGTCAACATGTTGTTTTTCTGCTTCACCTTTGGGTTTGTATTAATTGAGACATAGTGAGAAATGGCCTATTTAAATGTGTTTTTTTTTTTCCTTGAGTTTGCACCTCTGTTGAAATTTCCTCCCACCTGCTGAATTATTTCTTCCTTATAAACCTGTGCATTCTCCACCAGCAGAAAGAAAGGCTGTATTCTCTAACCTGGTGGCCCTCGATGGGTTATATCCTCACCCCACCCCCGCCCATGGGACATCGGCAATGTCTGGAGACATTTTTGGTTGTTGTCACAGCTGGGGGTTTGCTACTAGTATCTAGTGGGTGGAGGCCAGGGATGCTGCCAAACATCCTAACATCCTGAAATTCATAACAGCACAGCCCCCACAACAAAGAATTATCTGGCTCAAAATGGAAATAGTGCCACTGTTGAGAAACCCTGCTTTTAATTTTAAGTAGGATTGTAGGGAATTTGACTATCTAACATAAGATGCTATATAATAACAGTTTGGTTCTTGAGCATGCCATTATATGTACCATGCTAGGTTCAGACTATTCATTTTTGGTCTGGACTCCTAATTTCATGTTAATTTAAAATCTTGGTAATATGAAGAAGTATTGGAATACTTCTGAATCAGTAAACCCTGTTTATATTTTTGCAATGGCTACCACAGTCTTGTATTTTAAAAGTCCGGTATTATCAAAGGCACTTAAGTGAAGATCCTAGAGGAAATGTTGTAGACTAATGAAAATGTGACAAAAATGCGATTTGAACAAAAATACTAGCCCTGTACCCTAACTGGCATTTACCTTGTTTGATTAATGTTTTGACAGAGGCCTGAAAAAATGTCTTCTGACAGTCCACAGTGGTATCCTAGGCTCTGTATATGATGTAGTTCTGAAAATAGACTTCCTCCAGATTCCCTTTAAAAAAACTTCCTCTCAATTTCCCTAGGATTAACTTGCTCTTTCAAAATGGAATTGAAACATTCCTGCCTTTACTTGCAAATCTATGCAGTATAGTTCACAAAAATCTGTAAATGTGAAATCTGTTCAGAATCTTTGTTCTTTTTTTCTAACACAGTTTCAGAGCACTATTACATGATTGTCCTAATTTTAGTAGTTCCTTTTTCTCCCTCTCCCCTCCCTTTTTTAAAAACAGGTGGAGACTCTTCAGATGATGTGTCTAATG
Source organism: Mirounga leonina (assembly GCF_011800145.1). Lineage (NCBI taxonomy): Eukaryota > Metazoa > Chordata > Mammalia > Carnivora > Phocidae > Mirounga > Mirounga leonina. The sequence goes on along the minus strand of NW_023270513.1, from coordinate 5,313,139 downwards.
GTGACTCTATAATAGACTGGCTTAACTCTGTCAGACAAACTGGAAATACAACAAGAAGTGGGCAAAGAGGAAACCAATCTTGGAGAGCAGTGAGCCGGACTAATCCAAACAGTGGTGATTTCAGATTCAGTTTAGAGATCAATGTTAACCGTAATAATGGGAGCCAAAATCCAGAGAATGAAAATGAGCCATCTGCAAGACGTTCTGGTGGAGAAAATACAGACAACAGCAGCCAAAGGCAAGTGGAAAATCCGCGATCTGAATCAACATCTGCAAGGCCATCCAGATCAGAACGAAATTCAACTGAAGCATTAACGGGAGAAGTCGCACCTACCAGAGGTCAGAGAAGGGCAAGAAGCAGGAGCCCAGACCATCGGAGAACCCGAGCGAGAGCTGAAAGAAGTAGGTCACCTCTGCATCCGATGAGTGAAATTCCACGAAGATCTCATCATAGTATCTCATCTCAGACTTTCGAGCATCCTTTAGTAAATGAGACCGAGGGAAGTTCTAGAACCCGGCACCATGTGACATTGAGACAGCAAATAAGTGGACCCGATTTGCTGAGTAGAGGTCTTTTTGCAGCTTCTGGAACAAGAAATGCCTCACAAGGAGCAGGTTCTTCAGACACAACCAGCAGTGGTGAATCTACAGGATCAGGACAGAGACCTCCGACCATAGTCCTTGATCTTCAAGTAAGAAGAGTTCGTCCTGGAGAATACCGGCAGAGAGATAGCATAGCTAGCAGAACTCGGTCAAGGTCTCAGACGCCAAACAATACTGTCACTTATGAAAGTGAACGAGGAGGTTTTAGGCGTACATTTTCACGTTCCGAACGGGCAGGTGTGAGAACCTATGTCAGTACCATCAGAATTCCGATTCGTAGAATCTTAAATACCGGTTTAAGTGAGACTACATCTGTTGCAATTCAGACCATGTTAAGGCAGATAATGACAGGTTTTGGTGAGTTAAGCTACTTTATGTACAGTGATAGTGATTCCGAGCCTAGTGGCTCAGTCTCGAGTCGAAATGTGGAAAGGGCAGAGTCACGGAATGGAAGAGGGGGTTCTGGTGGTGGTAGCAGTTCTGGTTCCAGTTCGAGTTCCAGTTCGAGTTCCAGTTCAAGTTCCAGTTCTAGTTCCAGTTCCAGTCCTAGTTCCAGTTCCAGTGGTGAAAGTTCAGAGACTAGCTCAGAGGTGTTTGAAGGCAGTAATGAAGGAAGCTCATCATCAGGCTCATCAGGTGCCAGACGAGAGGGTCGACACAGGGCCCCGGTAACCTTTGATGAAAGTGGCTCTTTGCCCTTCCTTAGTCTGGCTCAGTTTTTCCTCTTAAATGAGGATGATGATGACCAACCTAGAGGACTCACCAAAGAACAGATTGACAACTTGGCCATGAGAAGTTTTGGTGAAAACGATGCATTAAAAACCTGTAGTGTTTGCATTACAGAATATACAGAAGGCAACAAACTTCGTAAACTACCTTGTTCCCATGAGTACCATGTCCACTGCATCGATCGCTGGCTATCTGAGAATTCTACTTGTCCTATTTGTCGCAGAGCAGTCTTAGCTTCTGGGAACAGAGAAAGCGTTGTGTAATTAAGTTCTGAACTCTCAGCTATGTAGCTGGTATAGTGATGGGCAAACAGGAATCACTTGCTTTATGCCCACTTTTTGAGTGGTGCTTAAATGTAAAGTAGCAACCTGAATTGAGTCATTGCTTTCTGAGTGAATCATTGTCCTTTTTCCAATTTCTGTTCCAGAATAAAAGGAAATATTTAAAAAGCAATGTTTTAGGACATAAAAATCTGATTTCAGTGCCAGTAATTGATATTACTGATGATTTGTCATATATGCTTATCAGTTTCTCCTTTGTTATCTTAAAAGATTTGCCTTAGCAATGGCTCTTTATCCGTTTCACGTTGATCTTTAACGTTTCCCACGCCATAGGAGAGAAGGGCAAAGGAAATTCCCAGTTTAGACTAAGTTACAGTACATGTTTCATAAGTGATTGCTTAAAGCTCTACCATTCCCAGTTCTTAGTTGGCACAAATTCAGCTACATGCTGAATATCATTTGTTCACCTTTCAGATGAGGTGATATTGGACGTCAGTGTAAATAACACTAAGGTTAGGATCTTCTAAGTGTATAACTGTCTCCTAAGCCCATCACTGTGGCACACTGTAGAGTGAGCTTATAGTTTAATTGAGATATTTATCTTGTGGAAATATTAAAAAAGCCTATGCTTGTGTAAGTGAAAAAAATCACATTCATTTGTTTAAAAATGTAAAGCTATTTTGTAGAGGCTCAGTACTTTTCCAATGCACTGTTGTATTAATGCATTAAAAATTGTAAAGTACCATGCTTAGAAATGAAAAAAAACTGCTTTTTGTGAGCCAACATAGTAAAAAAACACACCAAACAAAGTACAAAGCTGCTTTTGTAAGTGTGTAGATGTCAAGAGCAGAACATATCTAGTATTTAATGTATGTGAACAGCTACTGTGACATGCAAAGGAAAGGACAGAGTGCAGAATTGAACTGCATTGAAGATACCAATGGAAACTTGGTACTTTAACTTGGATTTAGGCAGGAAATGAAAGACGGGAGGAGTAAAGAAAACTGCTCTGAAGAATTTAAAATTTTTATGAAGACAGTAATCATACAGATGGGAACTGGTTTCATATGGTGAGGTCCTTGACACAGTATTCTGCTTGAGCTGATGAAGTAGATTAACAAATTTGGTAGAGTTTTGGTTAAAAACAAACAAACCACTACCACGTAGCACAAGTTACATCGAAGTTTTCACAAGTCTGCTCCTCAGAAAAGGAAAAAAAGAAGGTGGAGGAAAGAGACTATAAACCACTTTTAGCATAAGAATTGAAGTTGGTACAGATGTGTGTACTAATAGGAAAGTCTCAAATTTACGTTATTTTCTAGATTTGTCATTTAAGGTACCAGTGCACACTTGTTAATATTTCATTACCATCTAACACAGACCTAACATCGCGCATTTAAAGGCCAATTGAGGAACTAAGGGATGTTTATCCTTTGTTGAAAGTGAATTGTGTTGGGTCATTTGAGATTCAAATTTTAATGGTGCTGCCCATATTTGAAGATGAGGCTGCTGACTCACAATCTATGGGACACGCATTTTGTGTTGTTTCCTTAGTAATGAGATTAGGTTTGTGAAGAACCCCAGTACTCTTGCCGAATTTCTCTTTTGAGGCCAGTTGGGGTTAGGATTAGTCTGACTGTGGAGGGCTTGTTTGTTTATCTGGGAGAAGATAGTGTGCCCAAAGAGGAATTGAACACATCCTTGGTCTTTAAAGTGAAAACTACCCATGCATAGTCAGATACTCTACAAAATAAACAGGTCTGCTTCAGGAATTATCTGGCTACCTTAACTGTTATCAACTTAGCTGTAAAGGTTATTTCAAAGCTCATCCTTTCATATTTTCCTCTGGCTTTCACTCCTACCTAAGTATCAAGGAAATTAACTTGTAAATATGGTAGTTGTTTACTAAGGATATGTACTGCTCTTGCAAGGAAATAATGTCCAAACAAAGCTTCACTTATTTTTTTTAATATAAGCAGATTTCACTGTTTATGGCGCTTATGTAATACATTTTATCTTTTTAAAAAAAAAATTGTCCATGTAAAAGTCAGGATTCCTTTATATTTGTGAGCCTCCTTGTCTCCTTTCCTAAGGGTGTAATCTACGATTTTCAGATCTGCAGGGTAGTCCTGATTGGCTTAAAACCCATTTTCCTCTTGGTATAAAACGTCCCATTATAAGGGTGTTCATTTTAAATAGTTTAAAAACGACTGCAGCACATTCTGAGCATAAAACAAAGTTATTGACAACAGGTACCTCCCTAACCTCCCAAGATGTATTACTCATTTGTGAAGTATTAAAGTAAGAGGTAACTCATGCCGAATGCTGGTTATGAATGTAGATATTGAAGCTATTCATAAACACTGGAAATAGAATTTTAAGTTTTTAGCCTTCAGTAGAATGCACATATTGGACATGTGCATGTGGACACCTTTTTCAATAGCACTCATTTCCATTGGATTGTGTAGAATGGATACAAATATTTTAGTGGAATTTGCTACTTAATTTTTTTTTTTTTTTTTTTTTTTTTTTACAAAGTCCATGACTATACTTATTAGTGTTGTGGACATTGAAGACAAAGTCATTCGTAGGTGTCAGATGTACAATGGAGAGCAAGAGTTTTTTTTTTCCCCACCAGCATCCGAAACACCTATTCTCTTGAGGGAGCATTTTCTTGCAAAAGACTTTACATTTCATTTTGTATCTTTGCACTTTTTTCTTTATTACAGAAAGGTTCTGTCTTGAAGACCTAGTTTGAACTTCATGCAGTAATAGGAACAAGAAAAAACAATGTTGGGAAATTACATTGTTCGAAGCATAGGGAAAAATACTAAAAACTGAGTTTCCTCGAGTATTTCAGATATTTTTAAAAATTCACTTACTGGTATGAAGCATTTGAGGTGTTACGTTGTTTAACTCCAAGCAGCTGACAAGGTTGAGATTTATTAATACTAAAAACAAAATTGAGCAAGTTAGGTTTAAAGTGTGCAGACTTTATAGCAACACTAGAAGATGAGCCATGTTGTTAATTTGGAATATTTGCTCTAAAAAGAACACATTAGTTATACCTCAGTGGTGGTAATGGTTAATGGAGGTGGGGGTTGAGAGAAGTGTTCACATTAGTGTTGGAAGTATAGGAAATTATCAATTGTACAGGTAACAAAGTTTAGTACCAGGATTATATATGTGTGGTGTGTGTGTGTGCACACGCACACACATATGCACATCTAATCTCTATAAAAACATGATCGTTGAGTTTATCCAAACTTTAAGATTAGGAAGCTGCTTAGCTATAAGTGTTACCTCAAGTAATTCCCCCCCCTTGGGAAAACATGTCCTTTCTGTGCCAAGTGTTCTCTCCTAGTGTCAGTGTCTCAGATTGTATTTATGAAGGGTTTTCACTTAATATGCTTTTTTTGTTTAACCACCTGCTTCCCAAATGTCCGTGACTTGAACTGGGTCAAGCATCAGTCATGACTTTCAGTCAGTTCCCAAAATACCCATGTGATAGGGAGGTGAATATTGTAGAATGCCTCTTAAAAGGCCATTTTTACCGCTTGCTAGAATACAGTGGCACCTTGTGGTGGTTGTTGATACTTTTCTTATAAAAACGGAGGATATTCCCCTCCACCCCTTTTTATTCTCCTTTGTTCTTTTGTGAACACAAAATATTAGTGATCTGCCTTGAGTTTTTCAAGTTTTACCTTACTGGCTTCCCTGTCAAATGTATTATCAATATTAAGTACATAGAAGCCATGTTTGCAGGGCACTTTTATTCTTATGAGACTGTGCTAATTGCTACTTTCTAAAGTATTCTGTACCTTAGTGATGCAAGAGATTGATAAGGCACATGTGAAAGTGTCAGGCTTTTTTTTTTTTTCCCTTAAGTATAGTATAATTCTTCAGTATGTTTACTATTCAATAACAGTGTTGTAATTCATGGAGTTACCTAGTAAATTGTATGCTTTTGAAAAACATTTGAAAATGTAAATCAAAAAAAAAATATGCTTCATTTGGAAAGTTAAAAGTACAAGGTCTGAGGAACGAGTATTTCACTTATTTTGAAATTGGATTTTTAGTAAGCAACTAAGAAACAACTATGAGTTAAGTACTTGCCCTTTAAAAGTTTTAACATTTTGAAATTGAGTTCTTAACTGGAGCATTTCTAAAATACTATAATATTCCCAACAGGTGAGTGATCTCACATGATTTAATAACTCCACTTTGTATTTAAAATACAGCACAGAATAGAGCTGTTATTGAAGTGTTGGAACTCTCAAGGGATAACAGTTTGTATCAGTTTTTAGGGTTATTTTCATGTCTCTGTAGGTGTTTTCATTCGATTTTGAAGGAAATGAACACTCTCCAACACTCTCAAATACAATTACAGTGAGATACTTGGTTTTGATTAGGATTTGTTTACTAAAGACCCACAAGCTGCTTTATAGTCACCTGGATTGAATGATAACCTTAAATACATGCAATGGAAGTGAACCCCACCATACCACTGTGCCTCGTTATTTCAGGGTTCCTCTCAGTTCCTCATCTTGCAGATTTATTCTACTACCAAGGTATGGTTGAACCAGCTGCCCAGCCTTAACCATATTTAGTGCCCCTCTGCTAACGTTCTTTTAACTGATTGATTTGTATGTGTTTTAACTGTCCGATGTTTGGATTTTACCTCTTGTTAGCTCCATTTGTCCCTGGTGCTGCTTTTAAAGATATAGGGCCATGTGATCAGGTATCAAGTTGAATAGGTACGCAGTTGGCCTGGTTATGTATCTGTGCCTGTTTTATCTTCTCCCAGGAAGAGCTGCTTTGGTATAGATGTTTACTTGGATTCATATATAAAGAACTGGGCAGCAATCTTAGGAAGCTTTCTGAAGCCAAAAGAACCTGAAGGGATTTGGAGGGGGGATAGTAACAAAAGCTGCCTTTATGTCTTTGAACATGAAGCACATAAATGTATGTTCTGTAAAGACTAAAGTGATTGTTATACCAGGGCTTCCTGACCTCTGGGAGAGACTTTCAAAAAAGCAGAAAGGAGCACAAAGTGAAGTGAATTTGGTCGGCTTGCTTTATCTGGTTTCTCACTTTCTTTCAATTTAAATCTGAACATAACACCCTTCTCCAATATCTATCCAGAAGACTCCTGGTTGGGAAGCCCTGTATTAAATTTTGAGAATGTACCCAGTTTCCTTTTTTTTTTTTTTTTTTTTTTGTACAGTGCTTTATACCTGCTAAAAATTAACTTGTTTAATGCAAAACAAGACCTTGAAAGGTCAGTCATATTAAAGCTGGTTTGATTATTAATAGTTATCTTTTAGGAAGAAGCTTTTTCCCTATGTAAGATGTCATACTGCAGATTTAAAATATAGACTATCAATAAAATGCATGAAGTGATCATTTGTGCTTGATCATCTCTCGGGTTTTTCTTTAAAAGGGAATCTGATCTGATCAAAGTTCTATTGCCTCCAACTAATGTCAAATAGACTTGAGTTTTAGAATCAAGTGGAATTCTCGTGCAACCTTGATTTTGATTTCCTCGCTGCTATGAGTTTGAGCAGATACTGGTTTATGGGATATAACCTCCATTTTATGTTGTGTAGTTTAATGGCTTAGTCTTCGAGTGGTAAAATAAAAGGTTGAGGTATATTCCAATACAAGAATCCTAGAAAGACTTCTGTAAATGACATTTTAAGTAGGTGCATCTTTGCTGTTACTTGTATTCTCACCATCGCCCTGCCTACTCTCTTGCTTGATCTCTATAAATACAAAAACTTGTCTAGGTGTGTAGATGTGCTCATGTAGCTTTTGTTTTCTGTCCCTATCTCCAACCTCTTACACGTGTTGCTTAAACCACTAAGATGTCCTTGTTTCTTAAGTAGGTTGTCACATTCTGATACCTGGGTAAGACTTCCCCCGGTACTGGTATTCGTTTAGCCAATGGTGAATTTTATTAGTTTCATTTCCTCTGGTGCCCACCAAGCCCTATCATTGGCATAGGAACTCAGTTCCTTGGGATAACTTTGGTGTGGTCAGCTCTTTGCTTTATGACTGTCCCAGGGATTTTAAGTGTTGTTCATGATTCTATTCTTTGAAGCTCAAGACTGCCACTGAAAAGTTGACATTCTCGACAACAAAGTAAGCCAATGCACAAGCATCTTGAGAGAAATTCGGTGGAAGGGACTATTGCCTGGAACAGAGGATCTGGTTAATCAGAGTGGAGTGGGGTATAAACTGTACTTTTAATGATCATTTAAAAAAATAGGAAATCTGGGGTCCAGTTTCTTTGAGGTCTTTGAATTCAGGCAAGATTTAAATGTAAGACATTCCAAATGGATTGCTAATATAGCTGTATTAAAAAGAGCTAACTTTTTCTGATTGTTGTTAGACATTGTATCAGGTACTATAAATTATTTAATTCTCATAGTGACTCTGAGATCCATTATTACCACCCTGTTTTATAGGTGATGCAGATGAGATACAATCTTTGGTAATTTTCCGAAGGTCACATAGTAAGTGGCCAAGTATTTCCAGTCATCTCTGATTCCAGAGCTTATTTTCTTTTTTAAAAAAATTTTTTAAAGATTTTATTTATTGGGCGCCTGGGTGGCTCAGTCGTTAAGCATCTACCTTCGGCTCAGGTCATGGTCCCAGGGTCCTGGGATCGAGCCCTGCATCAGGCTCCCTGCTCCGCGGGAAGCCTGCTTCTCCCTCTCCCGCTCCCCCTGCTTATGTTCCCTCTCTCGCTGTGCCTCTCTCTGTCAAACAAATAAATAAAATCTTTAGATTTTAGCAGGCTTCCCGTGGAGCAGGGAGCCCGATGCGGGGCTCGATCCCAGGACCCTGGGACCATGACCTGAGCCGAAGACAGATGCTTAACGACTGAGCCACCCAGGCACCCCATCCATAGCTTATTTTCATTGTACTTTTCTTCACCCTGCTCCTGTGTGGCTCCTGATTGATTTTTAAGTATTTATCCCAAGCCCTAGACTAGATAGCTTATAAGGTATGATTTCTTAGAAAAAACATGGGTTTTAGCTAGTTTGCCAGGGAAAACTTTAAGGGCAAATCTGAGGAGTAAAAGTTATATATTGTAAATTCAGTAAATCACTGTGGGCATTAACAAATAGACCTTAGTACTCTGTATATCAAGGTGTTTCATTTCCAACATTTTAGGAGGATGGAGTACATTTGGGGAATCTTTAATGTTACGAGTCATCTCAGCCCCTTGTTACATGTGCTCTTGGCCCCAGTTTTTACTCAGTTTGAAATATGAAATGACTGGAAAAGATGGCAGCTTTTGAAAAGTATTCCAGCTAGCTTATTGGCATCCAGGTAAATGTCGTTTGAAGTTGCCTTGGGCAGCCATAGGCATTCTAAGAATGTCGTCATTGCTCAGAAGATACTTGGGGCTTGTTTAAAATTGCTTTCAGAAACAATTTTATGAACTGAGAGAAGCAGCCCTATTCAGTTTCTTCACCTTATTTGCCATACTGAGACAAGTCTTGGCTATTTCCAAGAATTATCTTTTTCTTGGAGATTTGCCACCTTTAAGCATATTCAGAAGAATGTGTGCTCTAAAGGCAATCACAAACAAGGCATTTCAAATAATAGGTGCAGTAAGTAGTATTTAGAGTAAGTAAATGGCTGGTGAGGTGAGTACTTTGAAATGATTATCACTCCTCATTCAACAGGTAAAGCACAGGAGAAAGATCTAATTCCTACTCAAAAGGAGCAGGCATTTCAGTGGGGAGACATGTAAATAGTTAATAAAATAATACAAAAACCTTAAAAGATAGACATGCTATAAATATTCCATCCCCATTCAAATGATATTTGAGAGGAGCAGTGAAGAGTAATGGGGTGAGAATGGGCTCATCTGAATTTAGAGTTTCATCAGCTAATAGGTAACGTGTGTTGTGCTCCCGTTAAATTCTAAGCATTGTGCTGGTCTGAGATTTCTTGGTTTTGGCAGGATGGGGACCTAAAGCCTCTGAACTACTGCTGAGTTTATCAATGGATGGTGTTGGTGACTGTCATGTACCTACTTTTTAAATAAATTCACACTTGTCCCCTGTCTGCACCAAGTGTTCTAGACTAGCACTGTTCAGTAGGAGGATAACACAAGTGATATGTAATTTTAGCTTTCCTAAGAAAGCAGCCACAATACAAAAGGTAAAAAGACACAGGTGAAATTAATAATTTTATTTAACCCAATAAGGTCAGAATATTTTAACATGTTGAATTAGTATTAAAAAATAATTGAGATTTACTGGATTTCTTTTTTTTTTTTTTTCAAATCGAGTCTTCAAAATCTGGTATATTGCACTTAGAGTATGTCTCATTTTGAATAAGGCACATTTCTAAATGCTCAATAGAAACAAGTGGCTAGCAGCTTCCATATTGGACAGTGCAGTTCTAGAATATGGGAGAGAATGGTTATAGTAAGTAGGATGCAACTGGTGATGGGTTTTAAAAGTTCACCTGTAGATATGCACATCTTATCTGCTCACCTACACTGCCCTAAAACTAAATGGGCATCATTTTTTTTTAATTGTGTGTCAAAACTGTAGCTTAAGATGTCTGGAGGCCCCTGGGTGGCTCAGTTGGTTAAGCGTCCTACTCTTGGTTTCAGCTCAGTTTATGACCTCATGAGTTGTGAGTTGGAACCCCCGCACTGGGCTCCACACTCAGCAGGGAGTCTGAAGATCTCCCTCCACCCCTGCCCCGACTCGCTTGCATGCGCTCTCAAAAAAATAAATCTCTTTTTTTAAAAAAAAAAAGTGTCTATCCAAGCTTACAAAACTACCATCATTCTCCCCTTTTGAGGTTAATGTACTCCCTATCAAAGCTTGAGATCTAACCATTAAGAATTGGCAAAAGACCTTAGCCGGTTGAGGGCCCAATGATTAAAAATTAGGGCAGTCCACCACAACTTCAGCATTATGTAGCAGCCAGTAAGTAGTGGTTGTCACATTTATTTATTGCAGGAACAAGCACCCCAAGTTTTATGTGGATTCTCTTAGTTCAGTTATGTGAAAACAGTACAAATAATTTCCAAGCAGTTGCCCTGTCATCTGAAATCACTACATTTGAATATTCTTGGCATTTGTTAGAAACCGCTAACCTGGATTTATGTTTCTACTTTAGTTAGAAAGTAAGTGATATATTATGTTTAAATGACTTCGAGTGGAGGGGGGAAAGCTGACATGAGGATAGAGGCTACCAAATCAGACTTCAGCCCAAGTGAAAGCAAGTGTTTCCTAACACCAAGTCTTTCTGACGCGATTGCTGAAAGTTTGTTTTGCTTTGTTCGACAACATGGAGTAAAATATTAACTCCTGTGAAAGAAGAGCCCTTGGAGTTGAGGTTTGGGGAAAAGTTGATTCATTTACGTTGGCTTTACTTGTATTTTCTGTGTGAATATAGTGTAACATTTTCTGTAGCCTTTTAATTTAGGAATCTGAAAATCCATTTAGTAGTAGAGGATGGATATTGGTTTCAATTGTGTGTGACTCAAATATGTCTCCAGCATGTGACTGACTGCTTGCTTGGATGAGGCCAGAGGAGCACATCACCTCGCTTTTTTTTCAGTATTTTGGGTGTAGCCCGTCTAGATTAAAGGTAAAAATCCAGGAAGAGTTATTCTGTTGTGTCTCTGCTCTGCCCTTTCATGGATAAGGGAAAGAATGGAACAGTGTGAAACTCTGTTAGCACAAAGGTACAGGATTGTTTTCTAAGAAGGAGACCAACTCAGCAACTAAGCCCAAATTCTTCCCTATTGCTCTAATGAAAAGGAAACTCCCCAAGTAATTAATGCTGTCTTCTCCAGCATCTGAGTTAATCCCTTTTCTCCACATTTGGGGACCAGTAAGTAGCATCTACATTTTTTTAAAAGATTTTATTTATTTATTTGACAGAGAGAGACACAGCGAGAGAGGGAAAACAAGCAGGGAAAGTGCGAGAGGGAGAAGCAGGCTTCCCGCGGAGCAGGGAGCCCGATGCGGGGCTCGATCCCAGGACCCTGGGATCATGACCTGAGCCGAAGGCAGACACTTAACGACTGAGCCACCCAGGCGCCCCAGCATCTACATTTTTAAGCAGGAAAATCATTCAGCCTAATCTGCTAAATAAAAATATACTCCAAACTTCATTTTAGTATAGATACTATCTAACAACACTTGTACAGACATGGACACTGGCTGGGCCCTTTCTCTGTTATTTTTTAAAAGTCTGAGGTCAAAATCACCTGGAAAAAAAAGCTGGAAGAGCCCTCATTCTTTCTTTCCATCCTACCCCATTTCCTTCAGTCCACACTACTGGAGTGGTACATTTGATTTTGAGTACCTTACAAGTTACCTGTCCAGAATATATTAACTAGGCCTGGCTTAGGCCTTATTTCTTGTTTAAAATGCCAACTTATAAACATGAGCCTAGAAACTTGAGTGGGCTAGATTCCTGACTCCTCTGACATTTTTGTGGATGACAATACATACTCATAACTGTTCCAAAGAGGTACTGTGGGACCCACTCGAAAGCATTTTGTGATTTCCAGCATCCACCCTCCAATCACCAGCATTGTATACACACATTGGTTCTACTGAAAGGTAAATGTGAATTGCCAGCATGGCCCTGAAAGGGAAGGGGAGCTGGAGAGATGGTTATGGATTGATTAATAGATCAATAGATGTGCTGTACCTGTTTATCAGCTAGCAGGCTAGGCCTTTTCACTTTTGTCCTCTTTGATACTCATTACAGTTGGTGGGCAATCGGATATTTGCACTTTATAACTGAAAAAGAATCAGAGGCTAAGTGACATCCTCTGGGTCCCACTGCTAGTATTAAACATTCAAAATAAATTTATTGTAACCTGCATCCCAACATTTCAGGTGTAGGAGATACTGTGGTGAATAAGACAAAGGTCCTTGCATTCATGGAGCTTACATTCTAGTAGGGAGAGGCAGGTGATACCTTTGTAAATAGAGATTAAAACTGGTTAAATGCTGGGGAGAAAATTAAAATGGTCTGATGTGATTGTGACTGAGATGGAGTAGGGTGGTTGGAGAAGACCTTTCTGAGGAGGTGACACAAGCTGATACCTGAATGAACAGGAAGCAGAACATTCCAGCCCCAGGAAATGAGCTCAGGTCATTATTTAGAGGGAGGAAAAGGAGCAATGTTGAAGAAGGGGGAGAAGAAATGAGTCAGGGGCCAGTCTGTGAATGTTTTATAGTCTAGGGAAGGAGGATAGGATTTTATTCTGAGATGAGAAGCTGTTGGAGTCTAAATCATGGAAATGAAGTGTTCTGACTTAAATATCTACTAAGTGGCAGACTCAGAGCTACAAAACAGATCTGACTCTAGGGCTGCTGCATGTTCCATGACACCACAGAAGACTCTCCCTTCCCTGCCCCTTTCCTTCCACAAGTGGAAGTACAATGAAGCTGGGTCCACAGTACCCAGTGGAGAAGGCTCTACAGTGCTCTAAGCTTTTGAAACTTGGTTTGTGAGATTCATATAAACAGCAAGGCAGCTCTTTATGTTATTATAATCCAATTTGAATGATTTTTTCTGCCATCACCGAGAAATCCTCAGTTAACGGGGACACAGTGCAACAAATAAGATGGAACTAGCTTCTCACTGATAACTGGGCCAGCATTGCTCTGTTTTTCTTGGCTAATAACTGTAGGGGGCGGGGTTGCCCACATAATGAACCAAAGGGACAGCAGTTTTTAATTTTTTAAAGAGCCAATTACTAAAATCCTTCTCATTGGATGCCTCTAGGTGACTTCTTTACTTGTCAGTGATTTTACTGTTGGGCAAACTAAATTCAACAAACTCAGATGAATCTAGTAAATTTAACATACATTTGTGGATTAACTAATATGCCCTGGCATTTTATGAGTGACAGTCACCCAGATCAGTTGCCTGCATCCATGCAGGTCTACATGCAAACCATCCTGAGAAAGAATTGGTAGTTGAAAAAATGGAAACTCCAGATTGGCTGCTTCTAGTTGTTTAGGGGATATGAGGCCCTAACCTAACCATGCAGTAGGGGTCCCAACCTTGGTGTCAAAGTTCATCTTTTGGATTTCAGATATAAGAGCAAAGGGCCAAATAAAATAGGGCCAAAGGAAAGGCAGTTATGGACTACAGCATAACAATCAGGACCAACTACATGGAAACTGGCTCCTCTTCTGCTTGTTATGGTGGCAAATATTGCTTCCCTAGTCCAGTAGGTAGGTCCATGTTGCAGGCTTACTTCATCCCTCTGCCATGCCACCACTAACTGTTGGGATGGGTCTGATGGTGATTTCATAGCCACATACCCTCTGGATCCCCAGTCCTGAGATTTTCAGGGCTGCAGGTGAGTGCACATGGAACAGACTCATTTGCAGATCCTCTCAGGCTAAGCAACAAGTTTTGGGAAGAGGCCCTGTTCAATGGGTGTGGAAACTAAGTTACTATATCACTGTTATTGTGACAAAGGACTCTGCAAATAGCATATTTGATATGGATCCTACTCCTGTGTAAGACACTTGCCTGGGAAAGTTGACTCTTGGCTTTCGCCCCCTGAAACTTCCCTCTATCTTTGCTCCTTCAAAAGAATCTATTCACCTGGAGATCCAACTGAATTATTAGAATTGTGTCTGGATACGGACACATGGCCCCAGGAACATTGCTTAAGAGGCAATATAAGGTCCAGGGCCTTAACAATAATGAGCAACAATGATTGTATTGAGCAAATGACCCATTAGAGAGGTTATTTGGAGACCTAAAGATGCAGTGAAAAGAACATAGGTTAAGAGCCCATCAGACTTAGATTCATAATGCCTCTTACAAGCAGTGTGGTTTTAAATGACACTTCTCTGAGTCACAGTTTTCCTTTTTGCAAAGCAGGGATAACGCCTACTTTGTTGAGAAGCTTAGAGATCACATAGGTAAAATCTCTAGCACTTTAAGAAACATTCTATTTAAGATATTAGTAAGATAGGAAAGCAGTACTACCCAGTGTAGAAGAGGTGGCTGAACCAGCCTCCAATGGCTGTGAAGTCTGTACATCTGATTTTGAGACATTTAAAGAACACTGAGCATGTTGTCTGGGAAACCAGCTTCAATAAATACAAATGCATCTGAACAATGTTCTTTGGATATCCAAGAAAGCCTACTAGGTGTGTGTGAAGGAGATAGGCAGGATGACAGACAGAGTTGTTCTAGAATAAGATGGGACCTGTACGTTGTGAGACAGTAAAACAAACAAACAAACAAAAAAAAAACCCATGTAACAGATTTCTGCTTTACCAGGTAAACTGGGATTACACATTGCCTGTGAAACAACAAATCAAATCAATGGCTGAAGATTTGTTGCTACGGCAATTTAATTTATTTTTTTTCTTTTTGCTCAGCATATAGCCACTGTTTAGCGTCTACAACCATAGCTAGATAGGCAAGTAATTAGATATGCCAGGTGCAAAAAAAAAAAAAAAAAAAAGCTAAACACAAAAAAATCAGTTAAATAGGATAAATGCCAAAAGAAGCATCTCACAATGGTTCTTTTAAAACTTGCATGTGGCTCAACAAAGATTCCACACATGCTGAGTGATACAAAAAAAAAAATCTTTGATAGAGTTGAAAAATACTGAGAAGGCAAAGAAATGTGGAAAGTGTGGATCTTAGGCCCAGGAAAAGCTTTTGTCAGAGACCAGTGACTCCCAGAATCTTACCTAGAATTTTTCCTGTTTCTCTTTCTCTTATAATTTGGGGTCCTCTTCTCTAGGAACAGCAGCTTTCAGGTATCCCTTAGCAACATTTTAGACACTTTATCCAGCAGTTTGTAATTCGATCCCCAGTTCTGACTTGAACTGAGATTTTTCTTTGTTCTTCTGAAAGGAGTGAACAGCCTGCAAAAAGACCACTGAGACAATTCATCTAGAGGGAATCCCTTCTTGCATTACCCCATCCATCACACAAAGCCTTGATGCTTTCCTCAACATGCTCAGGACAGTTCAAGGCTTCAACCACCTGAGATAATTGCTCAGAGAAAAAAAGACTATTGGACCCTTGATTCTTCTCTAGTTAACACTGATTTTATCCACCCCTATGGTATTGTTCCTTTATGTAAGAATTGTTTATCTTCCTATTACAGAAGAAATTTCCTCATAGTTCTAACTATTCTCCATACCCCAACAACTCAAAAATCTGTATCTCTAGGCCTGACCTCTCCCTGGAACTTTAGTTCCCCAGTTGTTTGCTGGACACCTCAAGCTATTTTACAGGTACTTTAGACTTGTGGAATATCCTTCCCTATTTCAGTAGGTGACACCATGTACTGATTGGCAGTGGACTTGAACTGCTAGGCCTAACTAATGAACGGGCCATTTCTCAACAGAAAAGATCATGAAGTTGGCAAGAAGCTTCTAAGAAATCTTGAGCATGATTGAGCCAGATCCTAAGGGTTAGTGTAAAGAGGAGTAAAGATCAGAAAATCTACCTTGGCAGTGTATGGCTGCCAAAACCAAAAACGGTTAAGCCATCTAGAGGGGAAATGCCAGTAGGTAGGAAGACTCTTAAGGGAAATCTGACCAGCAAAAACTAGAAGAACTTTGGTACAAGAGTATGTGATGAAAGTGTGGACAAGTTGATGCTGGCAAGTACACTGGTGAAAATGAGTTTTGAGAGGTTAGGTTTCAGGACAGTAATAAAAGTTGCAAAGTCTCAGTGCTACACTGACAGTTGTAAAACACTGGGCCAGTTACTTGTCCTTTTGGCATCTCAGTTTCCTTATTTGTAAAATAAGGGATTTGGACTATTTTTTCCCAGCTAATTAAATTTTTAAACTTTTATTTTGAATTATAAATCAACAGGAAATTGGAAAGATAATAAAGAGAGATACTATATGCCCTTCACCCAGTTTCCCCCATTGACTACATCATAGGTAACTATAGTACATAGCAAAACAAAGAAATTTGTATTGGTACAATGTGCACCCAGTGTGTAGTTCTATGCCATCTTATCACATGTAGATTCATATAACCACCACAACTATAAAGATAACAGAATTATTCCATCACCCCAAAGATCTCCCTCATGCTACCAATTTATATTCACACCTGCTCCCCCCACATTACCACCACCTCTAATGCCTGGCAATCACTAATCTCTTCTTCATTATTATAATTTTGTCATTCATAGAATGTTATATAAATGGAATCACACAGTATGTGACCTTTTAAAATTGGCTTTTTGTCATTCAGCATAAAACCCTTGAGATCCATCCAGATTGTTGCATGTATCAGTAGTTAGTTCCTTTTTACTGCTGAATAGTATTTCATTGTATGGATGTACCACAGTTTAACCATTCATCTATATTTTAGGACATTTTGGTTGCTTTCAGATTTGGGCTATTACAAATAATGCTGTGAACAATTGTGTAGAGATTTTGTGTGGACATAAGTTTTCATTTCTCAAGGATAAATGCCCAGGAGTGTAACTGTTGGGTCTCATGGTAAATGTATGATTAGCTTTTAAAGAAACTGCTAACTTATTTTCTAGAGTGGCTGTAACATGTTACAATCTCATAGCAGTGTATGAGAGATTTATTTTCTCCACATCCTTCCAGCTTTTGACATTGTCACCATTTATTATTTTAACTGTTTTGACAAATATATAATGGTATCTCATTGTGATCATAGTTTGTATTTCCCTAATGCAAGTAATGTTGAACATCTTCTCATGTGATTATTTGCCTTACATATATCCTCTTTGGTGAAATATTTCTTTATATATTGTGCCTGTTTTCTAATTGGATTGTTTGGGTTTTTTCTGTTGAGTTTAATTTATATATTCTGGCTATCAGTCTTTGTTAGATATGTGGTTTGTGTGGTTTGTAAATATTTTCTCCCAGTGTGTAGCTTGTCATTTCATCCTATTAATGGAGTCTTTTGCAGAGCAAAAGTTTTAAGTTTTGATGACATCCAATTTATTGATTAATTTTCCCCCTATGGATTGTGCTTTTGGTGTCATGTCTAAGAAACTCCTCTCTAAGCCCTGAGTCCTAAAGATTTTCTCCTATGTTTTCTCCTAAAAGTGTTATAGTTTTACATTTTACATTTAAGTCTATGATCCATTTTGAGTTTTTTTCCTTTTTGCTTATAAATATCCAATTGCTCCAACACTATTTGTTAAAAATATTATAATTTCTCCTTTAAATTGCTTTTGTACCTTTGTAAAAAATCAGTAGATTATACTTGTGTGGGACTATGTCAGGGGTCTCCATTCTATTCCATTGTTCTACATACCTATCTCTCTACTGATACCACAGTCTTGATTACTATAGCTATATAATAAGTCTTGAAATCAGAGTGATTCCTTTCACTTTATTCTTCTTGTTAAAAATTGTTTCAGTTATTCTAATTCCTTTACCTTTTCAGATAATTTTTAGAATAATCTTATCCATATTTACAAAAAAAATCTTGTTAGGATTTTGATAGGAATTGAATTAAAACTCTATATCAGTTTAGGGGAAATAGACATCATTACCATGTTGAATCTTCCAGTCCATGAACACAGCATGTCTTTCCACTTATTTAGATCTTCCTTGGTTTCTTGCACCAGCACTTTGACATTTTTAGCATACAGATCTAGTACATGATTTTTTAGGTGTGTACCTAAGTATTTCATTTTCTTTGTAATGATTATAAATGTTACTGTATTTTCAACTTCAGTTTCTTCACGTTCATATAGTATATAGAAGTGTGTTTGATTTTTGTGTGTTGATCTCGCATAATACAATGTTGCTAAACTCACTAGTTTTATAAAGTTTTTGTAGATTCCTTGGGATTTTTTATGTAGACAGTTCTGGCATCTGTGAATAGAGACAGTTTTATTTCTTCCTTTCCAATCTATATACATTTTATTTCTTTTCTTTAGCTTATTGCAGTGGCTAGAATTTCCATTAGGATTTTAAATAAGAGTGGTGAGAATGGGCATCTTTGCCTTGTTCCTGATCTTAGCAGGAAAACATAGTATTTCCCCATAAAGTATGACATTAGATGTAGATGCTTTAGATGTTCTTTATGAGATTAAAGTAGTTCCCTTCTATTACTAACTTGATGAGAGTCTAATCATAAATATTAGATTTTGTCAAATGCTTTTTCCATACCAATTGATAGTATCATATGATTTTTCATCTTTAATTTGCTGATGTGGTACATTACATTGATGGAATTTTGAATATTGAAACAGCCTCACACACCTGGAATAAATCTCATTTTGGCATGGTGCATAATTCTTTATACATTAATGGATTTGGTTTGCTAATATTTTTTGAGGAATTTTGCATCTATATTCATAAGGGATATTGGTCTATAATTTTCTTTTTCTTTTACTGTTGTATTGTCTTTGATTTTAATATCAGGGTAATGCTGGCCTCATATTATTAGATGAGAAGTGTTTCTTCATCTTAAGTTTCCTGGAAGAGATTGTATAAAATTGCTGTTAATTCTTTTTTGGAAGAATGTTTAGTAAAATTTTCCAATGAGTCCATATAGCTTTTCTTTTGGGGAGGTTTTAAATTATAAATTCAATTTTTTTAGTGGTTATAGGACTATTTGTGTAGTGTATTTCCTCTTGGTTGAATTCTTGTAGTTTGTGGATTTTGATGAATTTGTCTAATTTTTCCCTCTAGTTATTAAAGTTATGAATGTAAAGTTGTTCATAGTATTCTCTTGTTATCTTTTTAATGGCTGCAGAATCTGTAATGTTATCTCCTATTTCATACAAGATGCTTGGTGGTTTGGATCTTCTCTCTTTTTAATCAGTCTTATTAGAGTTTTATAAATATTACTGATTTCTTCAAAGAACTTTTTGTTTCATTGATTTTTCTCTATTGTTTTCCTATATTTGATTTCATTGATTTCTACCTTTTATTATTTCCTTCCCTCTGTTCACTTTGAGTTTACTTCGCTCTCCTTTTTCTAGTTTCTTGAGGTAGGAACTTAGATTATTGATTTGAAATAATTCCCAATCTAGAATGTAAGCATTTAGTGCTATAAACTTCTTTCTTAGTACTGCTTTAGCTCTGTCCCACATATTTTAGTATTTTGCATTTTGGTTTTCATTCAGTTGCCTGTATTTTTTTAAAATTGTAAGTTTATTATCAAAGATTATCTTTTTTTAAGATTTTATTTGTTTATTTGAGAGAGAGAGAGCATGAGCAGGGAGAGGGGCAGACTGAGAGGGAAAGAATCTCAAGCAGACTCTGTACTGTGCCTGGAGCCCAAGGTGGGGTTTGATCTCACAAGCCTGAGATCATGACCTGAGCCAAAACCAAGTCTGAGGTTTAACTGACGGAGCCATCCAGCACCCTGTTGCCTGTATTTTTTTTTTTTAATTTCTTTTGAGACTTCCTCTTTGATCTATGCATTGTTAAGAAGTGTGTTGTTTAATTGCCATTTTTTTTAGAGACTTTGCTATTGTCTTTCTGGTTTTGATTTCTCATTTGATTCCATTATACTGAGAAAACATAATGTATGACTTCGATTATTTTAAATTTGTTAAAGTTGGTTTTATGGCTCAGGATATGGTTTATCTTGGTGTATGTCCCATGGGTGCTTGAAAAGAATGTATATTCTGCTGTGAGGTAGAGTGCTCCTTAAATGTTGATTAGATCTTCCTGGTTGATGGTGTTTTTAGTTCTAGTCCTTACTCACTTTTTTCTGTCTAGTTTTGCCATCAGTTTTTGAGATACAGTGTTGAAGTCTCCAACTATATTGTGGAATTGTCTATTTCCCCTTTGTTTTCTGTTTTTGCTTCAACTTTTTTGAAGCACTGTTTAGGATTGCTGTATCTTCCTGGTAGCCTAAACATTTTATCATTATGTTTTGTCCTTTTCTCTTTCTGGTAACTTTCTTTGCTCTGAAGTCTACCATATCAAAAATTAATACAGCCACTCTCATCTCTTTTTATTAATGTATATATGACATATCTTTTCCCAACCTTTTACTTTCAGCCTACCTATCATTATATATTTGAGGTAAATTTCCTGTAGACAACAAATACTGTGTCATTTTAATCTACTCTACTAATCTTTGTAATTAATATACTGACATCATTTACATTTAATGTAATTATTGATATGTCAGGGCCTAGTCTGACATTTTATTGTTTTCTGTTTGTCTCATCTGTTCTTCATTTCTGGCTTTATTCCTGCCTTCCTGTAGGTTTTATTTTTAAGTTTTTTAGAATTCTATTTATCTATAGATAAACTTTTTACATAGTTTCTTTAGTAGTTTGATATGTACATAACTAACTATAGTCTACTGGTGTTAATATTTTACCACCCTCAGTGAAGTATAGAAACCTTACCTCCTTTATTGTCTCTTCACTGTCCCCTATTTATAATATTGCCTTAAATGACTCCTCTACATACACTGAGAGCCACATCAGATATTGTTATAATGTTTGCTTCAATTGTTAAATATACTTTAGAAAACTCAAGAGGATAAGGAAAATCTGTTGTATTTACTCATATTTCTACTATTTTCATTGTACTTTCTTCTTTCCTGATGCTCCAAGATTCCTTCTTTTGTCATTTCTTTACTGTTTGTAGAACTTCTTTTAGCCATTCTTTTAGGGTAGGTCTGCTGGCAACAAATTCTCTTAGTTTTCCATTATCTGAGAATGTCTTGATTTGCTCTTTGTTCCTCAGGGATATTTTTGCTGAATATACAATTCTGAGATAACAGTTCTTTTCTTTCAGTACTTAAAAAAATTTGTGACTTCTTCCCTTCTCCCTTCGTCCCTCCATGGTTTCTGATGAGAAATCCATTATTCTAATTGTTTTTTCTCTAAAATTAAGGTGTCATTTCTCTCTCACTGCTTTCAAAATCTTTTTTGCCATTATTTCTTTGAATACTTTCTCAGCCACACCTTCCTTCTTTTCTCCTTCTGGGACTTTGATCGCATGAACATTAATTTTTTTTTTCTGTTGTAGTCTCACGGTTCCCTAAGGTTCTGTTAACTTTTTTCAGTTTATTTCCATTCTCTTGTTTATTTTATTTTTTTAAGTAGGCTCCACACCCAACATGAGGCTTGAACTCACAATGCTAGATCAAGAGATCAAGAGTCGTGTGTTCTACCTGCTAAGGCAGCCAGGCATCCCCCTTTCTCTTATTTAGACAAGATAATTTATATTGGCCTTTTTTCCAAATTCTCTGATTCTTTCCTCTTTCTTCTTCATTCTGTTGTGGAATTTATCCACTGAGCTTTTTTTTTTTTTAATCTCTGTTATTCTATTTTTAGTTCCAAAACTTCCATTTGGTATCCCTTTATATCTTCTTTTTATTTGCTGAGACTTTCTAATTCTTGAATTATTTCAAGCATACTCATACTCACTGAAGCATTTTTATGATGACTGCTTTAAGTTCCTTGTCAGATAGTGCTAACGTGCCATTTCATTGTTGTCATTATTTTTTTTTTACTCAAATTGATATTTTCTTGGCTCTGATATGATGTCCTTGTGTCATGAATGATTTTTTTATTGAAACCTGGACATTTTTAGTAGTATGTAATGAAACTGTGGGGTTTAAAAAAAAATGTGTTTTAGCAGGCCTCCTCTGACAGCATGCCAGTGGAAGAAAGGTACACTACCTCATTACTGTCAAGTTAAGGTTCCCCACTGGGCCACTACTGATACCCCAGTGTTGAGGGGCTTCTCATTACTGCTATGTGGGGGTGGGAGTTCAGGTACCCCACTAGATTTCCTCTTATACCACCAGGGATGCAAGGGACAAGGATACCATGTGTTTCTGCCTGGCTGGGATGAAAGTCTGAGCTCCATACTTGGCCTACTGTGACACCACCATGGCGATGAATGGAGGAGAGGTTATTTGCTACAGCATGATGAAAGCTCTCCACTTTGCCTTTGCTGGCTGGGGTGAGGCTGGGACCACAGTTTTTTCCATGGTGTTTGACTGAAGTAAAATTATTATTGTGTAGAAGTTTTCTATCTTTCTAGGCTGACCCTTTCATGATTCTTTGGCTAAAGAGGGAAAGATTTTCATTAACTTTTTACATCAGTGCCCATTGGCATTTTTGGGTTTCTGGCTTCTCCAGCACCAAGTGTGGGATATATAAGGCAAAAAAGAAACCTAGAGCACTCACTTCAAGTGAGTCACCCCTCTGGTCCTGAGGTCCCTAGCTGGTCTGACTTCTTATCTCCAACTTTCAAAGTCTTCTTAAATTTGTTTTATGTATAATATTCAGCATTTTTATCTGTTTGCATAGGTGGGATAGGGAAAAACCATTCCCAGAAATTTCAGTGGATTTGAGGTAACTCTGTGAATCCCCCAAGGGTCACAGAATACAGTGTGAAAATTACTGGATCTGAAGTTCTCCACTGGTTTAATCCTGACCTTCTTTGAATCTTTAATTTCCTTCTGGTATGACAGCCCTTAATTGTATTGACTAATGATTGTGAAGAAAGAACTCAGTTGGCTAGAAAAAGGGAATTAAGGTAAGTTTGTTTGTAGCCCCTATGCTCTGTCAGTATATTTAAAGGGCTCCTGGAGTTCATTAGTTACAACTATTTATAGAGCTATTGAACTAAAAGTAGCTTTGCTTAGAACTTGACTTTCCCTGAAACCTGGCTTTCCTTGATTTCCAGGCCCAGCCTGGTTGACAGGTGAGTTCTAACCTTGGAAGGACCCGGCTTGGATGCTTGAAGCTGTTCAGCCTGAAAGGAAGGCTTAGGCTAGGACTTACTGGGATCAGGGAATTTAGAGCCTACCAAACAATGTGGCACCTCCGAGTGGTGGGGGCTGCCAGATGACCAAGCTCCCCTGCAGATATAGGGAATCTCTCACCTGGGGGCAGGGGAGATGAGGAAGAAGGTAATGGCCACAATTGCTGAGAGGCATATACAGGACAAGTCCACCTCACTAAAGTATGTGGACAGAAGTTTAGGCATGTTCTCCACTTTTCCTTTCCACAGGTGCTGCCTTAGGAGCTTCCCTGCCTTTAATTGCATGTTATTTGCTACTCTTTCCCATCCCCTCTCTGAGGCTTAGCAAAGCACTGGAAGTCTAGAAAAGAGGGACATTTTGAGCTAGCTATGTTGACCACTTAGACACACAAATCCTTTCCCATAAAAGCAGGGCCTCCCAGGAACTGTCCTCCCCCCATCCAATAACCAAACCAGACAAAAAGGTCCTTTGGGGGTCTGTGGGAATTAAACAAGGCCCTGGAAATTAGCACTCAATGGTGATTATTCTATTGAATAATAAGAGGACTGAGGGAATAAGGTATAGGAGAGTTCATTTTGGAATTTTACCTCCATTTTAAGACACAGAGGAACCCTGAAGACAATGTTGTGTATTCCCAGGGAAAGGCAGATTAGAGACTCCTAATTACTCTTCCATACTCCCCTCCTCATCCCTCTCCCTCCATAGGAGAGGCTGGCGTGGTGGTGGGGTGGGGAGATGCACAAGGACTCTGGCTCAGCTTCTTCAGCCTTCATGCCTCCGTCCTGGGGCTATGGTGCCACTCACTGTCCAGAGTTTTCCTTGAGGGGGCAGAGTGGGTCTGGGGGCAGCAGGTACTCTCTCCAGGAGCAGCAAGCAGAGTTTCTGAGAAGTCAGGCAAAAAGAAAGATTCACTTACTTCCCTACTTTCTGTAAGGAAGTGTGGAAAGAGCCTTGGAGAAGGGGTTTAAAAACTGGCATTTAGTTCCCCTCTGGGCCTCACTTTCCCCATCTGTAAAACAGGTATAAGAGCAGCTGCCCCTCAGGGTTGGGGGGAGGGGTCAAATGTGATGAGGGATATGGGAGCATCTGTGAACTGTAAGTTGCCCACCCAAAGGTGAGGGCACCCTGTTATCGTTGAAGGGAGCCTCTGTGTCCACATATGCTGCGGGGAAGACTCCTGTGTTCATGGAGCTAAAGGATGAAGGAGCTGTGTCCGTGTTCGGTGGGGGAGGGGCAGGACGAATGAGGAGGCAAGGAGCTGAAAGATCTCCCCCTGACAGGAGGAAACTCTGGCCCTTGCAAGGCTTTGAGGCAGATGGAGCTGCAGGGCTGGGCCCCCCAGAACACTCCACCCTAGAGGAGGAAGAGTGTATGTGGGTGTGGGGGGGGGTCGGGGGGGAGTGGAGGTGGTTACCCTGGCCCTCTCCTTCACTCCTACTTAGGCAAGTGGCTGGAGGAAGCAAGTGGGTGGAGGAGTGTCGGATGAGGAGCAAATTGAGGAGGGGGGTCTTAGGGTCGACCTGGTCCATTCCTGGGTCTCCGTTCAGGTTTGGGGGAGGTTTCTCAAGCCTAGGAAATCCCGCTAGCTAGTTCACCTGTGTGAACCTAGGGCAGCTGGTGGGGGCTCACCTTCACCCTGCATGGTACCCAAGGACTGTGTGGTGAGGGAGCCTACCTGAGCTGGGAGCTCCCTTCAGCGTGGTTGGCCACCCCTCCCCAGGGGTTCTCGACAACTATTACGGGAAAGTGGTGGGATTGACGGGTGGGCCAATTCTTTGGAAGAAGCAGCCCCATTGTGCTAACCTGCGTGGAGGAGGCAGCCCCGCAGGCCCGACCCAGGGTTGGAGGTTGGAAAGGAGGGCGGAGGAGGATGTCTGCTTTGGACCAAGCGTTTCCTGGAGGCGATTCCCAGCCCCAGCCCCCTCATCTCCGAGAGCCCCTTGCCTAGAATCACTTAGATCCTTTGCCAGCTGCAGGCCGACTCCGTCTTTTGGGGCCTTAGGGCCAGATCAGGGGAAGAGAGAAGAGGGCCGCCCATCCAGCTTGGATCACCCCCAGGGCTCTGGATCAAGCGCTCCGTGGGGGCGGCGACGCTGCAGTCCCTGGTGGTGGTGGCGCGGGCAGGGCAGTGGGGGCGGGGGATCGAGGAGGACCTGAGCCCTGGACACTTGGCAGCTGCCGTCTATTCATCTGGCTCCTGGAACAGTTGGCAGGGCCTGGGGTTAGATTTTCCCGCCTTCCTTCCCGCCCCCTTCCCCTGGGCGGTCCTGATTCCCATCTGAATAGCAGGGTCAGTTGTATGTCCATGGCTGGTTTCCCAGGTTCTTACCTTTCCCAGACGCAGAAGTGGATGGAGGGCCACGGAGGGGCAGGAGCTATGCCCTTCCCCACCCAAAGTGACCAGAGGCCAGTGGCAGAACCAAGGAATGCTGCAGCCAGGGCCCCAGGGACCCCAACCCCATCTCCATCTCCAGGCACTCCCCAAGTGTGAGTGGCAGGTGGGTGGGGAGACCTGGTGGGAAGTGGTACCGGTTAGCACCCCATCCCCGGATCCCAGAGCCCAGTCATTTCAAGGGCAGTGTAGGGTGGCTGTGCAGTGGAAAAGGGTAGTGTTCGCCTGTCTCTAGCCTCCCATCCCTGGAGCAGATAGGCCCTGGGTGCAAGGAGGCTCTGGGCTGGGGGCCCTCCACAGGTGCTGTCAATCCAGGCGTCCTACTGGCCAGGCAAGAGTGCTGCTGGGCTCAGCTCTGACACTTGTTAGATGTGAGCAATGGGCTAATTTTATCCGGCTGGGCTCTGGCTCAGCAGGAAACCAATGCTGAGGAGTGCATAGTTCTTCCAGGTGGCTTTGGCCAGGAGGAGGCCAATCGCCAGGCAGTGAGGAGGTGGAAATGCTGGGGGCTGGTCCTGGAAGGGCCCTGGTTGTTCCTGTACTGTCCCAAAGGCTCTGAGGTCAGTATGCTCTGGGCTGCTGGCATCCCGAAGAGAAAAAGGTATCTCAGATAAAAGATAGTACAAACTCCTCGTGTTTTGTTTTGTTTTGTTTTGTTTTGTTTTATCCTCTTAGTTCTCTCCACCTCTGCTTCTTTCATTCTGAAATCCCCGGGTTCTAGCAGAGTGCCTGACACATAGCAGGTCCCTAGAAAATATTTATGACTTGAAAATCAGTCATGGAACTCTGCTTCTGGTGACCACTAGGGAGAGCTGAAAGGCAGGAATTGAGAGTCTTCTAAAGCAAAACCTCCTCAATCCCTGCTGGCGTTGGTTATCTAATCCCTTTCTTTGTGCCTCTGGAGTCTCCTGTACATTTCAGCCCATTAAACTTTCAGAACTTCCTTCAAGGGTTCTGGTTCAAACCAGCACCCACCCTATCTAGGCACCAGCTGTCGGACATCAAGGATTTCCTGGGGGTACCCATAATTCCTTTCAGCTGGCCTGCTCTGTTGCTGTGGAGAAGTGGCGGGGAGCTTGCTGGCTCCCTCTTCAGATATGAAAAGGCCCTGGAGGAGAGCATGTGCTCATAAAAATTATGGGATTCCACGGCTTTGAAATCTAATGATCTGAGTAGTCAAACACAGACTGGGGCCTTGGGGCTACTGAAGGGGCTGAGGGGGCAGCAGAACTTGGGTGGGAGAGCCTAGGACTAGGCAGCAGGACAGTAATTAGTCTCATTGGGAGGAGATGAGGAGGGTGGCAGCCTGAGGATGTCTGCACTGAGTCAGGGGAGGTAAACCACCCTCTCTCAAAGGGAACCAACCAGTCCTCTCTCTTTATCCCTCCCCTGTTCAGTGTATGGCCACAGAGAGATGGACTTTATTTGTACCTCTTGGTTTCCTGGGGGTGGAAGAGCAGTAAGAGGGACCAGCTTTCCAAGGCCAGGGCTGCATGAAAGTCTGGAGTGCTTGGGAAGAGAGAACACCAGAAGTATGTGTTGGTTGGGAATGAGGGTAATCGTGGAAAAAAAAAAGGGGGGGGGGATATGCTAAAATCAAACTTTGCTCAGATTTCATTTTTGCTTGGAGCTGGTCCTTTTGACACCCTTGTGGAAATGGGCTCGCTACATCGTTGTTAAATGAAGTAAACAAGTCATTTCCCTTATTAACTTGGTTTCCTCATCTGTAAAATAAGGGGTTTGGACTGGAAGTCAATTACCTGAATTCAAGTCTCAGCATGCTTTGTCACTGATGAACTATGTGAACCTGCTCAGTCCCTTGCTATATCTAGGCCTCAGTTTCCCCACTTAAATCAGTGCAGAGGATGGACAAAGTTACTCCCAGCTTTGTCATTGTTGTAGGTCTTTCTTCCGCATCACCAATTCCAGGGTCTGTTGCTGTCCGGCTGTATAAACCAGCTATACCAGTTCCTTCAGGTTCTCCCATCAATAACAAGGGAGAGGATTAAAATGGATTGTTCCTAAGGTCTTTGCCCATTTTCAACATGGCATGTATGTAGCAAGGTGGTGGCCTTCGTGAGGCCTCCACTTGGCTTCTGCTACTAACTGTGTTCTCATTTTGTAAAGTGACTACTTTTCCACTTCAGAGCTCCCTAAAAATCTAATCCTGAAAAGTCCGCCCAACTCCAAACCCCCTATAGATCCATTTCCAATTTCTGCTCTTACAGAGAGTATAGACCCTGGCATAAATTTTATTTGAAATGAGGTTTCAGTTTTGAAACCAAACTTCCTGCTGTTAACTAGGTTAAGACTATTTAACCCTGTAGGCAACACACATACCAAATCTAGATTTTTAGATCTGTTTATTTTGTTCCAAACCTTTTGAGGATTTAAATGTCCCAGATCTCAAGCTCCCAAATTTTGTTCGTTCTCCTAGATTTAACTGTGGTGCATTAGAGGCTGCATCCTACCCTAAATATTAATACTGAGCTGCTTTCACCAACCGACATTCTCTCCAAAAGCACACAAGCTCACACATGTACATGCACATATGTGGAAGAAGTAAACTGACACCCCACTATGTTATGTGACAACTGATAGGGCAGATTTGGGACCTGTGAATGTCTTTCCTTCATCTGGAGAGAAGTGGTTGGCAGCCTGATTTTTAAGAGCTTTCTTCACCTTGAACAACAAAGGAGGCCCTGCAGACCTGCCCTCCAATGATTTGGTGGGGGAGGGACAGGAAGAATGGGCACAGGGACTTTATTGCTCCAACATTTTCAGTGGTCTCTCCTTGGAGTTACAAGGCTCCTGGGGCTCAGCTTCTCCTGTCCCACTGCTGTTTAAGCCAGGAGGATAGTAATTAGGCCCCTTCCTACCCACAGGGCTAAGAGCCAGTGAGTTTTCCTTTGGGAAGTTGATAAAAGCTGGACTAGGACCAATGGAGGGGCCATAGGACTTCGGCCTTGAATGAGGCCATCATAGGCCAACCATGTCCCACCTGCCTGTTTGTAACGGAAAATGTCATGGTTAGGGACCACTGTCTTCTTTGGAGCCTCTCACAGGCAACCTCATCCTCCTGGCCCTGGATGGCCCTGGCTTAGGGTGGTAAGTCACTGTTAGCTCCAAGTAACAGCCAAGGATGCCTGACAAAAAGGTGATGAAAGATTAGGGTAACAGGAGCACAACAGACAAAGGCCCAGAATACAGAGAAAGAGACACAAAGAGGCCAAGTAAGGAGAGAGGCTGATCTCCTAAGGAGGTGAGTTGTGCTAGCTTGGACACAGCCTCGCTGGGAATGCTCTTCAGTAAGAGTGTTGCTCAGAATCTGAGCATAGGGAAGCATCTGGCACCTATTTCAAAAGGATTAAGATGGTCCAGAGCCTACTTTCCTGGCACCTTTAATGCCCACTAAGCAGAGTGGCTCAGGGTACCCAGCATGGGAGACATATTGGGTGGTAAAGGTTAAGATGGTTTCCTCTTCCTAAAAGAAATTGTTAAATCCTACATGTAGCTCCTGCCTCTACCTTTTGGGGATCCAGGTTGGGAATGGGATTTTCCCTAAAACAGCCCCTTTCCCACCCTGACCCAGGTGGAAATATTAACCTATCATGACTAATGAGAGATGGAGAAGTTGGTCCTTTGCCAGGTCAATAATTATTGCCCCTCCCCCAACCGTACCCTCCCCCATCATCAGTCCTCCTCTGCCTGCTGAGATGAAAGGAACTTCTTCACATTTTGACAGGTGAATACACAGATGGGGAGCTGGAAGTGCCTACAGGTTAATGCACTGGCCTGGGAAACCTGTAAAAATCAGTGAGTGGAACTTTATGGTGTTTAAATTCCCTTCCCTATGTGATATTTGACTCTTCCAGTTTATAATTATAGCAGCTTGAGCCAAAAAGTGAGATGTGGCTCAGCCTGAGATGAGTGGAATTGATGATCATGTTAGGGGTGGGCTAGGCCAAGGTGAGGCTGATTGGCCCAAGCTCTAGGTCCCTTCTGTCTTCAAGCACCCATGCATCTATGACAGTCATAAAAAGAAATAGAAAAAGAAGCAGTAAAGGAAAAAAGAAAAACGAGGAAGGGAAGAAGGAAGCAGACTGTTAACCAACTATATGGTATGGAGGCTTATTTACACTTTTAAAGTGATGTCACCCATAGCTCTTGGGAAGCCACAGCCCTCAGAGACTGTGAAACTAAGCAAATCTCCTTGTCTGATTTTACCTCTCTGCCCTTTCTCTGCCCCCTTACCAATGGCTCCCAAGGACAGATGCCAAGGAACTCCTGAGCATACAGAGGCTTGGGTCTTCCCACCAGGCTCCTAGGGACGGTAGCACCTTTGGAAGTTGCTTTTAGTGGGTGACTAGCAAGCCGGGGCCAGGAGGTACCATCTCCAGGTATTAGAAAGTATATGGAGATGTTCCAAAGGCCAAGGGGGATCCCAAGCTTTCCTAGATCCTGAGAGAAGGACCCTGGCAAGTTTAAAGGCATTCACAGGGAAAATTTGGTTAATGAGTTTAACATGAGCTTTGGCTCCAAGGGGCTGGTCAGGTGGCTGAACTGCTGTGTGTGCATGTTTGAGAACAAGTGTGCTGATGGCAAAAATGTAAATGCTGAGCAAGGTGGGGTGAAGGGAAAGGGTTGGGGAGGAACACACAATGGCAAGGAAAATGCATTAGATTGGTTCCTCAGGGATGGGGGAACCCGGCAACAGCTCCCCATTGGGGTCTGCATCAGGGGCCAACATCTTATCCTTGCTGGAATCCCTTTGCTCTTTCTTGAACATCCTTTGATGCATCAGAGGTACGAAGAAGAGGATTATAGCCCCAATGATGGGGGGCACACCAGCAAAGTAGAAGGCCACATGGTAGTCCCCAAAACAGTTGCGGAGGAGGCCTGAAACAGTCAAGAAAGACAAGTCAAGTTCAGCTTTGCCCTCCTGCCCAAAGGTGCTCTCTGCCTCTTTCAGGGGCCATAACAATGCCTATCCAGAGAATCTTGACCTGCACTACCTTGACCCCAATCCCCCCTCAATTTAAACATTCCTAGTGAAAAAATAAATAAATAAAACCTCCGTTGCAAAGTCAGGTGGCTCCTCCCTGAGGTAATGGGGCTGCAGGCCCTTGGGGTTAATGCTTATTATGAAAGGGGCTAATGAAGCTTCTCTTAAAGTTCTTCATTTTTTTCACTTTCATGAAGCTACAGCTTAACTTCCAGTCGCTCCTAGGTATGGAGTTAGGAGGGAACCTAGTTTAAAAGAGTTCCACAAAAGATGGCCAAGCCTTGTCTTGATTCATAGTGATATACCCTTCAACCCCCAACTTAGACTAGAGGGTTCTTGTGGAACAGTTCAGCTAAGTTCCTATTTTGTTTCTCTGAAGCTCCCATTTACCCTGAGAAGGCCATATATATATATATTCTTCATCCTGGTTACAGTTATGGTTGGCCCCTCTGGGTTCTTATAAGTTGCCAATACCATGAATATGGTTGGCATGGTATGCAAGGATTCCCCTGCTTGCCTTCAGAAGCTAATGTGGCATACCTCATAGGAAAGATGAGCCCAGAAATACTACCGAGGAAAGGCAAGTAAACTTTTGAGCTGCCTAGATGGTAAGAAAAGTAGAAAGAGTTGTGGATTCTGGGATCCACCTCTGGGATCAGAGGCTGGGAGGAGGCTCCCCTCTCCCAGTGAGCAGTGTGGCTATTGCACAAGGGCCTGGGTGGAAGCTTTTGTCACTGTCACACAGCATGACATGCCCTTGCAACGCCTTACACAGAATTGGTGTTCAAGGGATATTTGTTGAGTTAGCCCAGTTGGCCAGCCTAGAGAGGCTAGCCCATGAATCAGTATTTGCAATAAATCCTAAAGAAAAGAAATGGAGTTCTCTTTTCATTGGTTTTCTTTGTTTCCTATGTTCCTTGGGATATCAATGCCCTTCTTGGAGAGTGGAGAAGGAAACTGGGAGTACTGAAGGACTGCAAGCCAACACTTTGCCTGCTGCCTGCTGGAAGTAAGCTTCACTGGCTCAGTCCTGGGATTTGGCTTTAATCAAATCTCTTCTACAGGCTCAGTTCAGAAGCCAATGGAGAAGGAGGGGGGATCTCTAAGCCTTAATAAAGCTGGGGTCCACTTTCTCTTCTCTTCCTGCCCAACTACCTTGCAAATAATTCCTTTCCTATAAAGAGAGAGAGAGAGAGAGAAGATATGGACCAATAGAATGATCAAGAAGGCCAAACCCATTTCTCTCTCTACCCTCTTGGAATCAGCCAGGCTGTCTAAAATAAAACCCCACTGAAATGGATAGAGAGCCATGAAAAGCCCATTCCCAAAAAATGAATCCATGCACATATACTGTACTTAGCCTCTTCCACCAATAGTGGTAAGGGGTTTCATGCACTCTAACAAGGCTGCTTAAATAGAAAATAAGAGTAAAAGGGACTTCAAGCAGAGGTGCTCAGGATTGCTAGGGCCCAGGGAAGACAGGACTCCCCCACTCATGCCCTCCCTGTAATATCAGCCTCACCTGCAATGGGGGGCCCAGCAATCATCGGCAGGGCCATCATGCCAAGGAGGTAGCCAATTGCCTGTGAGGCCTGCATTGGGCCCACCAGCTCAAATGCGATGGGGGCCATGATGGTGATGAAGAAGCCATCACACAGGCCCAGGAAGAGGCAGACAACGATGAGGCCCCCGAAGCCCCGGCATAGGGGAATCATCATGGACATCAGGCCCAGGAGCAGGAAGGAGATGACCTAGAGGAGCAAGGGCCTTAGGTCATGTTGTGCTTGTCAGTCAAGACCACATAGCAAATCATATCTCCTTTCTCAGGGTTTCATTTCTACCTCTATAAATTGGAACAGGGGCTGTCAACAGAGAGCAGTTAGGCTAAATACTTACTTAGGCCCCTTCTAAGTCCTGCACTGAAGGATTCAAGGTTTTTAAGAGAGCTCCTGTTTAACTGTGATTCCATCAAGATTTTTTTTAAAAATTAGGGGGTATGGCCCCTGTCCTTAAGAAGTTGTCTTTTCACTGGACTCTAAGCTAAAGGAAATTGCTGTTGTTCTGATCTTGCGTTTGGCTGCCCCAGGCATTAGGGTCAGAATCAGACCATGCTGGTGTTCTCAGATCCAAGATATGGGAGAGAAAAGGAAGGAAGTGAGGATAACTTGGATGATGATTAGATGGGGGCATGAAGGGAAATCACAGCTTCCTGAAATGAGGAAGGACCCAGTGCCCATTTATGTGGGTGGCTGCTTTTAGAAAACACCTTGTCATGAAGGAAACCATTGGGAGGTTCACCCAGGTTCCTTATGATTTAGGACATGGGACACACCACCATCTCAGATAGCATGGCTGTGGGGTCCTCTGGACTTGGCTGGGCACCATGCAAAGGGCAACAAAGGGGACTTTAAGGAGAACCAAGACACTAGGAGGGGTTCTAGGGAGTCTGAAGCCAGCTCAGGGGCATTGACTAGCCACTGGGCTTTCTTTGGACTGAGCAAATTGACTCCAAAACAAAGAAACTGCCTTTCCAAAGGCTAGTTTTTCCCACTCAACAGAGAGAAGAGCAACTGGAAACACAGCTGGTCTTTTGATTAAGGTCATCTGCAACCTGTGTCAGTGAGCCAGACTGAAGACCAGGGCTGTAGGCAGAGAAATAAACCCCCTCCTCCCACCCACTCTAGCCAGCAGAGCCAGGTCATCCCAGGGTCAGGGCTAAGACCTGATCCGTTTACCAAGTCCTTGACAGGACCCAGGATTTTCTAATCCTTCACACAGGCAGGGAAGCTTACCCAGGAAGGGTAAGTCACCACATCACCACATAGATGGGGTAGGAGGGTCAAGGCTGTTTCAAACCCTGAAGATTTTCTGTGTTGTATTGGCAGTGGGTTTGCTAGGTTGATCAGTTGGGTTTTAGAGAGGATAAGAAATGTCCTGGCTGTGGCATCTGAGGAAATCTCTTTGTTGGAAGATTTTTGAACTTTGCCTAGGCTGTTTTGGGATACCTAGGTGGAATCTAAGAATAAGAACCCTGATATCCCAGTTTCTCCTCTAGGAGATTCATGCACAACTATAAGATAAAACAAGACCCACCTATCAACCAAGTCATAATGGTATGGCAGTTAAGAGTTAATACCATTATAAAACACAAAGGACCCCATTAACTGATTTCAGTCATCTGTCATTACTACTTATTGTATCTAGCTGCCTGTTAACATCCTCCATGAGGCCTTGCCAAGTTTAGAAATTAAAATCCCTATTTGAACTGAGAATCAGACCTCAAGAATTGGCCCAAAGTGAGGTTGTCCTGCAGGTTGTCACCGTTTCTTTCTAACAGACTGTCCAGGGGCTTGATGCCAGATACATGTGTCTGGGTCTTTGCCAGTAGTAGGAACCACAGGGTCTAGTGGATATCTCTTCAGAATCTGAAGTTGTATACACTCCTTTCTTCTCCCAGGCCTATACTCCTACATCTGACCCAGGGAGAAAGTGAGGCAAATTCCTGTGATGGAGTATCTTGAGTAGCTCAAGAGAAAGAAGTTTATCCATGTCTTGTTCTCTCTGCCTGAGACATTTGCCAGCAAGATGAGTTTGGACAAATCACTTTCCCTTTCTAGGCCTCAGTTCCTCAATTTGTAAAATGAGGGAGTTGGACTACAATTGATAAAAATATATTTTAGCTATAACATTCTAAGATTATTTTGTATTACTCTAAGTGGTAAAACTGGGTCAAGTAAGACTGGAAAAGGGGAGAGAAGGTGTTGGGTAGGTAGGGGGAATGGTCAGCAGAAGCCCTAGGCCCTAAGTCTAGTTCTGCTTCTGACTAATCAATGCCTCTACCTCCCCTGGAACTCCCTCTGCACAATAGAAAGCAAAAGCTGATTGGGCCCTATTTCTCTCCTAGAAACTGTGGTGAGAAATGAGCTATATGGCTAGTCAGGGGCTGCTTCTTTTCCTTAAGATAAAGTCCTGGCCAAATGCTAGCTTACCCTGATTTCCAGCACGGTTAGCATCTTGGAGCAACTGATAATGACAGGGAAGACCTGCAGGGGTGGCATATGGAAGAGGCTGAAAAAGCCACACATTCTCCTATGCAAAAAGCTACCCAGATAAGGCACTCGCTGATATTTGCACAGGAATTCAGAATTTCATAACTGGTTTACCTCAATCACGGTCTTTTGAGTTGACTTCAGTCAAGTCATTTATCTCTGGGACATAGCTCTGCCATCCATCACTTAGCGTAAAGTGGAATATGAGAAAAGTGCTACATATGAATTCAACTTTGCCATGACTATATGAGTCTTTCCCTCAGTTTCTGTATAATGAGAAGTTGGACTGGATGAACCATAAGGGCATCCCTAGCTCTGACAAAGCAGATTCACCAGCTTTTGCAAATTTAACACTAGAGTTAAACACAACAGAAAACTTGAATCATATTCTTGTCTAAGACATCTGAGAGTATTAAGGAAAACACTTGGGTCTGTCAGAAGACAGAGAAATCCCGACTATGTCAGGGCCCCTCTCAGGGCCCCTTGGAAAGGCTTTTAGGGCTTTACCAGGAGAGTCAGAACTCAACCACCTTTTTAATGGATCATTTGTGACCGCATGTTTTGAGGGGCTGCTGTTGCCCCTTCACAGGGTTCCACATTCATGTACATTCTGGTAAACCCAGCTGCAGGAGCAAAAAGCATGAACAAGATCAGAAAGGCAATACTGCTGCCAGGTAGACAAAGAGACAGCTTCAACAGTAGTCTCAAGCCAGACCAGAGCCCAATTCACACAGAAAGTGGCCTTCCTAGCATCTAGGTGGCTACTGCCCACAATATGAGGCACTGTGTTAGGGTCCAAAGGATTAAAATCTTGCATGGCTCTAATATTTTTTACTTCCCAAACCCTGGTCACACCTGTCAAAAGAAATTTTGATCCTCGCCTGCAAGGTGAGATAGGAAAGGTGAGAATTATTCTTATTGCACAAATGAGGAAAGTGAGGCCCATAGAGGGGAAGTAAGGTTATGTTTTCTGGCACTTTTTTGGTGTCCATCAGGAAGATAGCATTTGAGAGCCAATGCCTGGTACAAGTGACCATGGAAGTATAAGGAGTGAATGACTTGAACCTGGACTTAAAGGAGAGAAACACTGGGCCACAGAATACTACAGATGCCCAAGACCTTCCAAGAGAGTATGGGAGAGCAAGGAGATCAGTCCTCAATGGGGACAACATCTAACTCCTGGCCTCAGTTTCCCTATTTCAGATGGAAGAGCTATTATTAATAAATGCTTTCTTTGAAAGTGTTCTTAGAGTTTCCATTTACACACTCCTCTCACTGGATCCTCACTCCATCTTGATGAAGGAGGCAGAACAAGGATGACAGTCTTCAGTTGAAAGAAGGGAAACTGAGGCTCAGAGAATTTGATCGACTTTCCCATGTTGAACAATAAGCTCGTGTCAAAGCTGGGGCCCAGGGCACAGTAATTACACAACCTACCATTCTCTCCCAAAGGCAGGGGGTTACCTAGCATCTGTGGCAGGCCCTCCCCACACTACTGTGGTAGGGCAGGGTGGTCACACTCACCTGCAAGTAGATCTTCTTAAGTCCAGGAATGGAGTCACTGACACGGCCTGACACAAGGCGCCCAAGGCCTGAGGTAGCCCCAATACACACCAAGAGCACCCAGGTCTGTTTGATTTCCAAGAACTCCTCCTCCACATACTTCATCTGAAAAGCATAGCACCAGGACCCCCAGGGACAGGAGGAAGAAAAAGAGCTGACTGATTAACTGTTTGCATATCCAAACCCCTCTACTGCTTACTTTCCTGAACCATGGCAAGAGCTCCCTCCCCTACAACCCCCTCCTTTGTAGCCCTAGCTCCAGAACAAGTTTCTGGCTGCTTCTAATTGCTTAAAAGGCTTCGTGTGCCTTGGCTCTTTGGATTCTGGGCTTCTGAGCAATAGCTGAGGGGAGTGGGTATCTCCAAGCCCCTTCCAAGCCCTGGCAGGACAGACTACAGACAGCCTTAATAACTAAGAAAATCCAAGGGCTCCCCCAAAATCTCCCCATTCCCTGACCCAGAACTGATAGCCTGGGGCAACAGCAGGTCACCAGGGGAGAAGATCCACCAACTTCCACATGATGCTTCCAGAAGTGTGTTTTAAGAAACACGAGGTCTATGGAAGATAATAACTGGACTACAACTGACAGTTCTATGGAAGTAGAATTTGGGTGGATAATGGTTAAATAAAGCTAAATGGATTTCTTTTACTGCTGGATTTTTGGTACCTTTAAAAGATTGCAACAATGTGAAGCTAGAAATATTGATTATATGTTGATTCCTGAACAAATCATTTGACCACAAAGACCGGCATTCCATAGAACACACTCTTAGGAAATCCTATCCTTGGATCATCTGGGCCAGTCTTCCATCCCAATGATGCTTATCTTCTGAAAAC
Source organism: Mirounga leonina (assembly GCF_011800145.1). Taxonomy (NCBI): domain Eukaryota; kingdom Metazoa; phylum Chordata; class Mammalia; order Carnivora; family Phocidae; genus Mirounga; species Mirounga leonina. The sequence goes on along the minus strand of NW_023270513.1, from coordinate 5,275,931 downwards.
CTATCATCTAGATTTATCAGTGGGAACCCCACTGATAAAGCATGGGCTTTCCCCTAAGGAACTCTACCCTTTTCCCATTGAGGTTTTCCCTCAGTCTGTTCTTTCTCACTCTGCATCTCTTCAAACATTGTTTGGTCTCTTTTTCCAAAGGTCCCAGCTCTGCCCTTTCACTGTCCTTCACCCCTACCCTCTGGACCTCGGGCAGGCTAAGGGCAGCTCCTTGGAGGTAAGGTGGGTCCACCCTAGTATTCCTTACCAGGTGTACGTAGGGAACGAAGTAGCCAAGGGCAGCAGCAGCAATCCCGAAGGCCCAGATGCGGTAGGTACGTTGACGGAATACTCGCATGTTGAAGTACTTTCTAAGTTGAGACAGAATGCGTTGGCACAGGGTGCGGACACCTCTCTTGTTTGGGGTGTCCTGGGAACTGGGTAGGAGTGGCCGGTAGGTGAGCGAAAGCAGCGTAAGAATAAACATGAAGGTACTCAGCACCTGGAAGGTTTGGGCGAGCTTGATCTTAGCCCCCAGTGTTTTGATGAGAAGAGGAAAGGATATGGAGAAGATGCTACTCCCAGCAGACACCACACCATTGGCCAGACCCAGACGGCGTTGGAAGTAGTGGCCCAGGATGACGAGAGATGGCTGAAAGGCGAAGGAACAGCCACAACCAAAGAGAATCCCATAGGTGAAATAACGCAGGCTTAGTGAGCTGTGGGAGAAACACCAAGAGCTATTCTCAGCAGCCTGACCAGCAATCCACCTGCCCTCTCCCATCACCCTCCTGAGACCTGCATACCCCCACCATAACCCACAGCCCCACTTACCACTGACCCTCAGAACAGACAAAGAACAGGACTTTCTTATCCCTATTTTGCAGATGAGGAAACAGAGGCTCAGAGGAGTAATTTACCCAGTGTAGCATAACTGGGGATCAGCAAAACTTGAATTTGACTCTAGGTCTGCATGACTCTAGTTTGAATCATAGTACCCCATCAAAGAGAATTGCTCAAAAGAATGCCAGAACCAACCTATGCAATGGCTGGAGAAGAGGCTACAAGGAGTAAGTCAGGGCCTTAGAACAGTTTTACCTGCTGCTCACCTAAACACCATGTGTAGGCTGGTAGCCAAAGCTTTATCCCAAGTAACAACAAAGGTCTGCAGGGAGCCAAGATCCTGGAAGGTCAAGATCTTCCATGGGACTCTACTATCTTTCTCTATGCTCAGGGCCCTTCATATTTCAGAAAATGTCTGGTAGTTTCCTGAGAAACCTCATCCCCAACCCTACCCAAGGTCTGGATATCCCAAGACCCTTTACTCCAGACCCTAGATGATCTCCCTGGGGATCCTGAAGTAAGGAGTCCCTTTAACTTCCAGAGCCTGGCTCCTGTTTGCTGGACATGGTATGGCTTAGCCTCCCAGAGCAGCCTGGCTGCTTGATGAGAAGTGGAGCCTCAAAGAAATTGTGGGCCTGGCCAAGTAAGACAGGTTCTGGCTTAAAACTCTTAGGTTCTGCTGTGGCCATAAGCCTCTGTAACAGAAGGCAAAGTGTCAAAAGAGAAAAGGCCATGGGAAGGTCAGCATGGCCAGCCGTCTGCCCTTAGACAATATTGGCACCTAGTGAAGAATTTTGTTTTCTTTTTGAAGCTTCCACATATTTTGCAATAGTTCTTATCTGACCATTTAATTAACTAATACTCTCTATGGTCAGGCAGTTGCTCTCCATAGATGGACTCAGTCCTCATACAGCAAAGGATTAGGTCTGTGCTATAGAGATGATGTGGTGTTAGCACTCATGATTCTAAGACAACTATATCACCGTTGCTTTTCTTTATTTTTATTTTTATTGAAATATTTATTTAAATTCCAGTTAGTTAACATACAGTGTAATATTAGTTACAGGTGTACAACATAGTGATTCAACACTTCCATACAACACTTGGTGCTCATCCCAACAAGCTTACTCCTTAATCCCCATCACCCATTTAACCGATCCCCCAACCCACTTCTCTGGTAACCATCAGTTTGTTCTCTATAGTTAAGAGTCTGTTTTACGATTTGCCTCTCTCTTTCCCCCCTATGTTCATCTGTTTTGTTTCTTAAATTTGACATATGACTGAAGTCATATGGTATTTGTCTTTCTCTGACTGACTTATTTCACTTAGCATAATACTCTCTAGCTCCATCCATATTGTTGCAAATGGCAAGATTGCTTTTCATCTGCTTATATTCACTGGATATGAGCAAAAGCTTTAGTTTTAAAAGGGTTGCCTCCACTTGGAACACATAGCTAAGCCAACTGCTCCTCTTCTGTCAGATTTTTGGGGATTGGCCTGGTCTGGGGGCCTTGTCTAAGGGAGAGGAGTTAAGAAAGTCTAAGGGAGACCTTCAAGGAGAGGTCCAGTGGGGGCAAAGCATGGGATTTAGTTCAGAGTGCTGTCTGATAGATCTATTTCTAGCAGGGCCTCAAGACAGGAAGCCCCTGCATAGGCTTGCCAAGGCTTCCCCAGCCCTGCCTACACTCTGTCCCATCTCATGCCATCTAAAGGAACTCAGAACCCTGATTCAGACAACAGGAAGGATGACTTAGAGCCCTAGCCACAAGCAGAACCATTTTTCCACTGGACATGAAACCATCCAGAAAGTTTCTTGGCTCTAAAGATGTTCTTACAGAAAAGGCAAAGGGGGTGGGGAAGTGCTTAGGGGCTGGAGAACAGAATGCCTACTTCATTGTGCCTAAAGAAGAGTGCCAGAAAAAAATACATCCAAGCTCCTTCCCCTTCTGTAACTGAGCCGATGTGTACTGGAAGAGAAATGGGATCCGTATGTTGCTAATTTGTTTACACTTTGCTCTGGTCTGCATTAAAAAACAGGGCTCTGCTGTGTAGTGCTGAGACTGGAGCCACTTCTGAGGCCTAGCTTCTTCCCTCAAGGGGCCAGGCACCAGCTTGCTGAAGGCAAATGAGGCCAACCACCAGAGGGATCCTGAAAGGGTTTGGGATGGGGGGGCTGCCGTAGGAGGGCTGAGCACATTCCAAGCAGGACATGGTTTTCCCCTCCTCTGTCCCAGTTGGATGGGACCAAGCCAAGAAATCATTGTAGGCCGTATCCAAGCTCTGCTGGAAGGTAGGCTGGGTAGCCAGAAATGCTCAAGTCATAAAGAAAGCTGGCTCCCTCTCACAGGGCCCAGTTGTGGCAGAACCCAGTTATCATTCTCCACTGCGAGTGGAACCTTAGGCCTAGAGAGTATAACCATAGTCCTTCTCTGGTGAGCCAAGATCAGAAAGCAAATCCCTGACAAGTTAGCCATGTCTCCAGGCCAGCATTGTCATACACCAGCCCAGGCAGATTGGAAGTAGGAAGTATAATAACTTCCAAAGTGTCTTTGGCAGAAAGTCAACAGACTTCTTTAGGAGTCCCATATTCCTCAGGCCATGGTGGAAGGTTTTTATTTCTCCCCTCCCCTGCAGACATGCTTCTGCAGGGTTGGCAGAAAGAAACCAGAGAATGAACTTATAGCCTGCTTCTTGCCTGATACTGCCACGTTTTGACAGTAGGACCAAATGGACCAGAGTTTGAGGTTAGCCTAGGCCTAGGTGGGTAGCTGGGTGCTAGGTCTAGACCCCCAGTGAGGGATGCTGTTAAACATCCCTTCTCATGCCCAAGACATGGTCTTTTTTCTTTCCCAAATTATCCATACATTGGCAGCCAGAAATACCTGAAAAGGAGCCAGAAATGCTAAAAAGCCTTGGGTTCAGCTGACTTCTTTTTCAATATAAGATTCCCTCAGGAATCCTGTAAGGTAGGTGTTTCACATGTGTTCACTCCAGAAGCTCATTCCCAGGAAGGCAAGTGAGGTCATGAGTTGTGTGGCATATTGAAGGGGAATAGAATGGCAGAGCTGGAAGAGACCTGAAAAGACTATCTGGTCTAATCCCCTCATGTTATAGATATAGAAACTGAGATAGGGGAATGGTACTCATCATGGAGTGGCTATAGCCATTTAGTTGCCAAAACTGGACTTAGGCCCAGCTTTATGAACTCCCAAGCTTAGGCTTCTCCCACCACTTTGGAACTCTGGGGTCCTCTTTGGGGATATTGTATACCAATGTGTCCTGTAGACCCTACCTAGATGAATCCCATTGGACAATGATTCTCAGGAGCAGGGTCTTTGAGGAGCCTACATGGAAAGGGCCACAGCGGATTCTGCAATGAGAAGTGTCCCTAGTTGAAGCCCAGAAAGAAGCCAACCTTCAGCCTTGGGCAAATGGCCAGCAACTCCTAGCCTTACCTGGTAAAGGAGCTGGTATGGAGGCCTATGAAAGCGACAGCAGCCCCTGCAGTTGCTGTGATTCGGCAGCCCAAACGATCAGTGAATATACTCACAATGGGAGAACAGAAGAAGATCATGCCCATTGAGAGGGCTCCTACCCATGCTGCAGAGAAAAGAAGCACAAAGACAACTTAGCTTAACATGGCACCCAGTGATGCAGCTGGTATCTCAGTTCTTCTTTTCTGGCCTTTCACAGGGGACATTGCATTGGCCTCACTGCCATCCTGCTAGTCCCTAATGGTCAGAGAAGTTAGGTGGCTTCCATAAGCACCTGTAGCAGGGCAATGTGAGAACCAGGAGTTTAGTTAATAAGCACACCTAGAACTTCAGAGCTGGGGTAGGGGACCTTTAGAGATCAAGTCTATGATGGGATCTTCTAGCTAGTCACCACATGGCTGTACTACATTTCTCAGCTACTTTGGCTGTTTGGTATGACCATATGACTGAATTCTGACCAATAGGATGTGTGTTAAATAATATACACCACTTCTAGGCCAGGACCATAAAAAACTCCCATGAGATTTCTGCTTTCCTGTGAGCTACAACTGCAAAGTGACCTTGCAAGCCATGTATTAAGACTGGTAGAACTGCCATCAGTTCCGTCTGGGCCCCTAGATAACTACATGGAGCAAAGTTTCCTCTCCAATCTGGAACCCCTTCCCTGGACATTGCATAAGAAATAAAGAAACTTATTTTTTTAAATTTAAATTCAATTAATTCACATATAGTGTATTATTAGTTTCAGAGGTAGAGTTTAGTGATTCATCAGTTGCATATAACACCCAGTGCTCATTACATCAAGTGCCCTCCTTAATGCCCATCACCCAGTTACTCCATCCCCCCACCCACCTCCCCTCCAGCAACCATCAGTTTGTTTCCAATAATTAGGAGTCTTTCAAACTTCTTGTCCTTTAAGCCACTGAATTTTTGAGGGCCATTTGTTACAGCAGTTAAACCAACATAAACTAAAACAAAAAGATTCCTCCACTACCATTTTACTGATAAACAGGCCCAGAAATGTGAAGGGACTTACCAAAGATCACACAGCAAGTTAGTGGCAGAGCTGGGACTCAAACCCAACTCTTCTTATTCCTAGTCCAAAGTTCACTGTATTATGTCTTCTACTGGGATGAGTGAAGCTTTCCATAATTGGAGGTGTGCAAGCAGATGCTAGATATAAAACAGGGGATTCAAGAATCGGGATCAGATTTGGACTAGCCAACATTTTAGGCCCTTCCAGGCATGCTAAGCCAGATTTATAGCCTTAAGCATGTTCTACCTGGCTTCAGGGCCAAGGAGCATGGGAGTTAATTAAGCCTTCAGGAGCTAAGGTAAAGCTTGTGTTGGCCATTGGAACAGTCCTATAAAGATATTAAGACTAAAGAGCAGGGACGTCCACAGACAAAGGCCTCCTTTGGACACAAGGCAGATTTAGGAGCCACCCAGAGATTTCTAAGGACATTGTGCAAGAGGTCATGCAATCCTTCATCAGAGCCTATGTTTGGCAAATCCCTAACTCCAAACTCAAATAAAAAGAGTTTATTCTGTTTATAAAGGTTCTTCAGTGTCTGTAACAATCCTCACCAGGGAGGAAGAAATTTACCATTTTACTTAGATTCTTTCAGCCCATTTCCCTTTGCTTACCCCTCAGAAAGAAAGCTCTTTTTTTTTTTTTCTTCAAAAGCTGTTGTCAAGTTTCTTCTTAGGCCTCTTTTCTAGGCAAAATAATATTAGTTGCCTTAACTTTTTTCCTTAGCTTTAATTTCTAACTCCGTACTTTCAGAGCTCTCCTCTGAACATGTTCCAAGTCTTCATATCATCATCAAAAAGCATTCACTGAGTATCACCTGAGCAAGGTACCAGGACAGTTTCTGGCTCTCTTCGATCGTGGAACCCCAAGTTGGTCAGAGGAATGCAGTCTCAGTTGGGTCAAGGCTAGTCCACCATCTGTGTCTCTTAGCTCAGTGCCTAAGAGGTTGCTCAGATCCCCACTGGGAATCTTTGTTTTGCTGGGGCACCAACTTGAGCCCTAGCTGCCTGGCTTCAAAAGTACTGGCCTGGGACAGCAGGAAACCTGAACTTTCTCATCACAATTTTACCTCTTATCTTGCAGTTTCACCTCTTATCAGCCGTGGGACCTTAAGCAAGTCACACAGCACTTCTCTAATCCTGTTCTCTTATCTGTAAAATGGGGATTAAAATTCCTGATGTGCCTTCCTCCAGAGTTTTCTTTTAAATAATAATCAGATGTAATCATACTTAAGATAGCTTTATAAATACCAATAGTCACACCATATACAAAAATTAATGCAAATGGATCATAGGCTTAAATGTAAAACTTAAAACTAAAAAACTTACAGAACAGAGTGTAGGAGAAAATCTTTCTGACCTTTAGGTAGACAAAGATTTCACAGAAATTAACAAAAAGTATGATCCATAAAAGAAAAACACTGATACATTAGACTTTATTAAAATTTAAAATTCCTGCCTTTCATAAAATACTGTTATCAGAATGAAAAAGCAAGCCACAGGCTGGGAAAAATATTTACAACACACACATCTGATAAAAAGACTGGTATCCAGAACACAAGTGTTAGTTGACTCTCATAACTCAATAAGAATAAAGCAAGCAATCCAGTTTAAAACATGGGCAAAAGATGTGAACACACATTTCACACATATACACACACTATGAATGACAATTAAGCACATGAAAATATGCTCAATATCATTAATCATTCAAGAAATGCATATTAAAGACACAGTGAGATACCCCTACATACCCACTAAAAAGGTTTTTAAGAAATCGCAATGCCTACTACTGGAGAGGATGGAGAGGAACTGGAAATCTCATACACTGCTGGTGGGAATGCAAAATGGTACACCAACTTTGGAAAACAGTTTGGCAGATTCTTATGAAGTTCAACGTACAATTACCACATGACCTTGTAATCCCACTCCTAGGTATTTCCCCAAGATAAATGAAAACTTATGTTTACACAAAAACCTATACCTAGATGTTCATAGCAGCTTTTTTTGTTTTGCTTTGGTTCTTGTTTTTTTTTTTAATTTTATTTAAATTTTAGGTAGTTAACATACAGTGCAATATTGGTTTCTGGAGTAGAATTCATAATTCATCATTACATACAACACCCGGTGCTCATCATAGCACATGCCCTCCTTAATCCCCATCACCCGTCTAGCCCATCCCCAACCCACCTCCCTCCATCAACCCTCAGTTTGTTCTCTATCATTAAAAAAAGACATCCAGATGGCCAGACACATGAAAAACTGCTCAACATCACTCATCAGGGAACTCCAAATCAAAACCACGATAAGACACCATCTCACACCTGTCAGGATGGCTAAAATTAGCAACACAAGGAACAACAGGTGTTGGCAAGGATGCGGAGAAAGGGGAAACCTCTTGCACTGTTGGTGGGTACACAAACTGGTACAGCCACTCTGGAGAACAGTACGGAAGTTCCTCAAAAAGTTAAAAATATACCTACCTTAAGATCCAGCAATTGCACTACTAGGTATTTACCCAAAGGATACAAAAATACAAATTCAAAGGGACACATGCACCGCGATGTTTATAGCAGCATTATCTACAATAGCAAAAAAATGGAGAGAGCCCAAATATCCATCGACTGATGAATGGATAAAGAAGATATGGCATATATATATACAATGGAATATTACTCAGCAGCTTTTTTTAAATAACTGTCAAAACCTGGCAATAACTCAGAATGTACTTCAACCAGTAAATGGATAAGTGGGTATACATTAATACAATAGATTACAACTCTGCAATAAACAGGAATGACCTATTGATAACAGCAAAAACTTCAACAATTCTCAAAGTCATTACACGAAGTTAAATAAGCCAGACACAAATGATTTTATTTATATAAAATTCTGGAAAGGCAAAACTATGGGGACAGAAAAATAGATCAGTGAGTACCAGGAGGAAGGATGGGGGTAGGGAGAGGATTCATTACAGGGGAGCATGAGGGAACTTTCTGGAGTGATGAAATGTTATATATTTTAACTCTAGTATGGAGTTCATAGGACTGAGCATATAAAAAGGGTGAATATTACCATAGTAAATTATACCTCAACAAATCTGATGTTATAAAAAAAAAAAAAAAAGGAGAGACGGCAGGGAAGCAGAAAGTGCCAGTGGGAGATCTCATTTATGATGTATTTTTATTCTGGAAGGATTTAAAAAAAAATAGTTCTAGTGTATTGTCAAAGAGGAAAATACTACATTAACTAAATCATCTTGCTGACATTTAATCAACTAGAACTCATGATTATTTGGCCCTTCTGAATATCTACAATACAATGAAAACTGAGGACTGGGCTTGAGGGTAACTTTTATACAAAGAAAGTTTAAATTATATTTGATATAGCATTTTTCTGGTTAATGACATGTGTCCATCATTATGGATCATATAGAATATTTTCACTGCCCTAAAAATCCTGTGCTCCACCTATTCATCCTGCCTCACCCTTCCAACATCTGGCAACCACTGATCTTTTTACTGTCTTCATAGTTTTGCCTTTTCCAGAATGTTACATAGTTGGAGTCATACAGTGTGTAGTCTTTTCAGATTGGCTTCCTTCACTTAGTAATATGCATTTAAGGTTTCTCCATGCCTTTTCATGGCTCAATAGCTCATTTCATTTTTAGCATTGAATAATATTCCATTGTCTGGCTGTACCACAGTTTATTTATCAACTCACCTACTGAACTGAAGGACATCTTGGTTGCTTCCACATTTTGGCAAATATGAATAAAGCTGCTAGAAACATTTGTGTGCAAATTTTTGTGTGGACATACATATTTGATATATTTGGTTAAATACTAAGGAGCTCAATTGTTAGATCATATGTTTAATTTTGTAAGAAACTGCCAAACTGTCTTCCAAAGTGGCTGTACCATTTTCCGTTCCCACTGGCAATGAGTGAGAGTTCTTGTTGCTCCACATCCTTCTGACATTTGGTGTTGTCAGTGTTCCAGACTTTGACCATTCTGATAGGTATGTAGTGGTATGGCATTTTTAAAAATTTTTTTTTAATTTAAATTCAATTTAATTAATATATAGTGTATTATTAGTTTCAGAAGTAGAATTCAGTGATTCATCAGTTGCATACAACACCCAATGCCCATTACTTCAGGTGCCCTCCTTAATAATGCTCATCACCCAGTTACCCCATCCCCCTACCCACCTCCCCTCCAGCAGCCCTCAGTTTGTTCCCTATAGTTAAGAGTCTCTTATGGTTTGCCTCACTCTCTGTTTTCGTCTTTTATGTTTTTCCTTCCCTTCCCCTATGTTCATCTGGTTTGTTTCGTAAATTCCACATATGGGTGAAATCATATGGTATTTGTCTTTCTCTGACCGACTTATATTGCTTAGCTTAATGCTCTCCTGTTATGTCCATATCATTGCAAATGGCAAGATTTCATTCTTTTTGATGGCTAATATTCCATTACATATATATACTACATATATATATATAAAATGATGTCCATCGACAGATAAATGGATAAAGAAGATGTGATATATAGATATAGATATAGATATAGATATAAATATAGATATAGATATATAGATATAGATATAGATACATACACACACATACATACATCTGAACTCTTTCCATAATTTGGTCATTGTTCTTTTCATTTGCATTTCTTTGATGACATATGAAGTTGAGTACCTCTTTGTATGGTTTTTTCTCATCTGTGTATTTTCTCTTTTTTTAAGTTTCTATTTAAATTCCAGTTAACATAGAGTGTAATATTAGTTTCAGGTACACAATATACTGATTCAACAATTCCATACAACACCTGGTGCTCATCACAAGTTCACTCCTTAATACCCATCACCTATTTAACCCATTCCCCCACCCACGTCTTCTTTTTTTTTAAGATTTTATTTATTTATTTGACAGAGAGATATATATAGCGAGCACAAGCAGGGAGAGCAAGAGAGGGAGAATCAGGCTCCCTGCTGAGCAGGGAGCCCAACACAGGGCTAGATCCCAGGACCCTGGGATCATGACCTGGGCCAAAGGCAGATGTTTAACCAACTGAGCCTAGGCACCCCTACGTCATCTTGTAACCATCAGTTCGTTCTCTAAAGTTAAGAATCTGTTTCTTGGTTTGCCTCTCTCTCTCACATATAGGTCTTTTTTTAGAGGGCAGAGCAGCAGAAGGAAAGGGAGAGAGAGAATCTTAAGTAGGCTCCATGCCCAGCATGGAGCCAGATGCAGGGCTTGAGATCATGACTTGAGCCAAAATCAAGAGTGGATGCTTAGCCACCCAGATGCCCCTCACATTTAGGTCTTTAATCCATTTTAAATTTATTTTTTGCTATGGTGTAACAAAGTGGTCCAGTTTCATTCTTTTGCATGTTACTGTCCAGTTTTCCCAATGCCACTGTTGTCTTTTTCCCATTGGATATTCCTGTTTTGTCGAAGATTAATTGATCATATAGTTGAGGGTTCATTTCTGGGTTTTCTATTCCATTCCATTCATCTATGTGTCTGTTTTTGCACCAGTACCATACTGTTTTGATCACTACAGATTTGTGATATAACTTGAAGTCTGAAATTGTGATGCCCCAGCTTCACTTTTTCTTTTCAAGGTTGCTTTGGCTGTTTGGGGTCTTTTGTAGTTCCGTACAAATTTTAGGATTGTTTGTTCTAGCTCTGTGTAAAATGCTGGTGATATTTTGATAGGAACTGTATTAAATGTGTAGATTGCTTTGGGTAGGATAGACATTTTAACAGTATTTGTTCTTCCAATCCATGAGCATGGAATGTCTTTCCATTTCTTGGTGTCCTTTTCAGTTTCTTTCATCAGTGTTTTATAGTTTACAGAGTACAGATCTTTTACCTCTTTGGTTTGGTTTACTCCCATATATCTTATTGTTTCTGGTGCAATTGTAAATGGCATTGATTTTTTTTAAAGATTTTATTTATTTATTTTTCAGAGGGAGAGAGAGAGAGAGAATGAGCACAGGCAGGTGGAGTGGCAGGTGGGGGAGAGGGAGAAGCAGACTCCCCGCTGATCAAGGAGCCCGATGCAGGACCCAATCTCAGGACCCTGAGATCATGACCTGAGCTGAAGGCAGATGTTTAACTGACTGAGCCACCCAAGTGTCCCGGCACAGATTTCTTTATTTCCATTTCTGCTACTTTATTATTGGTCTATAGAAATGCAACAGATTTCTGTACACTGATTTTGTATCCTGTGACTTTATTGAATTCATTTATCAGTTCTAGCAGGTTTTTTTGGTAGAGTCTTTTGTGTTTTCTATATATAAGTTCATGTCATGTGGAAATAGTGAAAGTTTTACTTCCTCCTTGACAATTTGGATGCCTTTTATTTCTTTTTGTTGTCTGATTGCTGTGGCTAGGACTTCCAGTACTATGTTAAATAACAGTGGTGAGAGTGGACATCCCTGTCTTCTTCCTGACCATAGAGGAAAAGCTTTCAGGTTTTCCCCATTGAGTATTATGTTACCTTTGGGCTTCTTATATATGGCCTTTATTATGTTGAGATATATATGTTCCCTCTAAACCTACTTTGTTGAGGATTTTTATCAAGAATGGATATTGTACTTTATTGAATGCCTTTTCTGCATCTATTGAAATGATCACGTTTCTTATCCTTTCTTTTACTAATGTGGAGTATCACGTTGATTTGCAAATATTGAACTATTCTTGCAACCCAGGAGTAAGTCCCACTTGATCATGGTGAATGATTCTTTTCTGTATTGCTGGATTCAGTTTGCCAGTATTTTATTAAGAATTTTTGCATCTGTGTTCATCAGGGATATTGACCTGTAGTTCTTTTTTTTAGTGATGTCTTTATCTGGTTTTGGTATCAGAGTAATGCTGGCTTCATAGAATGAATTTGGAAGTTTTCCTTCCTTTTCTATTTTTTGGAATAGTTTGAGAAGAATAGATATTAACTGTTCTCTAAGTGGTAGAATTTGCACATGAAGCTGTCTGGTCCCAGACTTCCATATGTTGGGAGTTTTTGATGACTGATTCAATTTCTTTGCAGACTATCAGTCTGTTCAAGTTTTCTATTTCTTCCTCTATCAGTTTTGATAGTTTATATGTTTCTAGGAATTTACCCATTTCTTTCAGTTTGTCTAATTTGTTGGCATATAGTTTTTCATAATATTCTAATTGTTTGGATTTCTGTGGTGTTGGTTGTTCTTTCTCCTCTCTCATTTGTGGTTTTATTAATTTGGGTCCTTTCTCCTGTCTTTTTGATAAATCTGGCTAGAGGTTTACCAATTTTATTAATTTTTTCAAAGAACCAGCTCCTGGTTTCATTGATCTGTTCTATTATTTTCTTAGTTTCTATATCATTTATTTCTGCTCTAATCATTATTATTTCCTTCCTTCTGCTGCCTTTAGGCTTCACCTGTTCTTTTATTAGCTCTTTTAGGTGTAAGGTTAGGTTGTTGCTTTGAAATTTTTCTTGCTTCTTGAGGTAGGCCTGTAATACTATATACTGCCCTCTTAGGACCACTTTTGTTGCATCCCAAAGGTTTTGGACAGTTGTATTTTCATTTTAATTTGTTTCCATGTATTTTTTTAATTTCTTCTTTGATTTCCTGGTTGATACATTTATTGTTTAGTAGCATGTTGTTTAACCTCCCTGTATTTGTGGTCTTTCCAAATTTTTTCTTGTGATTTTCTTCTAGTTTCATAGCATTTTGGTCAGAAAAGCTGCATGGTACAACTTTAATCTTTTTGTATTTGTTGAGGCCTGTTTTGTGACCTAATATGTGCTCTATTCTGGAGAATGTCCATGTGCACTTGAAAAGAATGTGTAGGGCACCTGGGTGGCTCTCGTTAAGCGTCTGCCTTCGGCTCAGGTCATGATCCCAGAGTCCTGGGATCGAGTCCCACATCAGGCTCCCTGCTCGGCGGGAAGCCTGCTTCTCCCTCTCCCACTCCCCCTGCTTGTGTTCCTGCTCTCGCTATCTCTCTCTCTGTCAAATAAATAAATAAAATCTTAAAAAAAAAAAAAGAATGTGTAGGGGTGCCTGGGTAGCTCAGTCAGTTAAGTGTCTGCCTTTGGCTCAGGTCATGATCCCAGGGTCCTGGGATTGAGCCCTGCATCAGGCTCCCTGCTCAGCAGGAGCTTGCTTCTCCCTCTGCCTGCTACTCCCTCTGCTTGTGCTCTCTCTCTATATATATGTCAAATAAATAAATAAAAACTTTAAAAATAGAGAGAAGAGAAAAGAATGTGTATTCTGCTGTTTTAGCATGGAATGTTCTGAATATATCTATTAAGTCCGTTTGGTCCAGTGTGTCATTCAAAGCTATTGTTTCCTTGTTGATTTTCTGCTTAGATGATTTGTCCGTTGATGTAAGTGGGGTGTTAATATCCCCTACTATTATTATATTATTATCAACTAGCTCTTTTATGTTTGTCATTGATTGTTTTATTGATTTGGGTGCTCCCATGTTGTGTGCATAAATATTTACTGTTGTTAGATCTTCTTTTTGGATTGTCCCCTTTATGATTACACAGTGCCGTACTTTGTCTCTTGTTACAGTCTTTGTTTTAAAGTCCAGTTTGTCCGATATAAGTAGTGCTACTCCAGCTTTCTTTTGATATCCATTTGTATGATAAATGTTTCTCCATCCCTGCACTTTCAATCTGCAGGTGTCTTTAGCTCTAAAATGAGTCTCTTGTTGGCAACATACAGATGGGTCTTTTTAAATTATTATTCATTCTGACACCCTATGTCTTTTGACTGGAGTGTTTAGTCCACTTACATTCACAGTAATTACTGATAGATATGTATTTATTACCATTTTATTACTTGTTTTGTCATGTTTTCCTGAGATTTTCTCTGATCCTTTCTTGCTTTTGTTACTTTTGGTCTCTCCTTTGTGCTCAAAGCCTCCGTTTTAATATTTCTTGTAGGACTGGTTTAGTGGTCATGAACTCCTTTAGTTTTTGTTTATCTGGGAAACCCTCTACTTCTCCTTCTAGTTTAAATGATAGCTTTGCTGTATAGAGTATTCTTGACTGCACATTTTTCCCATTCAGCACTTAGAATATAGCAAGCCACTTTCTTCTGGTTTGCCAAGTTTCTGTTGAGAAATCCCCAGCTAGTCTCCCAGGTTTCCCCCTGTAAGTTAAGGCCTTCTTTTATCTTGATGCTTTTAAGATTTTTTTCTTTATCACAATATTTTACCAATTTAATTAAAATGTCTTGGTGTTGGCCTCCTTTTGTTGATTTTGATGAGAGTTCTCCCTGACTCCTGGATGTGGATATCTGTTCCCTTTCCCAGATTAGGGAAGTTTTCAGCTATTATTTCTTCAAATAAATTTTCTTACCCTTTTCTCTCTCTTTTTCTTCTGAGACTCCTACAATACAAATGTTATTACATTTGAGGGAGTCATTGAGTTGCCTAAGTCTATCCTTGTGTTGCATAATTCTTCTTTCTCTCTTTTGTTAAGCTTCATTACTTTTCATTACTTTGTTTTCCAGGTCACTAATTCATTCTTCTGCTTCTTCCAGCCCGCTGTTCATTGCATCAAGCCTGTTTTCAATTGCATTTATTGTACTCCTCATCTCTGACTGATTCTTTTTTTAACCCTTTTATCTCTGTGGTAAAGGTTTCCCTGATGTCTTCTTTCTTTTCTCAAGCACAGTGTGTATCCTTATGATTGTTGCTTTAAATTCTCCATCAGGCATGTTACTTACATCTGTTTCAGTTAGATCTCTGGCCGTGGCCTTATCTTCTTTCATTTGGGATAAATTCCTCTGTCTTTGCATTTTGTCTAAATCTCTGCCTTCTTCTTTGTGTTAGAAAAGCCAGTTATGTCTCCTGCTCCAGAAAGTAATGATCTTGTGAGGAAGGGGTCATTAATGCCCAGGGCCTGGTACTTCAGGAAGTGTCTCTGGTGTGCACCACATGTGCTCTGCTATTGTGTTTTGGCTGCTCTGTCCTCAGGCGAGTCCTCTGCAGAGGTTCTCCTTGCCTGCTGTGGGCAGTGTTTGGTCCCTGGCCTGAAATTGGCAAGTTTCAACTAGGTGTCCTCTGGTCTGCTTATGAAATGAGACTGGACACCTCCTCCACCAGAACTGAGGCCCTGCAGAACTCTCTGGTCAGGAGATGTGGTGTGGGCAGGGGTTTGTGCTGGTCTGGGGAGGGGCCTGCTGCACTGGGACTGAAGCAAGCATGACTGAGAAGGTAATCCCACCAGAGCACAGGGGTGGTGGAACCTGTATGCAAGTTTGGCAGCCAGTGTCAGTGCTATGCTGTTTCCTGCAGGTGGCTCTGTGTTTAATCTGAGGGGTCGGGGAGGGGAATGTCACCCACCAGCTCCTTTGTTTCAGGAGAGGTATTTCTGTGAATGCTGCCTCTCAGGGATGGCTCCGAGAAGAGCGAATAATCTCCCCACTGTGTACCCCAGGTACTCTTCAGATTGCTGTTTCCACTGTCTGCCCCTGGTTGTTTGCCTGCCTTCTCTCCAGAAGCAGCACAGTGCCCTTGGGGCTCTATCCCAGCCAAGTCTGCTGACTTTATAACTCCAGGCTTTAAGCCCCACTGGTTGCAAACACTCATGAAATTCAGCCCCTCTCATTTTCTATGCCAGTGGCTTTGGGGAAATGTTCTCCTTGTGCATTCCCTTGTGTGCTCCTCTCTCTCTTGCCCTTCTCTATGACCAGCACTCCCTTCCCCTCCACAGCATCCATGATCCATTTCTCCTCTGAACCACATCTCCACACTTCCTACCATCTTCAGTGTGGCCTCTTCTCTTCTTTTAGTTGTGGAGTTTTTTTCTTTTGGTCTTCAGGTTAATTTCTGGGGTATTTAGGATAATTTGATAGTTATTTAATTGTGTTCAAATGGGACAAGGCAAGCATAAGTCCTCCTATTCTGTTACCATCTTCCTCTGAGATCTGTGCATTTTCTTTGATAAGGTTTCTGTTAAACTTTGGCACATTTTTTAACTTGGTTATTCATTTTCTTATTGTTCAGTTTTAAGAGTACTTTTTATATTTTGAGAGTACTTTTTATATTTTGGATAACAGTCCTTTATCAGGTATGTGTTTTGCAAATATTTTCTCCCAGTCTGTAGCTTACTTTCTCATTCTCTTGACATTGTCTTTTGCAGAAGTTAATTTTAATGAAGTCTACCTTATCAATTATTTTCTTCATGGATTGTACCTTTGGTGTTGTATCTAAAAAGTCATTGCCCTACCCAAGGTCATCTAGGTTTTCTCCTATGCTATTTTCTAGGAGTTTTATAGTTTTATATTTAGGTCTGTGATCTATTCTGAGTTAATTTTTGAGAAGATTGTAATGTCTGTGTCCAATTCATTTTTTGTACATGAATATCCAGTTGTTCCAGCACCATTTGTTGAAAAAACTATCTTTGTTCTATTATATTGCTTTTGCTTCTTTGTCTAAGTTTAGTTAGCTATATTTATGTGGATCTATTTCTGAGCTCTCTATTCTATTCCACTGATCTCTTTGTATATTCTTTCACCGATATCATACTGTCTTGAATATTCTTGCCTTATAGTAAGTCTTGAAGTTGGGTAGTGACATCCTCCAACTTTGTTCATCTCCTCTAATATTGTATTGGCTATTTAGAATCTTTTGCCTCTCCATGTAAAGTTTAGATTCAGTTTGTGGATATCCACAAAATAACTTGAATTTTTATTGGGATTGCATTGAATCTATATATCAATTTGGGAAGAATTGTTATCCTGATAATATTGACTCTTCCTATGCATAAACATGGAATATCTCTCCATGTTTTTAGTTCTTTTTAAATTTCATTCACCACAGTTTTAAAGTTTTCATCATATACAATTTGTATATATATATATATATATATATATGTATATATATATATATATATATACATATATTTACACACACATATATAGTTAGATTTATACCTAAATATTTCATTTTGGAGGCTCTAATATAAATGGTATTCATTTTTAAAATTTCAAAATCTAATTGTTCCTTACTGGTATATAGGAAAGCAATTGACTTTTGTATATTAGCTTTGTATCCTGCAACCTTGCTATAATCACTCATTAGTTCCAGGAGTTTTTTGTTGATTCTTTCAGGTTTTCTACATAGATGATCCTGTCATCTGTGAATACAGTTTTATGTCTTCTTTCTTAATATGTCTACCTGTTATTCCCTTTCCTTGTATTATTACACTAGCTAGAACTTCCAAAATGATGTTGAAAAAGAGTGATAAGAGAGCATAACTTTGCCTTACCTGATCTTAGTGGGAAAGCTTCAAGTTTATCATCATTATGATGTTAGCTATAGGTTTTTTAATATAGATTTTTAAAAAATCAATCTGTTTGGGTTTCTTTTAAACTTTTAAATTCTGAAATAATTATGGATTCACAGGAAAGAGCCAAAATAACCCAGAGAAGTTCCATGAACACTTCACCCAGTTTCCCTCAATGGTTATATCTTATGTAACTATACTAAAATATCAAAACCAGGAAATTTACACTGGTACAATATATGTGTATGGTTCTATATCATTTTATCACATGCATAGATTCTTGTAACCACCATTGCAATCAAGATACAGATTTATTCCATCACCACAAACATCTCCTTTGTGTTACTCCTTCACAGTCATACCCAGTCCACTTCGCTACCATTCCTAGGCAGCCACTAGTTTCTCATCTCTATAGGTATTATTTTAAGAAAGTTATATAAATGGACTCATAGAGTACAGACCTCTGAAGATTGGCTTTTTTCACCTAGCATAATTCCTTGGAGATACATATTTGTAGTGAGTTTCCTGTAGTTCGGATATGGGTTTTTTTTCTATCCACTCTGCCAATCTCTTTCAATTGATGTATTTTGACCATTTACAGTGGAAATAATCATTGATATGATAGGGTAATTTTATTTTTGTTTTATGTTTTTCCTTCCTCTGTTTCCCTTTTCCCTGCCTGCCTGTAGGTTCCTTTAATAGTTTTTAGAATTCCATTTTGATTTATTTATAATGCTTTTGAGTGTCTCCTTTTGTACACCTTTTTTAGTGGTTGCTCTAGCTGTTATATTATATGTATATAACTTATCAAAGTTTACTGATGTTGACATTTCACAAGTTTGAGTGGAATATAAGAACCTAACCTTCCTTATGTCCCTTCACTCTCTCTCATTTATAATATAATTTTCTTAAATATTTGCTTTATATACATTGATAACCACATCAGGAATCAATATAATTTTTGCTTCAACTGTTAAACATAATTTAGATAACGCAAAGGGAGGAGGAAGGTCTATTGTAATCATCCATAATTTTACCCTTCATTATACTTTCTCCTTTCTTCATGTTTCAAGATTCTTTCTTTTATTGTTTCCTTTGTGTTTAAAGAATGTCCTTTGGCCATTCATTTAGAGTAGGTCTGCTGGTGACAAAGCCTCTTAGTTTTCCTTCATCTGAGAATATCTTGATTTTGCCTTCATTCCTAAAGGAAATTTTCATTGGGTATGCAATTCTGGGTTGACAGGTTTTTTTTTTTTTTTCCAGCACTTTAAAAATGTACCATCTTTCTTCTGCCCTTCATGATTTCTGATGAGAAATCCACTGTCATTTGAATGTTTCCCCTTTAGTTAAGGTGTCATTTCTCTCTCACTGTTTTCAAGATTTGTGTGCATGTGTGTGTGTGTTTAGATTTCAGAAGTTTGATTATGATGTATTTTGGCATAAATTTCTTTGAGTTCATCCTCTTTGGGATTCACTCAGCTTCTTGACATGGGAGATTTGTCTTTGCCTAATTTGGGAATTTTTCAGTCATTCCTTGAGTACTTTTTCAGCCGCATTTCCTTTCTTCTCTCCCTCCAGGACTCCTCTGATGACAGGAATGTTACATCTTTTGTTATAGCCCCACAGTTATTTGAGGTTCTGTTCTTTTTTTTTTCCAATTTATTTTCTCTCTGTTGTTCAGATTTGATGATTTCTATTGTTCTATCTTCAAGTTCATTGATTCTTTCCTCTGTCCTCTTTATTCTTTCATGGAGCCTATCCAGAGAGGTTCTTATTATCATTATTTCAGTTGTTGTATGTTTTAGTTATAATATGTCCATTTGTTTCTTCTTTGTATCTTTTATTTATTTGCTGAGACAGTATTTTTTATTTGTTTCAAGTAGGATTGTAATTGCTCACTGAAGCATTTTTATGATGGCTGCTTTAAAATCCTTGTCAAATAATTCCGATATCTATGTTGTCTTGGTGTTGGTGTTAGTTGATTATCTTTTCTCATTGAAGTTGAGATTTTTCCAGTCTTTGGTGTGACAAGTGGTTTTCTATTCTGGACATTTTGGATATTTTAAGACTCTGGATCTATCTAAATCTTGTGTTTTAACAAGCCTGCTATGACACTGTGCCAGTAAGGTACCACCTCATTATTGCTATGTGGGGTGTAAGAGATGGGGGTGGAAGTCCAGGTTCCCTGCTTAGCCTCCATTGAGGCTGGAAAGGATGGGTGCCTTGTTACTGCTGAGCAGGGGTTGGTGTTCAAAATCCCCACTGGGCTTCCTCTGATATTTTCCTGGCTAAAAAGAGTAGGGATTGCTTATTACTATTTCCCACATTGCTTTAACTGTTACTATACTGAACAATGTTAAAAGTCCTACTTTCCTACTTGGCCTTCAATGATACGACCTTGGCACCTCTCCAGGAATGGGAGGAGAGTCAAAGGTTAAAGTCTGGAAGAGTGAAAGTCCAGGCTCCCTCCACTGACATTATGGGGGAGGAGTAGGCCTTCTTACCACTGAAAGGGAATTAAATTCTTAGCTCTCCACTTAGTTTTCTTTGATACTACCTCAGCATGGTGGGGCAGTTTGGGGCACCTTGTTACAACTGGGTGGGTGAGTGTAGAAGTCTAGGTTTCCCACTAAGCCTTTGCTGATAAAAGTCAGATGGGATGAATTTTTCCCCCCATGGTGTTTGGCTGGAGCACAGTGGTTGTTGTCTAAAAGTTTTCTGTCTTCTATACTGCCTCTTTCCTGGTCTTTTAGCTAGAAAAATCAGGATTTTCTAGGGGCTTGTTTATCCACTGATATTTCTGGGCTGCTAACTTTTTCAGCTCCAGGTCTAAGATGTATGAGGCAAAAATAAAAACCATGTAATTCACTGCTCTGTTGTTCCTCAGGTCCTGAGGTCCCTAGCCCATCAGCCTCCTTCTCTCTACCTTTCAGTCTTTATATTTGCTTTATATACAGTGCCCAGAGTTTTTAGCCATGCTTCATGGGAGGAATATAGAAAAGTACCTTGATATAATTTTTTCTAGATGCATATTATAAAAAATGAAGCCACCTATATATGATATTCATTTATTCAACAGTTATTTAACATCCTCTCTGGCCCAAACACATGGCTATCCTATAGGCCCTGAGGTTGCTAAATGAGTGACACATGGTCCTTGCCTTCAAGGATCTCACAGTAGGATAGGGAACTTTTTTTTTTCTTAAACAGGGCAATACAATTTATAAATCCCATGGTTCAAGACTAGAGTAAAATTTTCTATTTATAGATTTTCAGACAAGTCAGACATTCCAAGTGACAGAAAAATTGTTATATTAAGGGAAAGAAAGGTAATCTAATAGCTAGATTAGTAACTTAAAAGAATCGCATGATATAAGAGAAAGTATTTTAAAGGATTGTTAGAAGTAAAGGTTATCGGAGGAAATTTAGTAAGAGAAAAATAATCAAGGATATTAAAAAAAAAAAAAAAAAAGAACCAGGATGCCTGAGTGGCTCAGTCAGTTAAACATCTGCCTTCAGCTCAGGTCATGATTCCAGGGTCCTGGGATCAAGTCCCGCATTGGGCTCCTTGCTCAGCGGGGAGCCTGCTTCTCCCTCTGACTGCCACTCCCCCTGCTTGTGCTCTCTCATTCTCTGTGACAAATAAATAAATAAAATCTTAAAAAACAAAGTAATTAAAAAATAAAGAAGAACCAATAATCATCATAATGATGATGATGATTAAATGCTATTGGTTATCCTTTACCTTCCTTGAACTCAGTTTCTTTTTGACAAATACAAAGCATGGGTAAAGGTTTTCTAGAACTTTTGACAGTCCTTGGACTCAAAGCTAAGGAGTTTTTGTTGTTCCCCATATTACTCTTGCTCTCATATGAGCTAGACAAAGAGATTTCAGTGAAGCAGCTGAGATCTGGGAGACTTGTGAAGCATGGAAAGTTTAAGCATACCCCATTTCTTTGTGCTTCACTTTATTGTGCTTCACAGATACTGAGTTTCATTTTGTGTGTGTGTGTGTGTGTGTGTGTGTGTATGTCTGTGTTTTACAAATTGGAGGTTTGTGGCAACCCTTCACTGAGCAAGTCTATTGGCATCATTTTTCCAACAGCATATGCTTACTTCATGTCTGTGTGTCACATTTTGGTAATTCTTGCAATATTTCAGTTTTTTAAATTATTATTATACATGTTATGGTGATTTATGATCAGTGATCTTTGATGTTACTATCGTAATTGTTTTGGGGCACCACAAACTGTGTCCATATAAGATGGCAAACTTAAGAGTTAAATGCTGTGTTGTTTTTTTTTAAAGATTTTATTTATTTATTTGTCAGAGAGAGAGAGAGCACAAGCAGGGGGAATGGCAGGCAGAGGGAGAAGCAGGCTCCCTGCTGAGCAAGGAGCCTGATGCCAGGCCCCTGGGATCATGACCTGAACCAAAGGCAGATGGCTAACCTACTGAGCCACCCAGGTGCCCCTGTTGTGTGTGTTCTGACTGCTCCACCAACCAACCTTTTCCCTTCTCTCTCCCTCTCCTCAGGCCTCTTTATTCCCTGAGACACAACAATACTGAAATTAAGCCAATTAATAATCCTACAATGGCTGCTAAGTATTCAAGTGAAATGAAGAGTCACATGTCTCTCATCTTAAATCAAATGCTAGAAAGTATTATGCTTAGTGAGGAAGGCGTGTCAACAGCTGAGAGGCTGAAAGCTAGGCTTCTTGTGCCAAACAGCCAAGTTGTGAATGCAAAGGAAAGGTTATTGAAGGAAACTAAAAGTGCTACTCCAGTGAACATGTGAATGATAAGAAAGGAAAACAACTATTGCTGATATGAAGAAAGTTTCAGTGTTCTGGTTAAAAGATCAAACCAGCCCCAACATTCCCTTAAGCCAAAGCCTAATCCATACCAAGGCCCTAACTCTCTTTAATTCTATGAAGGCTAAGAAAGGTGAGGAAGGTATAGAAGAAAAGTTTGAAGCTGGGAGAGTTTGGTTCATGAAATTGAGGAAAATAAGCCATCTGCATAACACAAAATTGCAGGGTGAAACACAAATGTTGATGTGGAAGCTGCAGCAGGTTATCCAGAGACTCCATCTAAGGTGGATTGATTGAAGGTGGCTACACTAAACAATAGATTTTCAATGTAGAAGATACAGCCGTCTATTGGAAGAAAATGCCATCTAGGACTTTCACAGCTAGATTAAAGAAGCCAATACTTGGCTTCAAAGGGCAGGCTGACTCTCTTGTTAGGGGCTAATGTAGGACTTTCGGTTGAAGCCAATGCTCATTTACCATTTTGAAAATCCTAGGTCCCTTAAGAATTATGCAAAACCTACTCTGCTTCTGCTCTATAGGTGGAACAACAAACCTGGATGCAGCCCATTTGTTTACAATATGGTTTACTGAATATTTTAAGCTGACTGTTGAGACCTACTGCCCAGAAAAAAAAATTCCTTTCAAAATATTATTGCTCATTGACAATTCATCTGGTCATTCAAGAGCTCTGATGGAGAAGTGCAACAAAATTAATGTGTTTTTTTAATGCCTGCTAACACAATATCCATTCTGCAGCCCGTGGATAAATGAGTAACTTTGACTTTCAAGTCTTATTCTTTAAGAAATTCATTTCATAAGGCTATATCTCCCATCTACAGAGATTAATTTGATGATTCTGGACAAAGTAAATTGAAAACCTTCTGGAAATCATATACTGTTCTAGATGGCATTAAGAACATTTGTAATTGTTGGGAAGAAGTCAAAATATCAACATTAACAAGAGTTTGGAAGAAGTTGATTCCAAACCTCATGGATGACTTTGAGGGATTAAAGACTAACAGTGGAGGAAGTAACTGCAGATACAGTGGAAAAAGAAAGAGAAATAGAATTAGAAGTGAAGCCTAAAGATGCAACTGAATTTTTGCATTCTCATAATAAAACCTGAATGGATAAAGTGCTAGGGATGACCAAAGAAAGTGGTTTCTTGACATGCAATCTACTCCTGGTGAAAATGCACTGAAGAATGTTGAAATGACAACAAAGGGCTTAGAATATTACAAAAACTTAGTTGATAAAGCAGTAGCAGGGTTTGAGAGGATTGACTCCAATTTTGAAAGAAGTTCTACTGTGGGTAAAATGCTGTCAAACAGCATTGTGTGCTGCAGAGAAATCGTTTGTGAAAAGAAGAGTCAATCAATGCAGCAAACTTGATTGCTGTCCTGTTTTAAGAAATATCCACAGCTACCCAATGATCAGCAACCACCACCCTGATCATTCAGCAGCCATCATGAAAAGCTTAAATATAGCAGAAGTTGGTTAATAATGTTTAGGGAAAGACATCATCTCCATAACATAAAAGTACAAGGTGAAGCAGCAAGCACTGATATAGAAGTTGCAGCAAGTTATCCAAAAGATCTAGCTGAGATAGTTAATGCACTAAACAACAGATTTTCTTTTTTTTTTTAAAGATTTTATTTATTTATTTGACAGAGAGATAGACAGAAGAGCACAAGCAGAGGGAGTGGCAGAGGGAGAGGGAGAAGCAGGTTCTGCACTGAGCAGGGAACCCGATGCGGGACTTGATCCCAGGACCCTGAGATCATGACCTGAGCTGAAGGCAGACGCTTAACCATATGAGCCACCCAGGCGCCCTAAACAACAGATTTTCAACGTAAGCAAAATAGCCTTCTATTGGAAGAAGATACCATCTAGGAATTGTATAGCTAGGGAGAAGTTAATGCCTGTCTTTCGAGCTTCAAAAGACAGGCTGACTCTCTTGTTAGGGGCTAATGCAGCTGGTGACTTTAAACTGAAGCCAATGCTCATTTGCCATTTCAAAAATCCTAGGGTCCTTAACAGTTATGCTAAATCTACCCTTCCTTTGCTCTATAAATTGAAGAACAAAGCCTAGATGATAGCACATCTGTTGACAACATGGTTTATTGAATATTTGGAACCCACTGTTGAGACCTACTGCTCAAAAAAAAAAAAAGATTCCTTTTAAAATATTACTGCTCATTGACAATGCACCTGGTCACCTAAGACTTCTGTACACTAGAGATGTACAGTGAAATTAATGTTATTTTCATGTCCCCTAACACAAAATCCATTCTGCAGCCCAGGGATCAAGGAGCAATTTTGACTTTAAGTCTTATTTAAAAAATACATTTCATAAGGCTATAGCTGCCATAGACAGTGATTCCTCTGATGGATCTGGGTACAGTTACTTGAAAACCTTCTGGAAAGGATTCATCATTCTAGATGTCATTTAGAACATTTGTGATTCATGGGAAGAAGTCAAAATACCAACACTAACAAGAGTTTAGAAGTTGATTTCAACCCTCATGAATGACTTTGAGGGGTTCAAGACATCAATGAAGGAAGTAACTGCAGATGTAGTAGAAAGAACAAGAGAACTAGAATAGAAGTGGAACCTGAAAATGTGACTGAGTTGCTGCAATCTCATGATAAAACTTTAATGGATGAGGAGTTCTTTTGGATAAGCAAAGAAAGTGGTTTCTTAAGATGGAAACTACTCCTGGTGAAGATGCTGTGAAGATTGTTGAAATGACAACAAAGAATTTAGACTATTACATAAATTACATGATAAAGCAGCAGCAGCAGCATTTGAAGGGATTGACTCCAATTTTGAAAGACGTTCTACTGTGGGTAAAATGCTCTCAAACAGCATCTCACATTACAGAGAAATTGTGCAAGGAAGAGCCATTCAATGTGGCAAACTTCATTGTTGTCTTATTTTAAGAAATCACCCCTGCCACCCCAACCTTCAGCAACCACCATCCTGATCAGTCAGCAGCCATCAAAATCAAGGCAAGACCCTCCACCAGTAAAAAGAATACAATTCACTAAAAGCTCAGATGATGGTTAGCATTTTTTAGCAATAAAGTATTTTTAAGTTAAGGTATGTACATTTTTAGACATAATGCTATTGCACCCTTACAAGACTACAGTATAGTGTAAACATAACTTTTATATGTACTAAGAAACCAAAAAACCACTTGACTCACATTATTGTGATATTTGCTTTATTGCGTAGTCTGAAACCAAACCTGCTGTATCTCTGAGGCATTCCTGTAGATTTTAACAGGTGACATAGAGGGCCATCTTTCTTTCTTTCTTTTTTTAAGATTTTATTTATTTATTTGACAGAGAGAGACACAGCGAGAGAGGAAATACAAGCAGGGGGAGTGGGAGAGGGAGAAGCAGGCTTCTCGCGGAGCAGGGAGCCCGATGCAGGGCTCGATCCCAGGACTCTGGGATCATGACCTGAGCCGAAGGCAGACGCTCAACGACTGAGCCACCCAGGCGCCCTAAGGGCCGTCTTTCTAAACAGACTTGGCAAAATAAGAGGCAGCACCCCACAATTTTCCATCAGGCACAGAACATTATCTTCAACCCACTGTAAGTGCTGAAAGTACCTAATTTCTGACTAATACACTTTCCATCCAGTACAGTGCTAACACTTTGAGGATGAACTATGTATAAATCCACCATCCACAGCTTTCATCCATTGATTCCCAAAGTTCTCTTCAGCCTCAATAACTATTCTCAGGTGAGTTAAATACTTCCAGAGAGTTGGCCTCAAAATGTCTGTACCTGAAGTAAATACAATGTCTGTATTCAGTAGGCATTCCCCCTCCTTTCCTCCTCTAGACATCCACAGCCAGCTGGGCTTCTGTTGGGCCTCAGCAGTACAAGAACAGAACGCTGGCCTTTCCAGCTCCATCCTGGGCCTATTGGTCCTCAAGTTTCCTTATGCTCAAAGTCTTTTCACTCAAGTGCCCAATTAGTGCCCTGGATCTTTACCCAGGCCCACAGGCTAATGCCTTTGATGTACTGGGAGACTTCTCAGAAAATAACTCAAATACAAGACCAGATTCCTTATTCCTTGGCTGCCAAAAGCCAACCTTTCTGAGCTCTCCCTCTGAGTTGCAAAAAGAGGAAAGGGTACTCTAAGAGCCAAACTCTCCAAATAAATTACAGGCTTTTACAAATTCCTGTTGTTGTGGGAAACTAATGAAAGCTCAAATGAGGGAATGATGGAAAAAAGCCAAAGAAGGGGCAAAGCTGGGGAAAGAGGCAGATCAGAGAGGTGAAGGGGGATTGACATGGGGATGAGATGACTCTATTCAAGAGCCCCCACTTCCTGACAAGGTGCACAGTATGATGAAAGGATAGCAAATAGGATTAGAAGGTCATGTTTTGAGGCTTAGCTATCCAACTTTTGTACCTAATGCTAAGTGGGAAAAAGTGGCACCATGAATTAGTGTCTCTGTTACCAGAAGTATTCCCCTGTTTCTGCCTCATCTCTGTCCCTCTTCAGAGTCTCCAGAATATGGTAAAGAGACTAAACCTACTTGGGACAAGTAAGGGTGGTCTTAATGGCATTGGTAGGGCATGAGTACTATGTGGGATAGGTTGCAGGCAGCTCAGGATAGTGCTGATAGTATACTGGTACATCAGGCCAGGTGGTCAGCAAATACTAGTCAGATGACTGAAAGCATTGTGGAACATAGTTAAGAGGAAGGAAGTGAAAGCGCTTTAAGGGTCAGCTGGGGAGCTCCAGAGGGAGAGAAATGCAAAGCCCTGGTCTTCCTTGGTACTGAGATGGCAGAGCCCTGACCTCCATTCTTTCTGTGCCTGACTGGAGAGTGACCTCCAGTTAAGCTTCATTTATTAACTATTTATTTAACCTTGTGCAGGACCCAGAGTTAAGTGCTAGGTAGTTATTTTTCCAGTTAATAGATGAAAATCTCTTGTTCAGGGAAGCTAATTCCAAACCTTTTTCCATTTCCTGACAAACACTTATGTTGAGAAGCTCTTTCTTCCAGCTTTCAACTTCTCTAAGCCCATTTACTTTGGTAGCTACTCACCATCCATTCATTGTGTCTAGAATTCTATAGATTTGTAGCAAGCTTTTATTTTAAAATTCCAAAAGTGTTTTTATATTTGCCCTGGCATTTGATACTGCCAGATTTCTTCATTAGAATGTGGTAGTGTTTTTCTGGGTTGGCACAGCAATACTGGAAAATATTCTTTTGTAAACATTCAATATCTAAACAAATCCCATTTTTAACTTTTCATTCCACACTTTGCCTCAAAACATGCCAACTTTAATGGTCTATCTACTTTTGAGTATCAAAACTTAAAAAGTCAAATAATCACTGAAAACATAAGTTGTCTTATTACCTCCTTATTAGGTCATTTGGCCTCCTTCTCTCTGATGCTATTGTTTATTTACTTCCATTTTTGGAATCAGAAGATCTAGAGATCCAGTTTCTAATTTTATAGGTAATCAGACTCAGGCCCAGAGAGACTAACACTTAGAAGTACCTACATCAAATCTGAAAATGCAGTCCTTCTAGCTCTTGCCCCAGTCTTTCATGGGCGACTGGGCTCTACTTAATGGCCTATGGCCCACTGATTTGGCAACCACTGTTTTAGGACAATAGTTATCTACACTAGAAGCTAAGGTATATTACAGATAGTTCTTGAGCCAAAACCATCAGTGCTTAGAGGAACAATGAACTGAAACAATTTCCTCAGCTTTCTCTGAAGAGGCTAGCCAGCACCTACAGACTCAGACTGTCATTCACCTGATAGAAGGTATGAGAAAGAGGGAGGAGGCAAAGACAGATCAGAAGGAGACAAGGAGAGACACACATCTAAAACAGAAAAATTGATGACAAAGGCCTTATTAGAATTGCAGGGTGTTAAAAATGAAAGGGTCCTCAAGAACCATAGAGGGTGTGGGGCACCTGGCTGGCTCAGTCAGTAGAGCATGCAACTCTTGATCATGAATTCAAGCCCCACATTGGGTATGGAGCCTACTTTAAAAACATCATAGAGGGGATAACCAAGATGGTTTCACTGGTGAATTTCAGACATTTGAGGAAATAATAATACCAATTCTACACAAACCCTTACAAAAAATAGAAGACAGGGCACTTTCTAATTCATTCTATGAGTCCAGTATTACCTAATACTAAAACCAGATAAAGACATCACAAGAAAACTATAGATGAATGTCCCTCATAAACACAGTTGCAGAACCCTTAACAACATTTTAACAAATTGAATCCGACAACATGTAGAAAGGATAAAACATGATCAAGTCGTATCTATCCCAGAAATACAAGATTAGTTCAACATCCAAAAATCAATCAATGCAGTATGCAATTATAACAAGACTACAAATTTTAGGGGAGCCTAGGTGGCTCAGTTGGTTAAGTGTCAGCCTTCAGCTCAGGTCATGATCCCAGGCTCCTGGGATTGAACCCCGCAATGGGCTCTCTGTTCAGTGAGGGGTTTGCTTCTCCCTCTGCCTCACCCCTCCTCCAACTTGTGCTCATTCTCTCTCTTTCTCTCTCTTAAATAAATAAATAAATAAAATCTTTAAAAAAACCTACAAGTTTTATAAATCCAATATAATTATCTCAATAGATGCAGAAAAAAAATTTGACAAAATTATCCATTCAATATAAAAGCTCTCAGCAAACTAGTAATAAAATGAGACTTTCTCAACCTAATAAAAAGCAACTATAGAAAACCTATAGCTAACATTATATTAATTAGTGGAAAAACTAAAATCTTCCGCCCTAAGATTAGGAACTAGGCAAGGATGTCTGCTACTTCTATTTAACATTGTACTGGAGGTTCTCATCAGCTCAGTAAGACAAAAAGAACTAGAAGACATACAAATTAAAAATAAGTAAAATTTTCTCTATTTACAGACATGATTATTTATCCAGAAAATTCAAAATAGTACAAAAAAGCTACTAGAACTAATAAGTGAGTTAAACAAACTCACAGGATACATAGCCAACATTCAAAATCCAATTGTATTTTTATATACTAGCAATGAATAATTAAAAATAGAAGTAAAATACCATTTATAATAGAAATTTGAAATACTTATAAATTTTATTTTATTTTATTTAAATTCAATTAGCCAACATATAGTACATCCATAGTTTTTGATGTAGTGTTCAATGATTCATTTGTTGTGTATAACACCTGGTACTCATCACATCATGTGCCCTCCTTAATGCCCATCACCCAGTTACCCCATCCCCCCACCCACCTCCCTTTCCACAACCCTCAGTTTGTTTCCCAGAGTCAAGAGTCTCTCATGGTTTGGCTTCTTCTCTGACTTCTTCCTATTCAGTTTTTCCACCTTTCCCCTATGATCCTTTGAGCTATTTCTTATATTCCACAAATGAATGAAACCATATGATAATCGTCTTTCTATGATTGACTTATTTCACTTAGCATAATACCCTCTAGTTCCATCCATGTTGATGTAAATGGCAGGTATTCATCTTTTCTGATGGCTGAGTAATATTGCACTATATATATGAACCACATCTTTTTTATCCATTCATCTGTTGAAGGACATCTCAGCTCCTTCCACAGTTTGGCTATATAAATTTGCTTTTAAAATATGTGCCAGACCTCTATACTGAAAATTACAAAATGTTGATGAGAGAAATTAAGAAAGACCTAAATAAATGGAAGGATATATCTTGTTTATGGGTCAGAAGACTCATTATTTTTAAGCCATCAATTCTTCCCAAATTATTCCATAGATACAATGCAATCAATCCCAGCTAGGTTTCTTTTGTTTTTGTTTTTGTTTTTAATAAAATGTGGCAAGCTGATTCTCAAATTTATGTGTAAATGAAAAGGATATAGAATTGTGAAAATAATTTTGACAATGAAGAACAAAGTTGGTGGACTTATAGTGAGCAACTTGAATTCAAGATTTACTATAAAGTTACAGAAATCTAGACATTATGGTATTGGCAAAAGATGGATGTATAGATCAGTTGAAAAAAATAACGAGTTTAGAAATGGGCCCACACATATACGACTGGTTCATTTTCAACAAAATTGTCACAACAATTCAATAGAGAAAGAATAATATTTTTCAACAAATGGTGCTGTGTCACCTGGATATCCACATGGAAAAGAGTGAAGTTGAACTGCGACTTCATATCATACTCTAACTCAAAACAGATTATAGACTTCAATGTAAGACCTAAAGGTATAAAACTCCTAGAAAACATAGGAGAAAATCACAGTGACCTTGGATGAGGCATAGATTTCTTAAATAGAACACAAAGAGCGAAAGTATAAAAAAATACATAAAAATGACTTCATCAAAATTTAAAAATTTACTCTTCGAATACACTTTTAAGAGAATTAAAACACAAGCTACACTCTGAAAGAAAATATCTGCCAATTATATGTCTGATAAAAGAGGACTTATATCCTCTGTGTATGTGTGTTGTATTCTCAAAACTCAAAAATAAGAAAATAGGGCGCCTGGGTGGCTCAGTTGGTTAAGCGACTGCCTTCGGCTCAGGTCATGATCCTGGAGTCCCGGGATCGAGTCCCGCATCGGGCTCCCTGCTCAGCAGGGGGTCTGCTTCTCCCTCTGCCTTCTTCCCTCTCGTGGTCTCTGTCTCTCATTCTCTCTCTCTCAAATAAATAAATAAAATCTTTAAAAAAAAATAAGAAAATAACCCAATTGAAAACAGGCAAAATATTTGAACTGACACTTCACCAAAGAAGATATTTAAGATGGTAAACAAATACATGAAAAGATGCTTAACATCGTTAGTCATAAGGGAAATACAAATTAAAGCCCAATGTGATGCCACTACACAACTATTAAAATATTTAACATTTTTAAAAAATGACCATGGCAGCTGTTGGTAAGGATCTGGAAAAACTTGAACTCTTAGCTCTAGTTGCACAACAGCTGCGAATGTAAAATAGTGCAATCACTCTGGAAGTTCTTCAAATAGTTAAACATGGAGTTACAATGACCCAGCAACCCAAAAGAAATGAATGTAATAGTAAATAGTAAAAAACTAGAAAAAAACCCAAGTGTCCATCAATATGTAAATGGATAAACACAGCCATACCAAAAAATGGTACTCAGCAATAAAAAGGATTGAACTATTGATATATGAAACAACTTGGACGAATCTCAAAAGTATTGTGATATGTGAAAGAAGCCAGACTAAAAAAGACCCACTTTTTATTCCATTTATATAAAATTCTAGGAAATGCAAACTAATCTGTAGTGACAGAAAGAAGAGCAATGGTTGCTGGTGGATAGGGAGAGGATTTCTGAGGATGATAGAAATGCTCATTATCTTGAATATGGTGATGGCTTCATGATTTTATATATATATATATATATATATATATATATATATATATATATATAT